>NC_077233.1:283707961-284037961 GCF_027887165.1 Monodelphis domestica | reverse complement strand
GAATGAGTTAATTTAAAAAATAGTAGTTTCTGCCTAATTGCTGCTAAGAACTATTTGAAATAGATGCCATAATTATCCCCATCTTTACAGTTGAAGAAACAGACAAACAGAGGTTAAGTGACATTTCCAGAGCCAGACAGCTAGTATGTGTTTTTGATCAAATTTGAACTCATATTTTCCAGAGATCAGTTACAAGGATCTATCCACTCTGGTACCTAGCTGCTCAGTAGAATGAGTCCTTTGAAGAGATGGATTAGGTTGTCTCTAAAATTACTATCAATGCTGAGATATGTTACTGTTATATTTATCTCTATATCTGCAGGACTTAAAATAGTCAGTTATAAAGAGTAGGCTCTTTAAATGTTTGCTGAATTCACTCAAATTGAATCATAGTCTAAAAAATAATAATCAATTCTTAGTGACTCACAGGTCTCATATTAACCAACACTTTCCACCATGTTCCTTGCTCATTCTTTAAATCAGGTTAGCCCAAGGAAAGAAAAATTAACATTTTATTTTTTTCTCTTTCCTGTGTCACACATTTGTCTAGTCACTGACAAAAAAGGAAACATGCATCCAAAGGGATGGCAGAAAGTATGTGATCCTTACTTTTGAGGGTGGCCTAGGTGGTAGGTTGCATCAATTCCAAAGTTTTTAAATGAAATAGGGCTAAAGATGGACAGGAAGGAAGGAAGGAAGGAAGGAAGGAAGGAAGGAAGGAAGAGAAGGAAGGAAGGAAGGAAGGAAGGAAGGAAGGAAGGAAGGAAGGAAGGAAGGAAGGAAGGAAGGAAGGAAGGAAGGGAGAGAGACAAAGAGAGAAAGAGAGAGAGAGAAAGAAAGAAAGAAAGAGAGAAAGAGAGAAAGAAAGAAAGAAAGAAAGAAAGAAAGAAAGAAAGAAAGAAAGAAAGAAAGAAAGAAAGAAAGAAAGAAAGAAAGAAAGAAAGAAAGAAAGAAAGAAAGAAAGAAAGAAAGAAAGAAAGGAAGGAAGGAAGGAAGGAAGGAAGGAAGGAAGGAAGGAAGGAAGGAAGGAAGGAAGGAAGAAAGGAAGGAAGGAAGGAAGGAAGGAAGAAAGGAAAAAAGAAAGGAAGAAAGAAAGGAAGGAAGGAAGGAAGGAAGGAAGGAAGGAAAGAAGGAAGGAAGGAAGGAAGGAAGGAAGGAAGGAAGGAAGGAAGGAAGGAAGGAAGGAAGGAAGGAAGGAAGGAAAGAAGGAAGGAAGGAAGACTGGAATGAAGGAAGACTGGAAGGAAGATAGGAAGGTGAGAATGAAGTAAGGTAGGATGAGAAAAAGAAGAAAAAGAGAAAAGGAAGGATGGAAGATGAAAGAACGAATGGAAGGAAGGAATTAAGGAAGGAAATAAAATACTGAAAGTAGGTAGCTTCATAGTAAATGAAGAGACGTTAATGCCCCATAATCAAACTCTACTTAAAAATAATATTTTAAATCTATCTAAAAGTCTTTCTAAAACATTATCTACCAAATCTTCCCTCCTTGCATATATTAGTTAAGATTCTGAAGAACATATTTTATCTTTTCCAGCTGCTGATCAAGACCAAAATTATCAATAATTCCTCTAGTTTCTATTTACCTCCCTCCAACTAGGCCTTTTCTCAGTTTTCTCTTTGCTTTCTCCTCTATTTTTAATGTCATCAGTTTCACAGCAAGTACTTATATAGCTACTAAGTTTGCTTTTAAAAATAGCCTTTTTAAAAATGACAACAATCCTACCCACAACTCATGAACGTGGATGCCTCTAATCCTAAATTTTAATTCCTGTGAGACTTTTGATTGCCATATTTATTGCAAATACAAAACGTGAATCTCTTTTAAAAAGTGGAGAAAAGTGGAAGAAAAAAGAAAAGATGAGGGTGGTTAATAGATGAAGTGCTCTTTTGCCTATTTTGAACTTTCTCATTATTGCTAAATTTGCACTGGAGCTATAACATGTGAACCACTGAATCAAAGGTTTGAGGAACATTAAAACTGAAAAGAGTCTAATATTTTCCTTGGAATAAAATTCAAATTGAAACTAACAAAAGAGGTATTTAGGTCATTTAAAAGAGACTTGTGAGCTGAAGTTTTGCATATGATATGACTTTACAAATTCAATTTACAATGTATCAGGCACTATTTATAGGCAAAAGAAAATGCTGTAAGCTTCTTGAACTAAAAATCTAGTTAGAGCTTGAATTAATTCAATTTGAAAATTCAGACTCTTCACTAAATAAGATACATGGAGTGGGGAGAGAAGGCTATGAAGATGATTTAATCATCAAGAAACATTGGGAGTTTGCCCCCTACACTTCCATTCTAAATGAGGGAAGGCAGTGACTTTTTTTGTTTGCAATATCAAATCTGAATTTGTCTATTCTCCAGAGTCCAGACTCCTTTGACACCCTTTGTTCTTTGGAGAACCTCCACAACTGCAGCACTGGTTTGGAAAGGAGCTTCCTCTGGGTTCTGCCTTCACAAATTTTCTGAACAGAAGTCCCTTTGGGCCGGAGATATTTAACTTAAGTCTCTTGACCCTCTGATGGATAGCAAACCCAATTCCATTCTCAAATTATCTTCAGAACTGCCATTTTGCTTTGGAAGTTTCTCTGCAACAGATGGATTGGCTCTTCTTTCTATTGCCTGCTTAACAGGCTATCCATTATATTCTTTCTGTTTCCCTGAAGTCCTACTAGGCAATCGGTGGTTGTAATGAATTGTGTTTATAAGATCTCCACCAAACTCTGAAGCTATTTCATGAGCAGATACATTGCTTAGTCTCTCAACTATTTGATTTAGAATAATTTCGCATTTTACATTCTTTTTGTGTTTCCTGAACATCAATATTTTAAAACCGAATTCTATTACTTTTCTGAAAATGGGGACCACTCATTGGTTACCAAGTCTTTAGTATGGTCTCCTGACTCAAAAGCTTAAAGCACCAGGTGGTAGTAATTAATCACCAGCAGCCAGGAAACACACATATGTCCCACTTGGGTCAGATTGTGATCCAGATAAATGACCATATAAATGTTAAATTTCTCAAATTCTCAAAGATTACAGCTATAAATCCTCTTCTGCTGAACCTCAGTACACCAGCACCTGAAGATTCAGAAAACTTCCCTCCAATCAAGCCCCATTGTGATGATGCCCCTGCAGTAAAGCTATGTTGTTTGCATTGCTTTGAGCTATCCTGTCTCTGTAATTAGTCTCAGGATCTGAGAAACCTATCTAGATTCATTGATGATCTTGGGAAAGAACCTGAACATCTTAATTAATATAACTAATAACAATAATTAAAATACGTCCCTTATTTCTATCAGTTTTTCTGAGCTATGGCTATAGCCAGATGATAGAACTCCTTCATCTCTCAGAGAAGAGAAATATTGGGAAGGAGTACATCATTATATCTTCTTTATCTTTGGAAACTCCAAAGCACAAGTCAGTAGACAAATGAGGCTCTCACAAAAACATCAGAGAGTATGAGATAAGCCTCTGAATTTATGCATTAGAAATGCTATATATTGACTGAAATTTCTTCAAAGATCTGAAAAAGTTAAGCTCTGGTTCTCTTTGAGTACACATATATATCACTAAGCTTACAGATTCTTGACAAAGCCAAAGCTCCCTTAAATAATTCATTGTTAGTCTCTTCCTTAGTTGGAGTGGACCCTGGAAATCATAGACTAAGAACTACTCCTGCATTTCTTTGTCATTTGTAGAAGCTTTCTGGTTCCTGATTGGGTGAACCTGTGCAGAAGAAAAATGATCAGTTATTACTTGCATTTTGTTTATGTCCTTACTATCAACTTTCAGAAACAAAAAGGTAGCATGCATAAGAACTACAGGTTTTCTATTCTTACACTTTAGTTGCATAGCACAATCTAGTAGCATTTTCTTCTGAACACATGAAGCATGTGTCAACCATATAGGAATCTGTTGCATCCTTGGACCAGTAAAATATATTTCTTTCTAATGTAAATGGCCTATCTTAACCTAAAATCATCATATAAAGCCTTCATGATCACAGTGTGAAATGCTATATACAATATCAATTACTTCCTGGTGTCATGTGTAGGATTTATAGAAGCACCTTCATGTTCATTTTTTTCTTGACCATAAGTTCCTATTCACAGAACAAACTTTGAGACTTCAAAGATAGCTCATTTACTTTTAGTCTTGAATCAGTTCTTGTATTCTTTCATTATAATCTACTTTTGTTGTCCATCATCCAAGAATAACTAAGAGAAAGAGCTCCCTGCCCTGTTATAATTTATATATTTATTTAAAATATTTTCCCATGGTTACATGATTCATGATTTTTCCTACCTCTCTTCCCTCCCACCTACCAGACCTAACAAGCAATCTACTGGGTTATATATGTATCATTGTTCAAAACTTATTTTCATATTATTCCTATTTACAACAGAGTGATCATTTAATGTCAAAACCCCAATCATATCCCCATTGAATCATGTGATCAACCATAATGTTTTTCTTCTGCATTTCTGCTCCCACAGTTCTTTCTCTGGATGTAGACAGCGTTCTTTCTCCTAAGTCCCTCAGGATTGTCCTGGGTCTTTGCATTGCTGCTAGTAGAGACGTCTATTACATTCGATTGTACCACAGTGTAGCCATCTCTGTGCACAATGTTCTCCTGGTTCTGCTCCTTTCATTCTGCATCAATTCGGGTCTTTCAAAAGGGCTTGGTTTTATACAACATGGACATACATTGTTGGAAAACTCTCTGATGGAAGTCCTAGTCCCTTGTCTGTATTTGATTCTCAGCTGGGTTGCAGAGATAGCCTTCACTCCTAAGAGCATCATTATAACTTACCAGTATCATGTGTCTATGGGAAGGTTATTTATCATATTGGTTTCTGGAGCCCATAATATATGCTGAACTCATAGCTTTTTTGTTATAGATCTCTAGAGGTCAACTTCCCTTGTTATCAGTAAAAATATAGTTCAGTGGACTATCATCTATATATGCTTGAAATTCAGCTCTATATTCATAGTTTTTTAATTTTTCAGTGTCAATACTTTTAAAATCAAGGACTCTGGTTCCTGCCTTAGAAATCGAGTCTCAGTATTCATGTTAAGTCATCTAATGGTTAATTCAACAGTTTCTGATAACCAACACTCCTTAGGTATATGTGAAAGTTAGCCAGACCTTTTAAAACTGGTTCATATTTCTCATTCAAACAATCTTCAAATGCCTTCAGAAGATTTAGATTAGTAAGAACTTTTTTGTTTTTCTTTTTAGCTTCTTGGCCATTCTATAACTTCTGGAGCTTTTCAATAGCACCCCATTATTTTCTACAGTAGGGTGCTTTACACTTTTAATTTTCTTAATACCTCTACAAGGTCCTAGGCATCAAATTAGAGCAAGGTCATATAGAGCTGCTGTATAAGGCAGGCTTAATATTTTCAGCATTGGATGTAACTTCTATATCTTGTTCCCTCTTATTTCTTTGGGCCCCTTCTGTAAGAATTTCCTTTTCACTCTGGAAGTTCACTCTGCTATTATGGCCTCTTTCTTTCATTAGTTTCCTGCTTACACAACCTCCATCTTAAGGAAGTTGCCTAGACTAGCTAAATTTCCTTCTTTATCCCTTTCTATTCTGTTTTTCTTCTTTGGAATTCTTTCAGGTACCTCCTGCTTCAATTTCCTTTCATTTAATGTCCTCACCCTTTAGAATTTAAGTTCCTTCAGGGTGAGGACTAATTGTATGCTCCTATTTGCATCCCCAGTGCTTAACACAACATGTTAATTAGAGAGGCTAATAAATGATTGTTGACTTGACAAAGTCCCATATGGAGTGCCCTGGCATGTTTGACTATCTAGACCATATTTATAGCTGTCCATTTTAAACCCTCCATGTTCTCTGCTCTCTAATTGCATACATTAGACCTCTGGTCATTTCCTATCTGTGGCTTCTCCATAGGTGATGCCCTGTTGTTCCACTTCTTTTCAGATTTTCTGTAAGATCTTGCCTAGAATTCCAAATGATCATGGATGGTCTTATGCCTTGCTGCAATGAAATATATCAGAAGATCTCTTGGACCTGATTGAAGTTGAATTTCACCAAATTAGAAAATCTGCAGCTCTGGAATTATGTTTTAACTTTTTGTAGCAACTTATCATAATCTGTCTATTTCTGCTCAAACTTCAAGCCAATCAGAGGGTACCACAGTGACCTCATCCACTTTCTCAGATTTTAATGTTTTCTCTCTAAATTTGGCTCTTTTCATGCACTGCAGTAAGAAAATGTCCCCTTTTCACCAAATGATAGATGCGATGAATTAAACATGTGCTTCTTATGGCATACTACCATCACCAAATTGCCCATTTAGTCTTTTAGAGCATTCTTTACCAAAAGATTCAACTTTTACATTTTTAGATTCAGGGAGCTTGCTCCATTTTTTTTTCTCTTTTATGCCAATGCTATTTTGATTCAAATGAATAACCTATCAAAGCTTCCTATGGATCTTCCCCAGGGTCATAGGAATCCTTTCCTGAAAAGATTCTTAACTTAAATCTGAGGTTCTCCTATAGGACAGGAGTGCTAGGATGATACATTGAAAAGTGTATTATCATTTTTAGCTGCTTTCAGCTTTAAACAAGAACTTTTTCCTTAGGGTTAGACCTGGTAATCTTTAGCTGATAGAATTTTGGATCTCAAGCCAGAAAGTCCTGAGTTCAAATCTGACCTCAGACTCTAATTGCATGCCTTTGGGCAAGTCACTAAATCTCTGTTTACTTCACTTTCCTCTGCTGTAAAATGGGGGACAATAATAGCACTTACCTTGCCATGTCTTAAGTGTTTAGTACAGTGCCTGGCACATAGTAGGTGATATATAAATTCTTATTGTCTCACTTTCTTCCACTTTCCCTTTTTTTTTGGTTCCCATGTCTTTAATAGAGTTTTCTATAATGGTTTATCCTGAATGAGGGGTCTAGTGATCAGTCTTCAAGTACTCTCCAAAATTTTTCCTCTCATCAAGAATTTCAGAATAATCAGTTGGTTCAAGCAATTTACAGAAAACAGAACATTTTGTCAGTTTTTCTCTTTTCATTTAGCAAGTACTTGTTGTCTCTCTAAAATATCTGTAGCTCCTCTCATACTTCTCTGAGTAGCCTTTTTGCTGGATCCCTGAGGTGCTCCTTTAATTATTGTTCCCCCATCTGCCTCTTGAGATGTTGAAAAACAGTGTTCTAAGGGCACAACACTTGTACTTGCTCTCGTCAGCTTCCATACTTACAGTGAATAGTTATGCAGCAGATATAAATACTTGTACGTACAACCATGCAAGCTTGAACTAATGGGTTTGAGTTGCAAAAGAAACATATCAGAAAAAAACAATTGGGGATGTGGACTCTGGGTGAACACCCTAATGCAAACATCAACAACGTGGAAATAGGTTCTGATCAAGGACACATGTAATACCCAGCAGAATTGTGCCTAGGCTATGGAAAAGGCAGGGGAGGGGAGGGAGGGAAATAATGTGATTCTTGTAACCAAGAAATGTTCTAAATTGACTAAATAAAAAAAATGAGGAGAAATTTTTTTTAATGAATGAAATATTTTCTGATTAGAAAAATAAAAAAAATATTTTGTGAAAAAAGAAAAAAAACAGATATGTAGTCATAAAAGAAAATTTAAAAAATTCTCCAATGTATTTGTAGAATACTAGAGCATCTAAAATGGTGATTTCAGACAAGAACCTATAGGGTAATACTAGGAGTTCCACTAGAAGTCACAGTCTCCTCACCACTGAGAAACCTACCCCAGGTTCAAAGTACTCCGTATATATAAGAAGAGCCCAAAAAATGAAATTACTTTATTGATTTAACTGTTTATTCACCTATTTATTTATTTTGGTTTGTGTCAAGGGCTGATTTTTGGTAGATCCCAGAGAAAGAGCTACTCTGCTACACACAAAACCATGACCTAGAAGCAAGTATATCTGTTTATGAATGAATTAGCACCAGGCACTCCAAGAATCCAGCTGAGAGGCACTTCTCCTTCTTTACCACTCTCTCCTGCCCCCTCAGAAGGAGATCACAGTTAAACTAAAGCAAAGTCATTTAATGGAATAGTAAAGTAATAAAATTGGCAATGGATCTTCTCCCCCACAAACTTAGGATATATTCTCTCATGAACACCCCCCATCAAAAGTGTGAAGAGTGGATGGACACTCATAAAGAACAACCACACAAAGTAAGGACACTCACATGGAGGAGCCCATTCAGTGGATGTGAATGAACATGGTAAACATGTGGGAAGACCCACAGGTAGGAAACATATGTGGAAAAGCCTGGCACACAAATGGAGTGGCTGCTTCACAGGTCTGAGTGCCTTTGAACGATGCCACCATGCTGTTTCTATTGGTCCGGCTCCCTGGTAGTTGTCACTTAATAATGCCAAGGGAATGAAGGCTGGGAGGCAGAGATGAGCAAAAGACTGTCAGCACCATGACCCAAAATCTCACCATGGAAAGAAAAACAAAGGCACTTCCAGATAAGGAGTTGATACCCTCATTCAAGTAGATTGTTTCTTCCTGGTAAGTTGGATTTGGCATTTAGAGTCATTATTGTCAGTATTCTAGCTTTTGCAAACATTTTCTATGTTTCTTCATTTTAATATATTAATCTTTAGATGATGCTGACCTCATTCAATGACCATGAAAGAGTTCTGAAGTTCATGAACCTCTATTTTTTCTTTTAAAAATATTCAAATCCCTTTTATTCTTCTAGATGAATGGGTAGAAGAAAAGGATTAGAACATTGCTAGGACTGGGGAATAAGACTTTTGGCTCTCAAAATAGTTGGTCTAATCCTACTAAAACTCTCATCATTTGAGAATTTGGTTATCTTACTAACTTACTAATGCACCCTATTCCCCTCTTTTCTTACTCAGGAAACAGTAATTAGATCAATACTACTATTACTATAATCAGTATATTAGCCAATCGCACTATAACACTATCCATTATTCCCATGATTTAGAACAAAATGATTCTTACTGAACACCATTCCTTATATATGTAATATTCACATATTAAATTAATTTCCTTCATGGCAAGGCCTAATTTATTTTTTTGCATTTATATCCCTAGATCTTAGCATGTTTCTTGGCTCAGATTAATAATGAATAAATTTTAATCATTTATAGTAAATTACTGATAAGTATTGGTTATTAATAAATTAATAAAAATCCTTTTTTAATATTCATTCACCCATCTTCATAAATACATTCCTTGATCTTTGAAGGTAGAAATGATCAGCACAACCTGATAAAGCTTGAAATTCCACCAAACAAACCCAACTGACAATATATACCTTATATTTCTCCAGTCTACCTTCTATGAAGTGATTCAAAGTATATTTTCTCTTTGATCTTCTGCTGTCAATATTGGTCATTACACTGGTCAGTATTCTAATGTCTTTTAATGTTGTTTTCCTAAGGGTTGTGCTAATTTAAGTTCTTATAAGATAACGTCTCTTCTGACTTCAAGGAACTCAATGGATCAAACTTTTAATGAGATAATTATAATAACATAACTCAGAGAGGAAGACATCAGACTCAGCAAAAGCATGTGAGCTGACAGGATGAAAGAAGATGTTGAGTCAAAAATAGATCTAAATATTGAGTGCCAGCAAATGATGAAAGAAGTAAAGCTGAAGTATATGAGATAGACTGTTTTCCTGATGTCAAGGTCATTATTTCCAATAGTGAAGCTTCTGTAGGTCCGAAGATCCAGTGCCCATTTGGCATCTAAGATTCCTTCTTTGACAAAGGCTTTGCTGGCTCATCACTTGTCTTTGTGCTTTAAGGCTTGGGACAGTAGAAGCCCAGTGGAGGGGTGGCAAGAAACAACTTCCTGAAACTTGAAGTTTATCTAGAGAGGGGAAAGGAAGAGGCAGAAGGGCCAGGGAATCACAATTGTTAGAATTAGAAAAAATATTGAAGATCATGTAGCCTGTCTAGCTCATTTTTATACATGAGAAAATTATGGCACCAAGATGTGAGTACAGTTACTAGATAAACTAAGACCAAGATCTGAGTCTGCTGACTCCAAACCTATTCCATAGGCAATTATAAATTGAAGATGAAGAGCTTTAGGGGAAGGAAGAGCTCTTCAGTACCATCAAGTCATAGTGTGACTATTATTGACTGGGTTTTTGCTTACATTCCAATATATTTTAACCCAGCATCAAACCATATTATCTATTCCATCTTCACTCCAATGGAGTCTTTCTAAGGTCACCAGATTCTCCTTTCTTATTATAATTTGTCTTGTGATCATGACCAGTCTTACTCCTGAGTCAAAAGAACAAGATTCAAATCCTATTTCTTATATTTAATACCCTGTGATATGAGACACATCATTTAACTTCCTTGAAGCTCAGGTTCCTCATCTGTCAAATGAAAATGTGCTAAATGACTCTTGAGTCACCTGGCATCTCTTGGTCCTTGGAACGATGGTGATAAATGGTCATTCTTGGTTGTGTTGGTTTTTTTAGTGAATAAAATGTTGGACTTGGAGTCAAGATAGATGTGTTTGTGTCCTAACACTGATACTTGAGAGCTCACTTAATCTCTCTGACCCTTAATTTTTTCATCTGTCAAGCAAAGAATCTTAATATCTACCTTATGGATTAAAAAAAATGACCAATAAGATCATGTGAGTAGAGTGCTTTGTGAAGTTCAAAGTGCATAATAAATGTCAGCTATTATTTTGATCATTGCTGTTATGCTTTTTGTTCCTGCTCAGTCTGGAGACCCTGACCCCCAGGATATTATCTTCAGACAGTGGTGTTTGCAGATAAATCAGACTTTTTCTGCTTCAGGCCACCTGCTTATGAATTCTGAAAGCAAGTTTTTGAATGAGGTTGCAAGCTTCTTGGAAAGCTAATCTCCTTTAGCCAAAAGGACATTATTTTTGTTTTCTCATCTATAAAAAATGATAACCACAATACCCTCTTTACCTATCTTATGTGGTTATTACGGAAGTCAAGCAGAAGAATATGTGGGAAAGCATCTTGATAAGAGATAAAACACTGCACCAATTCAAACTTATTAGTGTATTTTAATAATATGGAGTCTCCTATTACATGGCACGTATTACTATTCAGAGTAAGAACTTGATACATGTTGTGAGGCATGCCTAGATATGGCTGTATATTGGCTATGTCCTATCCTAATCAGCATTTTAATGTCCATAGAATGTTTGTGGAAATAAATTCTCTTCCATAAACAAGATAAATGATACATCATAGAATTTTTACAATGATTACCAAATAGTTAAATACAAATTCCTTGCATTATTTTTCAAAAATAAAGGGGCTCCCTGAGTCTATAGTAAGATATATTTTTGGATAGCTGTCATGAACATAGATCATACAAGCATAGATTTAGAACTGGAAGGAATCTTTAAGGTCATTGAATCAACCCCCTCCCTATATGAATGAAGAAAATGAGGAAAGAGTGGTAAATAACTTACCCAGGGTCCCATAAGTAGCAAGTATCTGTGATGGAATTTTTACCAAGGTCTTCTTGTCACCAAATAGAGTGCTTTATCTTCTATGCCATACTAGTGAGTTTTGAACTATTATCCTCTGCTTTGGCCAGGTAGTGAGAGAAAGAGGTCCCTTTAAAATTGGTTCAAAACAGAAAATCCTAAAAAGTTGTATTCAATAAACCATTATCTTTTCTTTTAATCACCAAGGCAGGGCAATGAAACCTCCCCAGAGCCCTTCTACATGTCTTCCTAAGTCAACATGTTTTTGTTGTGTTTCACCTCCAAGGATGGTCTTGATAGAGCTCTACAGACAATGCTGGAAGTGGAAGGAGATAGACATTGAAATGTTGTATATTTTTTTCAAGCCTCCTTGGATATGATCTAGATCTGTCAATCAGCATAGTGGATAAAAGAACTTTTCTAAGCTGCATATTATACTTCATAGTATGGAGGTTTTCATAAAAAACAGGGAACTTTCAATCAAGCATATATATTTTTAAAGCAAATACTTGAAATATATTTTTGAACATTTCCTCCAAGGGCATCCATCTGTTCTCAATACAAATTCACCCATAATCTATTTACTTTCTCTTTCTCTCTCCCTTGTGAAAGATGAGGAAAAATGAGAACAAAGATTCAATCACAGTAAGAGAGTGAGTACGACATTTATTCTCCTCAAAAATATTAAAACTACTACAAGTTTTTCAAACCACATTGTAAGTTTTCTCCTGTGAATAACAAGGCTGAGACGAAGATTATTGCATTCATCTTCCTTGGACTGTTGGAGCAAAATAGATGGCAAATCATTGAATCATGTAGATTAGAGATGAAAGAGATCAGGCCTCTTATGTTATCTGTCCCATTCCCTTGCCAGCACAAGATTATTTTCAACAATGTAATTTCTTGTGTTTTGTTCAGTCTGATTTATTCAACTGTTTAATCTATTCAGATTGTGTATAAACTGTCATAGCCTCTGCTCTCCCACGAAGCTGTCCCTACTTTTCAAAAAGCTGGCAGGAGGGAAAATCATAACACTAAGCTGTCATCACTATGATGTTGAAGTCAATTCATAAGCATCATTTTCTATTCCATTTGCTCCCTGGGACTTTTACCTTGACACCAGTGTCTCTCTTTAGAAAAAAAAAATAGGTTTAGAAATGAGATATTTTCTTTGATATATTCTTAAGTGGAAAAAAACCACATATGGAGGTTCTCGACAGAATGGACTCATCAATTAAAAGGAAATGGAAAACAGAAGAGACTGGGCAGGTCATTCATGTTGTGAGCCCCACTAGAATCTACCACAGGAGTCCATTCAGACTTTGCTTAAAGAGCTCCAATGACATGGCATTTGTTATTTCATGTTTCAATTCTTTCCTAAGACCCTTTTTTTAAGATTTTCCTTCCTGATATCTGCTTCCCTTTGGCTTCTACTTATTGATCCTTGTTCTTTCATGGGAACCACTCAAAACATGCCTGTTCTCCTCCTCCTTAATGGAGTCCTCTAATTATCTGAAGGCACCATTGTATCATCCTTCCTTTCTATCCCGAGTTTTGTCCTCTTCAGGCTAAACATTCTCACACTTTCCAAATAATCTTCATTTGATATGATTTAAGACCCGTCACCATCACATCTTGTCTGGGAACAATGTTCCTCCTATGAATGGATTGATGTATTGAAATAAACTCTGAACAGCAGAATGAAAACGAGGACCAGCTAGAAGACCTTGGATGGAAACCAAGTAGGGTTTGGAAGAGATTCCATTGAAGGCTCAACAATCATTTTGTTTCAGAATCCCAAGTAAATGAACATTGAACTTCAGGGTAAAAGCCCACAGAATAGATGATCAGAAAATAGAATAGAAACCAGCAGTTTATAGGACTGACCTCTTATCTCAGAGTGGTGGAGGAAAAGGGAAGAACACTCTGGCCAAGATTCTTTGGACATTCTGTTCATTGATTTCTGTGCATCTAAATTGTTGTTGGTTTTTATAATTGTATGTAGTGGGGTGTGTATGTGTGTGTTTGTGGGTGCATAATTTTAAAAATCCTATTTAATAAATAAAGCTCAAGGGGATTTTTCCTTGAAATCGGCTTAGTGGCTAACCATGCATTCTGAAAATCTGCAATAGTGTGGGTTCATTGAACAAAGACCCACAGATCATATTAGCATATTTAGTGAATTTAAAAAGTGTGGTCTGCAATTTAAGTTATATGCAAGAGGAATTTAAAGAAATCTGTTCCAACTTCCTGGGCTTAACGATTAGTTCTTAGTAGAATTGGATATATGTGTGTGTTCATGTGTGTGATTTGATTATTAATGCTCTTGGGTTTAGTTTATTACATTGAAATCTGGAATATTATAGCCATAATATGCATCATAGTGAATTTATATTTTATCAGACTGAAATTGTTTAAATGACTCAGTGATATCACAGGATTTTATATATATTTTTCCTTGAAGTCAAGGACCGCAGAGTAGCTATTTCTGACATTATGTATTTTGTATGATGTATTATTTCAACAGAGAATTAATAATTGGCAAGCTAATTCAACTTTATTGGTATGCTTTAAAATATCAGTCCTGACATGATCAAAACTGGAAACAGAATGAAATAGATGTTAGTCATGTTTGTCTGTTGGAAGGGATCATGAGACCATTACTTTATTTAATTGGCCATATATTAATATATTTGAACTTGGAAGGAATCTTAGCAGGCATTGAGTCTAACCCCCTCATTTTATAGTTGAGGAAACCAAGGCCTAGATAATTTAAATAACTTGTCCTTGTTACAAAATTATTAAGTCCCTAAGGTATGATAGGAACTTACGTCTTTCTTGGTTTAAGTCAGAGGGCCACATACTTATGGAAATGTTTTGAGGCCCTTTATATGGTAAATTACATTGGGTCTTGGAGTTGCCAAATAGTCAATAATCTTTTTTCTCTTCTTTTTCTGTAATAAACTCTGACCTCTTCACCTCTTTTTAACTGATTTCTTGGTTATACAATAAAAAAAAAAAGCTCTAAACAAAGTGAGGCAAAAAATAGTTTAAATCATTGTTTGGATCAATGGACTTCAAGTTTAATGTTCTGATTCTCTCTCTTGTTTCTTTTCCTTCTTTCCTCTAAACCCCAGGATTTAGACTCTATGACAATGTCAGACTAAGGAGGCAGGAAATCACTCTAAAGAGAACCTGAATCATTCTTAGTTCAATTAACTAGCAAATGTGTGAAGTAAATAGGGAAACAATGACCAGGAAGCCTGGTGTGTAAACAGAGAGTAGTTCAGTTCTCAACATCAAATACATTGATTTTCAAAAATATTTTAAATCATTTCTCCTCAAAATGTCTACTTCCTGAAGCAATTTACAAGACTCAAAAATGTTTCCAATGGTCCTAAAAGTTGAAGATCTTTGTAGATCGCAGCCTTGGTAATTTCTGTGACCATGCTCTGCTACCACTTTTTTATTTGTCACCCTCATTATACTCCATGTCTTTTAACCAGCTTCATCATGGCCAGTCATTAACTTTTTTTTGAACTTATTCAGAAAAGAGACAAAACCACAATTAGAATTTTATGCATTCCAATCAATGATCTCCCCAGAATAAAAAAATAAGTCATATATGTATATAATTGTAATTTCCAACAGAGGGGTATGATTAAAAGGAGCACTTTTAAATATTTATAGGTATTTTAGTGATGGAAATTGGTTAGCCATTGACAACATAAGTGAACAGAATAAGACAACTTCTAAATCCAAAGAATGTATTTGTGCCTGAGTAGAAATGCATAGATATTAAAAACTAGACATTTACACCTGTTGAGAAATTATTCAGAACTCAAAGGAAAGGAGAAGAATTATATGGTGACTAAGAAACCAGACTTAGAGACAGAATCCCATTAAACCAAACAGCAAGCCATTTTTAAATGCAGGCTGTGTTTCAGACATTGTGCTAGGCCCTGGGGATACAAATACAATAAATGATCTTCTCTTCAAAGGCAGTATCTTGTGACCTCCAGAATAGGTATATTTTTTTAGATTAGGTATTTTTAATATTGGTATGCATCTTGAAAAATGGGGCCCCCAGAAATATCCCAAAGTGATGGGATATGGACAGAAATATGCAGTTTGCTGATTCAATCAATTAGCTGATAATTCTCTATTAAGCACTTATTAAATGCTACATTTAGGCATAGCATTGGGAATATAAAGAAAGACAAATTCAAAGTCATTCTTCTTTAAGAGCTCCCATTGTACTGTGGGAGATAACATATGCAGCACTATGTAACTATGATATATACAGAGTAAATGAGAGTTAATTCTTGAGGGAAGAGGAGTTGGGACTTGGAAAGGCCTCTTGCAGAAGTTATGATTTGAGCTGCCTCTGGAATGAAGGCAGAAGGGCAAGATGAGAATGAATGGTATTCCACACAAGGGAGCAAGTCAGTGAAAATGTAGGCAGGAGATTGTGTTTTCTGTAAGGATTGGGGAGGAGACCAGTGATGATTAGAGGAGAGAAAAGTCTAAGAACACCGAAAAGGTAGAAAGGACCGTGATTGGGAAGAGTTTTGAAAACCTAATATAATATTTTAAATTTAATTCTGGAGGTAATTATGGTGCCATTGGAATTTACTGGATAAAAATGATGAATAGTCAGATCTACATTGTAGGACAATCACTTTGGCAGCTGAATGGCAGCTAGACCAGAGAGAGAGATAAGTCAGGAAGATAAAAACAGAAAGCTATTATGATAAGCATGAAGTTATGAGATCAGCATCTGAGTAGTGAATGTGTTAGTGGGAAGAAGTATATACATGCATATGCATGCACACAATATGTGCACATATACACATTATATGTACACATAAAAATACACACACACACACAACTTCCAGATAAGCATGGTGGCAGTGTAGATGAAGGACTCTTCCTTGCCTCAGCAACTACTGATATAGCTAACTCAAAAGACCAAAAAAAAAAATTCATATGAACAAAGGGACTCTACAGTAGGGTGCAGCATTGCAGGTACCTGGGATTTGGGTATTTCCACGCTAAAAGGGGGTGAAAAAGCTCCCAACAAAATGTGAACTGATTTATCCTCCCCCACCCCAGCTACAGAGCCAGAGTCAGAATCAGCACTCACTAGAATCAATGAGTGAGAGAGGGTCAACCCTAGGTCCTTGGCAGCTAAATAAGACTACAAAAAAACTACCCCTGAGAGCAGCTAGTCATGAAAACCCAGCAGGCTAAAGAGGGCAGACTGTGGATGGTTGTGGGGAGAAAGCACAAAGAAGGGCCGAAGCTACAGAGACTCCAGAGCTGGCCTCAGGCAAAATCCTTGCTCCTTAGCTCCATAAAAAGAGAGTCAGCCCATCTTATTCAGATTTCTGACTGGAAAGGGAAGGAAAATCCACCACAGTGATGGCAAACAGTGCCCAGGAACAACAACTTCCTAACACCAAGAAAAACAAGAAGAAGGAGTTGACCTTGGATAATTTTTATGAAGTAAAAACCCAGGCTACAGAGGAAATAGAAGAGGAACTAGAAATACATGCACCAAAACCTTCCAAAAAATGGAATTTGTCTAAAAGCTCTCAAAGAATTTAGGTTGGAGCTTATCAAAAAGATGGAAGCCTTCTGGCAAGAAAAGCGGGAAATAGTTCAAAAGGAAAATAACAGTTTAAAGGACAAGAACTTCCAATTTTAGAAACAGCTGGAAGCCAGGAAAAGCAGGAAAGACCAAACCAATAAGGAAAAAAAAATTATAGAGGAAAACCAGTTCTTAAAGACCAGAATAAGGCAATTGGAAGCCAATGTTCTTGTAAAACAGCAAGAATTAATAAAGCAAAGTCAAAAGACTGACAAAATAGAAGAAAACATAAAATATCTTACTGACAAGATGACGGATCAGGAAAATAGATCACAAAGAAACAATTTGAGAATTATTGGTATACCTGAAAATCTAGAATAAACAGAAATACTGACATCATACCACAATAAATTATCCAAGAAAACTACCCTGATGTTCTTGAACAAGGGGGCAAAATAGACATTGAAAGAGTTCATAGAAAACCCTCTATACTAAATCCTCAAAAGAAAACCCCCAGGAATGTAATTGCCAAATTCAAAAGCTTCCAAACTAAGTAGAAAATTTTATGTGAAGCCAAAAAGAGACAATTCAGATATCAAGGAGCACCAATCAGGATTACACAAGATCTGGCAGCTTCCACACTAAAGTACCACAAAGCAAGAGAACTGGGTCTTCAACCAAGGATCACCTACCCATCAAAAATGACTAAATACTTACAAGGTAAAGTACTGGCATTCAAATAGATTTCCAAGTATTTGTAAAGAATAGAGCAGAACTAAGTGGAAATTTTGATTTCCAAACACAAAGATCAAGAGAAACGTGAAAAATGTAAATAAGAAAGGGGGTAGAGGGCAAGGGAATACAAAATGGGAAGGAAAGAAAGGGGGGAGGGAACTTAACAGACACTAAAATAATAAAAAGGGAATAAAAAGGGAGGGAGCTGAAAGGGAAGTATACTAAGGGTGGGGATTAGGGGGACTGATTAAGAGCAAAGCACTAGTTTAAAAGGATATAGCAAAAGAAGAAAGAACGGACTTAGGAGAGGATATCAAATGCTGGGGAATATACAAATGGCAATAATAACTTTGAACTTGAATGGGATGAACTCACCCATTAAATGAAAACAAATAGGAGAGTGGATTAGAAACCAAAATCGTACCATATGTTGTCAACGAGAAAAAAATTTGAGGCAGGTAGGCACTCACAAAGTTACAATTAAAGATTCGAGCAAAACCTTTTGGGCCTCAACTGATAGAAAAAAGGCAGGAGTTGCAATCATGATATCTGACAAAGTCAAAGTAAAAATAGATCTGATTAAACAGGATATGGAAGGAAACTACATCCTGATAAAAGGCAGTATAGACAATGAGGAAATATCAGTACTCAACATGTATACACCAAATGGTATAGCATCCAAATTTATAAAGGAGGAACTAATGGAGTTGAAGTAGGAAATAGATAGTAAAACTATATTAGTGGGAGACCTGACCTCACCACTATCAAATTTAGCTAAATCAAATAAATAAATAAATAAATAAATAAATAAATAAGAAAGTGGTAAGAGATGTGAATTAAATCTTAGAAAAAATAGTTTTAATAGATATATGGAGAAAAAGTATTAGGGATAAAAAGGAATACACCTTCTCTTTAGCAGTACATGTAATATTCACAAAGATTGACCATGTATCAGGGCATAAAAACATTGCAAACAAATGCAGAAAAGCATAAATGATAAATGCAAACTTTTCAGGTCATAATGCAATAAAAATAAAAATCAGTAAGGGTATGTGGAGAGGCAAATAAAAAAATAATTGGAAATAAAATAATATGATTCTCCAAAATCAGTTAGAGAACAAATCATAGAAAATTAATAATTTCATTGAAAAAAATGACAATGATGCGGCATCCTTTCAAAATCTATGGGATGCAGTCAAAGCAGTACTCAGAGAAAAATTTATATCCTTGAGTTCATACATTAACAAATTAGGAAGACAGAAGTCAATGAATTGGACATGCAAATCAAAAAACTTGAAATCGAACAAATTAAAAATCCCCAGATGAAAAATAAATTAGAGATCCTAAAAATTAAGGAAGAAATTAATAAAATCAAAAGGGAAAGAACTATTGAACTAAAAAATGAGACTAGAAGCTGTTATCTTGAAAAACTACCAAAATAGGCAAAGTACTGGTAAATCTAATTAAAAAAAGGAAAGAAGAAAACCAAATTAACAGTATCATAGATGAAAAGAGAGACCTCACTTCCAATGATGAGGAAATTAAGGCAATCATTAAAAATCATTTTTTTCCAATTATATGGCAATAAATATGGCAATCTAGGTGATATGGCTGAATATTTACAAAAAATATAAATTGCCTAAATTAACAGAAAAAGAAATTGAATTCTTAAACAATCCCATATCAGAAAAAGAAATTGAAAAAGCCATAAAAGAACTACCAAAAATAAAAATACCCAGGGTCAGATAGATTCGCAAATGAATTCTATCAAACATTCAAAGAACAGCTAATCTCAATACTTTACAAAATATTTGACAGAATAAGCAAAGAAGGAATTCTACTAAATTCCTTTTATTATACAAATATGGTACTATTTCCAAAGACAGGCAAGTCAAAAACAGAGAAATAAAATTACAGACCAATCTCCTTAATGAACATTGATGCAAAAATATTAAATAGAATACTATCAAAAAGACTCCAGCAAGTGATCACAAGGGTTACTCATAATAGATAGGTGGGATTTGTAAACCTTAAAATTTCTCAGACTTATGAATGTTAGGGGTTTCCTCCATTGGGGAATCTTCTACTTAAAAAAAAAATTCCCTAGCAGATGGTGAGAACTCTACTTGAATGTGGGGGCTCTTTGCCTTGGGAATATCCCTACTCCACCCTACTTAGGACTGCTTTAGGACAGAGAGCTCCTTGAGAACAATGAAAAATACTTTGATCCATGCTTATGGAAGGGACAGAAAGTTCTTTGAGTCATGACTGTTTTAGAATTGATACAATGCGATACTAAGTACCTATAAAGGTGGGCAACTTGTAAACTACTTAGACCTAAAAGGTGACAACTTACTCAGAGGTTTTCTCTTATTGAAATTAGTCAACACAGCAGCATTTTTTCTGTCTTACTAAAGAGATTAATCTACTCAGTTGTGAATTCAAAATGGGCTGTCTTTTGGAAAACATCTACAGTGATTGGTAGATGTAGGGACTTAGGGGAGGTGACATGAGAGAAAAACCCCTATATAAGAAAAAGCAGAATCTCTTGAGAGGATATAGCCTTTTGGAGAAAGCCTTTTGGA
Organism: Monodelphis domestica; assembly: GCF_027887165.1. NCBI lineage: Eukaryota > Metazoa > Chordata > Mammalia > Didelphimorphia > Didelphidae > Monodelphis > Monodelphis domestica. The sequence goes on along the minus strand of NC_077233.1, from coordinate 284,017,530 downwards.
GAATCTCTGATGAGGACCGCTTGGGAAGAATCTCTTGAGAGAGGCCTTTTGAAACAATCTCTGGCTGGAAGACTCTTTGAGGAAGGATGCTGGCCTGGTGTCCTTAGAATTCCTTACTTAGACAGATCTTATGGTGAGTTATAAAAACAGACTGATTTCTCTCTTAAGGCTCAGGTCTAGGCCATACTGGCTTGAGGCCCTTCATACTTATTCCTTTCTTACTCTCTCTCTCTTTCTTTGATTACTCATTGTATTGTTAATTAAAATCTCTATAAAACCCAATTGACTTGGGTATTTGAATAATTGGGAATATTTCCCTGGCGACCACCTTATATTTGATTTTAAAACCCAAGACACTGTAGTGAAACATATTTCTGCGGTCAAATTTACTCACCCTCTCTTATATCTATAACAATTTATATCTTCCACTATTTTAATCACTACAGTTTAAGACCTCAACCATTTTAAATCTCACAGATTTATACCAGGAATGCACGGATGGTTCAATATTACGAAAACCATCCAAATAATTGACCATAACAAAAGCAAACCAACAAAAATCATGATTATCTCAATAGGCACAGAAAAAAGCATTTGACATAATACAACACTCATTCCTACTGAAAACACTAGAAAGTATAGGAATGGAAGGTGTTTTCCTAAAAATAGTAAACATTATTTATCTAAAACCATCAGTAATCATCAGCAATGGGGATAAACTAGAAGCCTTCCCGATAAGATCAGGAGTGAAACAAGGATGCCCATTATCATCTCTATTATTTAACGTTGTATTAGAATCACTAGCTGTAGCAGAGAAGAAAAAGAAATTGAAAGTATTAAAACTGGCAATGAGGAGACCAAGCTATCACTCTTTGTGAATGATATGATGGTCTACTTAAAGAATCCTAGAGATTCAAACAAAAAGCTAGTCAAAATAATCAACAATGTTAGCAAAGTTGCAGGATACAAAATAAACCCACATAAGTCATCAGCATTTCTATATATGTCCAACACATCTCAGCAGCAAGAATTAGAAAGAGAAAGTCCATTTATAATCACCCTAGACAATATAAAATACTTGGGAATCCATCTGCCAAGACAAACTGAGGAACTATAGGAACACAACTACAAAACACACTCCACACAATTAACTATAGATCTAAACAATTGGAAAAAACATTAATTGCTCATGGGTAGGAGGAGTTAACATAATAATTACCATCCTACCCAAAATTATTTACTTATTTATTGCTATAGCCATCAAACTACCAAAAAACTTTTTTTTTGAATTAGAAAAAAACCACAATGAAGTTCATTTGGAAGAACAAAAGATCAAGGATATCTAGGGAAATAATGAAAAAAAATATGAAGGAAGGTGGCCTTGTATACCAGATCTCAAACTATACTATAAAGCAATGGTCATCAAAACAATATGGTCCTGGCTAAGAGACAGAAAAGAGGATCAGTGGAGTTGACTTGGGGTAAGTGACTTCAGCAAGACAGGCTATGATAAGTCCAAAGATCTCAGCTTTTGGGACCAAAATCCACTCTTTGATAAAAGCTGCTGGGAAAATTGGAAGAGAGTATGGGAGAGATTGGGTTTGGATTATGTGAAGGAGCCATGAAGAGAGAGGATTTTCAGGACAACCCAGGCATGCAGAACAAAGTGAAAGACCTGTCTGTCAATCAAGGAGAAAATTCCAAATGGAATGTTCCCAGAAGTTGGCATTTGGGAAGCCTGGTGCGAGAGGAGAAACTGTGACTTGGGCTCTGGGTTTACTGATAAGGAGAGAAACTTCTTCTCTGAGTTTTTCCCGACCTGGGTTTTTGACAGTCTGGACTTGAATTACTGGAGCAGAGATTATCTGATTTAAGAAAGAAGAGAAGAAGAAAAATACTTGTCCTCCATCTCTCTAGCTGTCTCTGTGTCACAATTGTGACAAGACTGACAAATCCCACACCCTCCTACACCTACCTTCCTTAGCAATTAGGGTCACCCCTATCCATTTTGCCTCAATCCTCCTCCTGTTTCCCAATAAACCTCCTTACCTGAGAAAGGAAAAGAAAGGAGTTTTTCCTCATAAATCTTGTAGTCCACTCAAGGTGGAGGGACATAGGCTTCAGAAGAAACTGGGAGGGAGAGGGTAGAAAAGGGAGGGAGGGAGGGAGGGAGGAAAGGTGATAGGAAATAGTTTGATTTATTAGCAATTAGTCATCTATAGGCAGCTCCAGAGCACCTCATTAGCAGTAGCTATCTCTCAAGCAGCATCTCTCATCTATCCCTATTATAACTAGGTCTCCCTGAAGGTTCCCCTCAACAGCTCTCTAGTCACAAGCCAGAGAATCCAGTTACCACAACAAGAAATAGTTACTCACAGATTATCCATTTATTACAATCACCATCTTATCCTATACCAAGATAAACTCAGAAGGGGTGAATGACTTGAACATAAAGAAGGAAATTATAAGTAAATTAGGTGAACACAGAATAGTATATATGTCAGTCCTTTGGGAAAGGAAAGATTTTAAACCCAAGCAAGAGTTAGAAAAAAATCACAAAATGAAAAATAATTAATTTTGATTACATTAAATTAAAAAAAAGTTTTATACAAACAAAACCAATGCAACCAAAATTAGAAGGGAAGCAACAAATTGGGAAACAATCTTCATAACAAAAACTTCTGACAAAAGTCTAATTACTAAAATTTATAAAGAGATAAATCAATTGTACAAAAAAATCAAGTCATTCTCCAATTGCCAAATGGACAAGGGGCATGAATAGGCAATTTTCAATTAAATGAATCAAAACCATTAATAAGTACATGAAAAAGTGTTCTAAATATCTTATATTCAGAGAGATGCAAATCAAAACAACTCTGAGGTATCACCTCATATCTAGCAGATTGGCTAACAAGACAGCAATGGAAAATAATAAATGCTGAAGGGAATGGGGTAAAGTCAGGACATTAATGCATTGCTGGTGGAGATGTGAATTGATCCAACCATTCTGGAGGGCAATTTGGGATGATGCCCAAAGGACGCTAAAAGACTGTCTGCCCTTTGATCCAGCTATAGCACTGCTGGGTTTGTACCCCAAAGAGATAATGAGGAAGAATACATGTAAAAGAATATTCATAGCTGTGTCTTTGTCATGGCAAAAAAAAAATTGGAAAATGAGGGGATGCCCTTCAATTGGGGAATGGCTGTACAAATTGTGGTATATGTTGGTGATGGAATACTATTACGTTGGAAGGAATAATGAACTGGAGGTATTCCATGGGGACTGGAATGACCTCCAGGAATTGATGTAGAGTGAAAGGAGGAGAACCAGAATGTTGTACACAGAGACTGACACACTGTGGTACAATCGAATGTAATGGACTTCTCCATTAGTGACAATGCAGTGATCCTGAAGAACTCAGAGGGAGTTACGAGAAAGAACACCATCCACATTCACTGTGGGAGTAGAAACACAGAAGAAAAACAACTGCTTGAATACATGGGTCAAGGGGATATGATTGGGGATGTGGACTCTAAATGAACATCCTAGTGCAAACATCAACTACACGGAAATTGGTTCTGATCAAGGACCCATGAAATTAATACCCAGTGGAATTGTGTGTTGACTACAGCAAGGGAGAAAGGGGGATAGAAGAATGTGATTCTTGTAATCAAGGAATAATGTTTTAAATTGACTAAATAAAATATAAAAACAAATACACATACATATGTATATGTACACACACACTTGAATAATTCAGAAGAAGATGATGTTCTCAAAAATAATACCATAGCTTTGGAAGAGAGGAGAGTTTCGGAGTAAAGATAATATAGTAGCTGTCTCTCGGTAACCAAGGATGAAGATTGTCTTTGTGCGTTTTCATCTATGGTGTATAGATGAGTGTGCACAAAGACACTTGTGCGTGAAGGAGATTTAAGTGGAAAAGCCGATGCACAGAGACAGTCCCACTCTCTCGGCATTGGAAGCCTGAGTCCAGTGGCACGAAAAGTCGTTACGCCTGGAAACTTCCTCAGCTTCACTGGATAGCCATGTTGTCCTTTGTGCTCCAACACGCCCTAAGCACTCCACAGTGCTTTGCTGCGTCGCCATCTCTGCCACTGAACCTTCTTGTTGGTTTCTTCCGTCTGTTCCGCCAAAGCAGTCTTCACATGCTGGGTGAGCAAAGCCCTGGTTCACCAGGGGTCGGCGACGACCCGATGGCTACCCTCACAAGGTTTAGCCGGCCTGTCGAAGCCGTTGCCCGGGGTGTGGCCACTGCCACATGCTAGCAGCTACTGGGAGCCACAAGTGAGAGCTGGGTGTCAGGTGGGGGTCAGAGGCTGGAGAGCTGCCCTAGGAGGGCACAACAAGCCCTCCATACCAAAGATACTACTCCTCCCTGAGCACCCCATACACCCCAAAGATAATATGCTCTATTTTAAACATGTTGAGTTGAAAATGCTTATGTGATATCTAGTTTGAGATTTTTAAAGGTAGTTGATTTTTAAAGGTAATTGATAGGACCTCAGGGGAGAGGTCCCCATTTGTTATTTTGTTCTTTTTGTGACTCATTTTTCTGTTAGTGATATTTATTAGGGGGTAGGAGCAGGGGGCTGAAAACAAAGACATAATGACAGAGCAACTGGGAGTTCCATGCCCACCATGCTTTAAAAAAATTAATCAATGGGATTGTTAGCAGCAGCTACCTATGCATGTCCTCTTTGTGATAATGGGGTACTGTACCCCTGAGGTCAGACTGGAAATCAGGAATGCATACTCAGTGGCTTAGTGGGGAGCACTGTTACATATTATATTTCCTGGTCCTTAAACAGAAATTGGACCAGAGACCACTGATTTCAATATTTCCTTGTTGTTTTTCTGATCCTGGAGTTGGGTACAAATGAGATGAAGTCCCTAGAAGATAGTTGAGTTGATATTTAAGAATTTTCTTCATGTATTTGCTACGTTAATGATGTTGCAATATTGAACTGACTTGACTTTATTCTATTTGTTTACATGTGATGGAGAAGAAAAAGTCTTGATATAGGGTGGAGCAGAGACAGATTTCCCACCATAATTCTTCACATTTGTTTCATGTGTTTTAGAAACAGAATACCCCAAACACCCTCTATCTCTTCTAATAAACTATATATATATACATCTTTGATACATTCACTTGAAAAAATACCTTGGAAGAAGTAAGAGATCATTCCACTTTCTCTTCCATCTTCCATCCAATAGCCAGTAGCATAATATATGTAAGATGACCACGTGTGCTTTGGGCTGTATCAGTCCTTACCTTAATGGGTATTCCAGTGATATATAGCCTGTTGCTAAGGAGATTGAAACTTAAAATAGCCATGCCCTTTTCTCTGTATTCTCATCAAACTGAAGATTGTTCTTTCCAGTGTAACTCAGGCTTGCCTGACATCAACCTAAGGGGGAAATAGAAAATGATACTCTAATTTTTACTGAGACCAGAAAGTATTTCAATGTTTGTCCTGCTCTCAACAAGAAGAATCACTGAGCATACTTTCATTTTCTAAGGCAATCTACATCACTTGAAGTTTCAGATGTGTTAACAGAGTACTAAATTCTGTACTTTTCCTGTATGAAGCTGTGCTAAATATACATAATCACATGGGAGGGCAATTTCAATCTTTTAAATGTAATGAACAGATTATTTCAAATGTAAGAATGAAAAAGGAGTAAAATTAATTTTTGTTTTTGGACATTACTATTAGAAGTAAAATTCTTCTGATCATTGAATGAATAACAATTTCATCAGTGAGCTTAATCTTTTTAAGTCCTTTTACATGGAATATGAATTAAAATAAAGCTTCAAGCCCCAGAGACTATAATAAATTATTACCTTCTTTGCAGTTTTGGATGTTTTCTCACTCTTCACTTCCTCCCACATACAAAGCTCATCATAAAAGATCTAAAAAGGTAGAAGACTTGCTTTTTTTTTCTCGCCTCAGGTGCGGGGGAGGATGTAAGAGGAAGGCAATGTTGTACTCCGTACTCTTTGTGGATATCAAAAAGAAACGTTTTGTTCAACACTTGCTGCTTCTCTTACTAAAGAACAAAGCATGGATATAATAAGCCATGGAAATGTGTCTCAAAGCCCTGATTCCTTTTAGCCAACTAAAATGGGTGCTGAGATCAAAAGTTGAGCTGCATGCATTATGGGTAGGTGCTATGTTGGCAGTTCCCTTTGGGTCTTACAAAGATGTTGTAGTCATGAGTTCAGGATGAAAAGATCCCATTGCACTGATTAGGATCAAGAGTGGTTGAAGCATCTCTCCCAAAATAATTTATTCATCTGCTGCACCGCTCCCTTCTCCCCACTGCCCAGATTGTACTAGAACCAATTGGACACTAGAACAAAGAGATGACAAGAACACTTCTATCAAGCAATTAGACCATTGCAGAAGACCTTCAGTGGTCCCAGTGTGTTAGGGCTATTCCAGCAACATTAACTACAATGCTATGTTGGATAAAGGTTCATTATCAATCTTTGCTGAGTTTTTGTTGTTTTCTCTCCTTCTCCTTATAAAGGGCAAATTTGAATTACTAAGAAATTTGAAATTAATATGAGAGGTTCTAACATGAATGTTATTTGCCAGTGCCCTGGGCTTAACTTGCTAACTTTGAAAATGTCAAGTCACTCTTGAAATGGAATTTGGGGTCTTATTTTTATTTCCTGGGAGCAATACATCAATGGGAGATTCTAAATATATTTGAAAATCAACTATCTCTAAATGGAAGATAGTGTTGGAAGGGATTACATCATTCAAAATTCATTTAAAATGATATTCATTCCTTGAAAACTTCATTTAATTCACTTTTCAACTATCATCCTGTAGCAATTCGCAACATCCAACATGCCCTTATCATTTCTGTGGTTTATTTAGATGTCTATATGAGATTGTAGATAAAGATTTTATTCAGAAAAACTACTAAATGATACATAAGTCTTCTGGATTCTGTGAGAGATGGTGAGGTAAAATAAGGAGGAAATAACAGAGGAACTTAAGCTGAATACAGAGAAAGAATATATATATATATATGAGAGGATTAGAATAATAAACAAAGAGCAGAGATTGGTATGAGGAGAAATCTGGTAGATAATGAAGAAAATTTGAAGACAAACAATCTCTAGGTGTTAAAATTCATCTAGATTCAACTGGTATGAGAAGGATGAACAAGGAAGAGGAAGAGGATCAAGGAGGTTTAAAGAAGATTAAAGATGGAAAAAGAAGACTCATGAGGGAAAAGGAGAAGGCACTGGAATTTTCAAGAAAAAAGAAGGTCAAAATAAAAGAATAAATGACTTAAAAGATAAATATACAGAGTGGATTGATTGGTAAGGCAAGTTAGGAAGTTGGTTCAGATAGAATGAGATGAAGAGTATAACTATAGAAGTTATTGGGACTAAAGAAAGGAACCTGAATGGAGTTTGAAGTAATTAAAAGACAATAACTGAACTAAAAAATATTGAGACTTATGTGTGTATACATGCTTATATACACACACACACATATATATATATATATACACACTTGTATATATTAGGGTATTCATGTATACACATACATATATACCATATATGTTTGTGTATGTGTACAATATGTTTTTATATATCATATTCTATGATATTAAGGAAAATTGAAAATTCCTGAAATAAATAGAAATGAGGCTTCAATGAGAAAAAGAAGAATATGAAGTAGAGATAGAGACAGTTGTCCCTGATCAGGAGATTGAAGAAGGCAAGGATACGCATAGAGGAGAGTGAAAGAAGAAGACAATAATACATTTAGAACTAAAAAATAGAGTTAAAGCTCTTCCATAAATGGAGGGAACTATTTTCTCTGAAGAGAAATCAGCTGTCTGTTCTCCAGAGTATGATTTGGTATATTCTACATGGTGAAAGCTTACTAACGTTCATAGAAAGAATTGCAGGTTTGCATTGAATGATTCCCAGTTCAGAGGTTCTAAGGCAGCTATTTGCTCACTTGATAAGTAAAGCTTTATTGTTTTTCCAGAAGATATATTCAATACATAATAGACAACTTCCCAAGACTTATCAAAATGACAAAAAATAAGTATCCTGAGCCCATAAACTAAAGTACATAAGATAACAGTTTGGGTTTATTTCTTATTAAAAGAAAAGAAAAGCTGAAAAGAAAATAAAAATTGGCAATTGAACATATGGTTAAGTAGGTAATATCTGATGTTTTAACTTTAGATCATGGCTTAAAATAAATAAAAATAAATAAAATGAAAGATTTCTGATATGTGGTGAAGTACACAACATAAAGGTGGTAACTATTTTCTTGGTGTCTTGCAAATCTAATGAAAATGTCTAATTAAAATTTGCAAAGGAGAAGACTATGTATATTGTCCAAGTTATAATGCAGAATTAAAAAAAAAACAAAAACAAATAGTAATGGTGAACTGTTTAAGTTCACAGGGAGCAAAAATAAGAAAGACAAAAAAAAAAGGCGAAAAAAGAGAGTAGTAAAATCTTTGGTCTCAAAGTAAGTCTGCCATTCAATAAATAAACATTTATTAAGCACACACATTTTACTAGCATTGGAGATAAAAAATAAGGAAAAAGGAAGTCAGTCCCTGCCCTCAAGGGACTTACAATATGAAGGAGGAAGACATCACACAAAAGAAAGTTGGAAAGCAGTGGTAGTTTCAAGGTAGTTGGTTTTGAGGCATGATGAAATCTAGCTAGTCTGTGAGCTCTCATTAATTGGAGGCTTTGTGGGGAGTCCCTTGCTCTACCTTCTAGCTCTACAGTCAAGAAGGATAGATGGTACTGAGGACTATGAGATTCAGTGTTTAGGCAATCCCTTAGAATAATGGCTTTACTGGTGAAGAGCAATCACGTCAAGCTCAAATTGAAATAGGTGCCTGCAGCATATTGTCTAAAAAAATTAAAAACACAAATTACCATTATGTAATTATTATTGTATTTTAATTATTAAAAAATAAAAATTTCCCTAATTATATTTTAATCTGGTTACAGATCCACTGGGGAGTTGGACATCTCTAATGAAGAGGTTTCCTGTAAGTGTGATGATGGTGGAGTACAAATCCAGGAAATGCAGCTGGTAAGAAAAAGCATCTATATCAGTGATGACAAACCTATGGCATGGGTACCAAAGATGACACACAGAACACTCTCTATGGGCATGTATGCTGCTTTTCCCCTACTTAGTTAATAGAAAGCCAGAGGAACTTGGGGCAAAACTGTTCTCCTTCCCCTCTCCATGGATCTGAGGACATTCCTCACTTCATGCTGTGGTAGAGGAATAATCCAGACTTTGAATGACAGAGACTGGAAGAAATGCAAAGGTTTCCATCCACAGCTGGGGATGGTGGAGAAGGCTTGGAATCTTGAGGAAAGAGGATATTCCAAGGAGAGGCAGTTGATCTCTCTCTATCTTGAGACAGCAAAGATGAAGGTCTGATCAGAGATCATCTCCTGAACTATTCAAATCTTCCATTGAACTTAATTCACCATTCCCCTCCAAAGAGACCAAGAAGTGTGGCAGAGACTTGAGAAGATCTCACCCAGCTCCTGGGACACCTGGGTCTGGACATTGGCTCTGCTGTGTTTGTGACCAGGGGTTATAAACCTGAACCTCTCAAAGTCTCAACTTTGGGGGGGGGGAAGGGGAACTTTTAAACAGACAGAGACTTCATTTATCCTCTCTCCTCTAGACCCCAACCTTCAGACATCGTTCTTGTTTTACTCCTAACCACAGTTGTTAGAATAAAGTTGTCAGTTATCCTGAATTGACTTCCTTGTCATAGTGGAAAAAGGAGAGAGCTGATTTCTCTCTCTTTCCTCAAGGGAAGAGGTTCACCCATTAAATCAGTCTTTAGAGGAGAGTAAAGGCAGGGTTAGTGGGGAGACATTTGAAGAAGACTGAAGGGAGGAATCCATCTCACCCTCCTTCTACCTTCTGGATATTTATCATCACCTCTATCTCCATTATAGCCAAACCAGCTCTTTAATACAATGCACCCCCTCTGTCCAATGAAAGCAGCCCAATGGAAGCACTTTCTCTCTCACTAGTCTGAGATAAGGCACGGGGGAGCTGGGTGCGGGAAGGTGGGAGAAATTGCGTGCTATGTGAAGGTGCTGTACAGAGGGCAGCCAGCTGCATCTGTGCTGAGGGTGATTCCCATGCTGGAGGGAGAGGAGTTGGGTTTGAGGAGAGCATACATAGCTCACAGCATGGCGCATAGCTAGAGGGGAGTAGAGCTGGAGAGGAGCAGAGCACTCAAGCCACTTTCCTCCCCTTCCACATGTGCCTCTCATCACCCACCGCTCTGCCCATCATTCCAGTGGGAGACCTTCTATTTATAAATGTCTAATATTAAGAGACCAAGCAACTGTAATTGGAGGTCCTAATGCTAAGAGGCAAAATTGATCTTCCTTGTTTTGCTGAGACTTCTTTGAATGAAAATGCTTACTGGAGTTTGGTTCTGGATGGGGAACGCTTATTTGAAAGAAACAAAAACATGTCAAAGGAGAAAAATTAATAAGTTCCTAACACAGAACTTCATCATTTCACCATTCTAAAGATGGTAAAACCTAAAAATGTTAGAATCAACATGAGGAAATTGTGTGTGTGTGTGTGTGTGTGTATGAATACCCTCACACTTCCACTCATATAATTTTTATTACACATATATAAACTATAAATTTTTTCTAAAATATATTCCTACATGATCTTAAAATTTAGAATCTTCATATACTGTTTCTCATCTGCAAATGGGAATAACAATAGCATTTATATCACAGGGTTGTGAGAATGAAAATGAAATAACATTTATAAAACACTCAGGAAACATTAAAATACTGAAAACAATATTTTTATAAGGTGTACTCATATGAAGAAATCAAAGAAATAAAGAGAGGGGAACAGGATGGAAAGCATTTGGGTTGGAGGCAGAAAGAGAAGTGATGCAATCAGAAACTGCTTGAATTTTCAAGGGGTAAAGTTCTGGGGATGGAGCCTAGATGGTGGAATAATCCTCAGCACCTCTGTGTCACCAGGAAAATCCTCCCCAAACAAGCTAAAAATATCTTCAGAAAACAAATGGTCAGCAATGATTCTTATGGTGGCACAGGGCTGCTGAGGATTACTCTACCATCTTGGCTCTCCATCAAGTTTAAAAAAAAGGAAGAAATGCATAATAGGTGGAAACAATGGAAAGTAATAGGTAAACTATAAGTTCATAAAGTGGTCCTTTTAAATTAGTATTCAGTGTGAAAATCAGAATGCTGCTGAGATAAGCCAAACACTACAAAAGTTCTTTATTTCCATCTATATTAGGAGAAAAGGGAATATCTTGGGATAGAAGGAATGACTGATAAAATAAGACATGTCTATGTGATGGATCATTTTATTGTTTGAGAGGGACCTTTGCATTGAAAATGACAGGGAAAGTCAATGAAAGGCTTTAAGTCTAAAGTTGATAAGATAAGTAAGAAGATAGTAGATAAGCATTCATATCCATCCTGATAAATTCACATCACTTTGGGGAGATGAACCACACCCTTAGCTTCTGAAAGATTTGTTAGATCTGGGTAAGTAACCACTTTTCCCACAGGTTAGAAGGGAGATTCTCTCTCTACATATGAATTGGATGACTTGGTCACTGAAGTTCCTTCCAACTCTCAAATCCAATGTGATTTTCTGTGTTTCACAAGAAGATGATAAAACTTATGGGCACATATTTATTTATTTATTTATTTATAAACATTATTTTATTTGGCCAATTTAAAACATTATTCATTGGATACAAAATCATTTTCTTTTCCTCCTTCCCCTCCCACCACCCCTCACATAAATAGGTACATATTTAGAAAAAATGAAATACTTTGTTCATAATATGACTGAGAGTCTTATTATTATCTTGACATGCAGGACACCACACGATTTCCTGGCAATATTTCCATACTTATCTGCTGAGTTCTCTAGATAACTTATTTTAGCTTAGAAATATCTTGTTTTGATTTAAATTCTTCCTTATTCGTAGGACTGACAGGTAAACTATTTTGTACTACCCTAACTTGTTTATGATATCACCCTTTATGTGTTCTCGTTGACTTCACCTTGGTATGTGGCACAAGGTGTTTGTCTATGCCTAATTTCTGCCAGACTGTTTTCCAGTTTTCCCAGCATTTTTTTGTCAGGTAGTGAGTGCTTCTCCCAAAAGCTTGTCTCTTTGGGATTGTTAAACATCAGGTTATTATGGTTATTTACCACTGCAAGTTGAGTAACTAATGTCTTTCACTGTTTCACCACTATTCTTTGTCAATACCAGATTGTTTTAAGGGGTTTTCATTTCATAATATAGTTTGAGATCCAGTACAGCTAAGTCACCTTCCTGTGTAATTTTTTTTTCATGAATTCCCTTCATATTCTAAGTCTTTTGTTCTTCCATATGGATTTTGTTATTATTTTTTATAGCTCCAAGAAATAATTTTTAGGTAATCGATTGGTATGACATTGAATAAGTAAGTAACTTAATTTAGGAGGAGGAATTGTCATTTGTATTATATTGGCTTAGGTTACTCATTAGAAATTAATGGTTTTCCAATTATTTAGATCAGGTTTTATTTGTGTGGAAAGAGATTTATAGTAGATCATACAGTTCCTGGGCTTGTCTTGGCAGGTAGACTCCCAGGTATTTCATATGGTCTACAGATATTTCAAATGGGATTTTTCTTCCTATCACTTGCTACTGGGCTTTATAGCTATTGCAGAGAAATGTTGATGGTTTATGTGAGTTTATTTAATATCTTGCAAATTAGCTGAAATTGGTAATTATTTTGATTAGTTTTTTGATTGATTATCTAGGATATTTTAGACATACCAATATATGATATGCAAAGACTGAAAGCTTTATTTCCTCATTGCCTATTCTAATTCTTTAAATTTCTTCTCCTCTTGTTGCTATAGCTCTACAATACTGAATAGTAGTGGTGATATTGAATATCTTTGTTTAACTCCACGTCTTATTGGAAAAGCTTCTAGCTTATCTCCTTCACAGGTAATATTTGCTGTTGGTTTTAGATAGATGCTATTCATCCTTTTGAGGAATGTTCAATTGTTCAGTGTTCTATAGTGCTTTTTTTTAATAAGAATGAATGCTATATTTTGTCAAAAGTTTTTTATGTATCTATTGAACTAAACATATGGCTTCTGATTGTTTTCTTACTTATATGATCAATTGTGTTTATAGTTTTCTTAATCTTGAACCTTTTCTATATTCCTGACATTAATCCTACTAGATCATAATATATGGTCCTTGTGGTGTGTTGCTATAATCTCCTGGCTAGTATTTTGTTTAAGATTCTTGCACTAATATTCATTAGGAATACTGGTCTATAGTTTTCTTTCTCTGTATTTAATCTTCCTGGTTTAGGTATCAAGACCATATTTGTGACCTAAAAAAGAATAAGGTAGAATTCCTTCCTCATCTATTTTTTTTTCCCAAAGAGGTATTATTAGAATCAATTATTCTTTAAAAGTAAGGCAGAATTTATTTGTGAATTCATCTGACCCTGGGACATTTTTCTTAGGAGATTCACTGATGACTTATTCAATGTTTTTTTTGTTTGTTTGTTTTGTTTTTTTTTTCCTGAAGTGGGATTGCATAAATATTTTATTTCCTTTTTCCATTAATCTGGACTTTATATTTAAATTATTTTAAACACTCAGATATTTCACTTAAATTATCAGATTTGTTGGCATATAATTGAGCAAAATAACCTCTAATAATTGTTTTAATTTCCTTTTTGGTTGTAATTTCATGCTTTTCATTTTTAATATTGAATTTCTTTCTTTTTTGATCAAATTAACCAATGTTTTATATATTTTATTATTTTTTCATAAAACTTATTTGTCTTAGTTCAGTAGCTTTCTGACTTTCAATTTTGTTAATCTCTACTTTGATTTTCAGGATTTCTAATCTGGTGTTTAATTGGTTATTTTTTTTTATTTATTATGTTTCTAGTTTTTCTATTAATTGAATAACCAAATCACTTATATGTTCTTTCTATGTTTTGTTAATGTGCACATTTAGAGATAAGAATTGTTCCCTAAGAACTGTTGAGGCTACATGTTCAAATTTTGGTTTGTTGTGTTGTCATCATTCTCTTTAATAAAATTAATGATTGTTACTATTTTGTGTTTTACTCATTCATTCTTTAAATTAAAGCTATTTAATTTCCTATTATTTTTAGTCATTTTTCTCCAGTCTTTTGTTCAATATAATTTTATAGCATGATTGTCTGAAAAGATTCATTAACTATTTATGCATTTGTACATTTGGTTATGAGGCTTTCATGTCCTATTATATGATCATTATTTTTATGAATGTGTCATGTATTGCTGAGAAAAAAATGTATATTGTTTTCTATTCCTTTTCAGTTTTCTCCAGAGATATAACAAGTCTAAGTTTTCTAAAATTCTTTTTAACTTTGTAATTTATTTTTTTGTTTATTTATTTAGTTGATTTGATTTCTCCTTCTGGTTATTTCATCACGAATGCTTGGGATTCCTCTATTTCATTGAATGTCCATTTTTCCCCCTGGACTATTATTATGCTCAGTTTTGATGGGTGGGTGATTTTTGGTTGTAGACCTAGACCCTTTGCCTGTGAAATATCATATTCCATGCTTTCTGATCCTTTAATGTATAAGCTAGGTCCTGGGTAATCCTGACTGTGACTCCAGAATGATTTTTTTCCTTAATACTTGTAGCATTTTCTCTTTGGCATGGGTGCTCTAGAATTTGGCTACTTGGGATTTTTAATTTGGGATTTCTTTCAAGAGGTGACCGCTGAATTCTTTCAGTTTTTATACTCCCCTCTTTTTTCTTTCTTTTTTTTTAATATATTTTATTTGATCATTTCCAAGCATTATTCGTTAAATACATAGATCATTTTCCTTTCCTCCCCCCCACCCCCCATAGCCGACGCGTAAGTCCACTGGGCATTAGATGTTTTCTTGATTTGAACCCATTGCTTTGTTAATAGTATTTGCATTAGAGTGTTCATTTAGAGTCTCTCCTCTGTCATGTCCCCTCAACCTCTGTATTCAGGCAGTTGCTTTTTCTCGGTGTTTCCACTCCCATAGTTTATCCTTTGCTTATGAATGGTGTTTTTTTCTCCTGGATCCCTGCAAGTTGTTCAGGGACATTATACCGCCACTAATGGAGAAGTCCATTACGTTCGATTATACCACAGTGTATTAGTCTCTGTGTACAATGTTCTCCTGGTTCTGCTCCTTTCACTCTGCATCACTTCCTGGAGGTTGTTCCAGTCTCCATGGAATTCCTCCACTTTATTATTCCTTTGAGCACAATAGTATTCCATCACCAACATATACCACAGTTTGTTCAGCCATTCCCCAATTGATGGGCATCCCCTCGTTTTCCAGTTTTGGGCCACCACAAAGAGCGCAGCTATGAATATTTTTGTACAAGTCTTTGTGTCCATTATCTCTTTGGGGTACAGACCCAGCAGTGCTATGGCTGGGTCAAAGGGTAGATATTCTTTTGTCGCCCTTTGGGCATAGTTCCAAATTGCCCTCCAGAATGGTTGGATCAATTCACAACTCCACCAGCAATGAATTAATGTCCCTACTTTGCCACATCCCCTCCAGGATTCATTACTTTCCTTTGCTGTTATGTTAGCCAATCTGCTAGGTGTGAGGTGATACCTCAGAGTTGTTTTGATTTGCATCTCTCTGATTATAAGAGATGTAGAGCACTTCTTCATGTGCTTGTTGATAGTTTTGATTTCTTTATCTGAGAACTGCCTATCCATTTCCCTTGCCCATTTATCAATTGGAGAATGGCTTGATTTTTTGTACAATTGATTTAGCTCATTATAAATATGAGTAATTAAACCTTTGTCAGAGGTTTCTATGAAGATTTTTTCCCAATTTGTTGTTTCCCTTCTGATTTTAGTTATATTGGTTTTGTTTGTACAAAAGCTTTTTAGTTTGATGTAGTCAAAATTATTTATTTTACATTTTGTGATTCTTTCTATATCTTGCTTGGTTTTAAAGCCTTTCCCCTCCCAAAGGTCTGACATGTATACTATTCTGTGTTTACCCAATTTACTTATGGTTTCCTTCTTTATGTTTAAGTCACTCACCCATTTTGAATTTATCTTGGTGTAGGGTGTGAGGTGTTGATCTATTCCTAGTCTCTCCCACACTGTCTTCCAATTTTCCCAGCAGTTTTTATCGAATAGTGGATTTTTGTCCCAAAAGCTGGGGTCTTTGGGTTTATCGTATACTGTCTTGCTGAGGTCATTTACCCCGAGTCTATTCCACTCATCCTCCTTTCTGTCTCTTAACCAATACCAAATTGTTTTGATGACTGCTGCTTTGTAATATAGTTTTAGGTCAGGGACTGCAAGGCCCCCATCATATGTGTTTTTTTTCATTATTTCCCTGGATATCCTTGATCTTTTGTTCTTCCAAATGAACTTTGTTATGGTTTTTTTCTAAATCAGTGAAGAAGTATTTTGGTAGTTCAATGGGTATGGCACTAAATAGATAAATAAGTTTGGGTAGGATGGTCATTTTTATTATATTGGCTCATCCTATCCATGAGCAGTTAATGTTTTTCCATTTGTTCAAGTCTAGTTTTAGTTGTGTGGCGAGTGTTTTGTAGTTATGTTCATATAGTTCCTGTGTTTGTCTTGGGAGATAGATTCCTAGGTATTTTATCTTGTCTAAGGTGATTTTGAATGGGATTTCTCTTTCTAGTTCTTGCTGCTGAGCTGTGTTGGAGATATATAGAAAAGCTGATGATTTATGTGGGTTTATTTTGTATCCTGCAACTTTGCTAAAGTTGTTGTTTATTTCAATTAGCTTTTTGGTTGAATCTTTAGGATTCTTTAAGTAGACCATCATGTCATCCGCAAAGAGTGATAACTTGGTCTCCTCCTTGCCTATTTTGATGCCTTCAATTCCTTTATCTTCTCTAATTGCTACTGCTAGTGTTTCTAGTACAATGTCAAATAGTAGAGGTGATAATGGGCATCCTTGTTTCACTCCTGATCTTATTGGGAATGCATCTAGTTTATCCCCATTGCAGATGATATTAGCTGTTGGTTTTAGATATATACTGTTTATTATTTTTAGGACTGACCCTTCTATTCCTATGCTTTCTAGTGTTTTTAATAGGAATGGGTGTTGTATTTTATCAAAGGCTTTTTCTGCATCTATTGAGATAATCATGTGGTTCTTGCTAGTTTGCTTGTTGATGTGGTCAATTATGTGGATGGTTTTCCTAATGTTGAACCAGCCCTGCATCCCTGGTATGAATCCTACTTGATCATGGTGAATGATCCTTCTGATCACTTGCTGGAGTCTTTTTGCTAGTATCCTATTTAAGATTTTTGCATCTATATTCATTAGGGAGATTGGCCTATAGTTTTCTTTCTCTGTTTTTGACCTGCCTGGTTTTGGAATCAGTACCATGTTTGTGTCGTAAAAGGAGTTTGGTAGAACTCCCTCTTTGCTTATTATGTCAAATAGTTTGTATAGTATTGGGATTAACTGTTCTCTGAATGTTTGATAGAATTCACAGGTGAATCCATCAGGCCCTGGGGATTTTTTCATAGGAAGTTCTTTGATGGCTTGATGGATTTCAATTTCTGATATGGGATTATTTAAGAATTCTATTTCCTCTTCTGTTAGTCTAGGCAGTTTGTATTTTTGTATATATTCATCCATTTCTCCTAAATTGGTGTATTTATTGCCATATAATTGGGCAAAGTAATTTCTAATGATTGCCTTAATTTCCTCCTCATTGGAGGTGCTGTCCCCCTTTTCATCTTTAATGCTGTGAATTTGCTTTTCTTCCTTCCTTTTTTTAATTAGATTGACCAGTACCTTGTATATTTTGTTTGTTTTTTCAAAGTACCAGCTTCTTGTCTTATTTATTAAATCAATAGTTCTATCACTTTCGATTTTATTAATTTCTCCCTTAATTTTTAGGATTTCTAATTTGGTTTTCTGCTGGGGGTTTTTAATTTGATCGCTTTCGAGTTTTTTCAATTGCATTTCCAATTGATTGATCTCTGCTCTCCCTTGTTTGTTAATATAAGCTTTCAGGGATATGAATTTGCCTCTGATTACCGCTTTGGCTGCATCCCAAAAGGTTTGAAAGGATGTTTCGCCATTGTCATTTTCCTTGATGAAATTATTAATTGTTTCTATGATTTCTTCTTTAACTAAACGGTTTTGGAGTATCATATTGTTTAATTTCCAATTGGTTTTAGATTTGGTTTTCCATGTACCATTACTAATCATTATTTTTATTGCCTTGTGATCTGAGAAGGCTGCATTCATTATTTCTGCTTTTTTGCATTTGTGTGCTATGTTTCTGTGACCTAATGTATGGTCAATTTTTGTGAATGTGCCATGTGGTGCTGAGAAGAAGGTGTATTCCTTTTTATCCCTATTTATTTTTCTCCATATGTCTATTAATTCTAATTTTTCTAAGATTTCATTCACTTCTTTCACCTCTTTCTTATTTATTTTTTGATTTGATTTATCTAAATTTGATAATGGTTGGTTTAAGTCTCCCACTAGTATGGTTTTATTGTCTATTTCTTCCTTCAATTCTCCTAGTTTCTCCATTAGAAATTTGGGTGCTATATTATTTGGTGCATACATGTTGATTAATGATATTTCCTCGTTGTCTAGAGTCCCTTTTAACAAAATATAATTACCTTCCCTATCCCTTTTGATCAGGTCTATTTTTGCATTGGCTTTATCAGATATCATGATTACCACTCCTGCCTTCTTTCTATCAGTTGAGGCCCAGAAGGTCTTACTCCATCCTTTAATTCTGACCTTGTGGGTGTCAACCCGCCTCATGTGTGTTTCTTGAAGACAACATATGGTAGGGTTTTGGATTCTAATCCATTCTGCTATTCGTCTACGTTTTATGGGTGAGTTCATCCCATTCACGTTCAAAGTTATGATTGTCATTTGTGGACTTCCTGGCATTTTGATTACCTTCCCTAATTCTAACCTTTTCTTCTTCGGCTCTACCTTTTAGTCCAGTGATTTACTTTGAATCAGTCCCCCTTGTCCCCTCCCTTGATGTTTCCCTTTTCAGTCCCTCCCTTTTTCTTCCTTCCCCCTCCCCCCTCTCTTTCCCTCCCTTTTTGTTCTCCCTCTCCCCCTCCCCCCCTTGGTTTTCCCTTCTCCTTACCCTTGTTGGGTAAGATAGAATTCAAGATCCCAATGGATCTGGATGTTTTTCCCTCTCAGAGTTGATTTCCCTGAGATTGAGGTTTAAGTAAACCCACCCCCTCTCTTCCTCTCCTTCTTATAGGAGTTTTCTTCCCCTCCCCTTCCCATGTGAATCTTTGTGTGAGAACCATTATTCTATTTGGTCTTTCTTTACCCCCTATTTATACATTACATTTTCCCCACATGTTAGTATACATGGATTGATATAAATGTAGTCCTTATAGAAGAGAGTTTGAGTAAAAGAAGAAGATAACATTTTTCCCCTTTCCTTAATATTTACCTTTTCAGGTATTCCTTGCTCTTTGATTTTCGGTATCAAACTTTCCACAGAGCTCTGGTCTTTTCTTTGCAAAAAGTTGGAAGTCTTCTATTTTGTTGAATGCCCATACTTTCCCTTGGAAGTATAGTCAGTTTTGCTGGGTAGCTGATTCTTGGTTGGAGATCCAGCTCTCTTGCCTTTCTGAAGATCATGTTCCATGCCTTACGATCATTCAGAGTAGAACTTGCAAGGTCTTGTGTGATCCTGATTGGCATTCCTTTATATCTAAATTGTCTTTTTCTGGCTTCCTGTAGGATTTTTTCTTTTGTTTGATAGCTTTGGAATTTGGCAATTACATTCCTGGGAGTTGTCTTTTGGGGGTTTAGTGTAGAAGGTGTTCTGTGAGCTCTGTCAGTGGCTGTATTGCCCCCTTGTTCTAGAATCTCTGGGCAATTTTCTTTGATTATATCTTGTATCACCATGTCCAGTTTGGTGTTTATTTCTGGCTTTTCTGGGAGTCCAATTATTCTTAAATTTTCTCTTCTCCCTCTATTTTCCAGATCTATCACCTTGTCGGTGAGATATTTTATGTTCTCTTCTAATTTCTTGGTGTTTTGGCTTTGCTTTATTAGTTCTTGCTTTAAAGCCTGGTTTTCTTTTACAGTTTGGTCAAACTGGTTTTGTAGATGCGTGAATTTCTTTTGCATTATTTCCCACTTTTCCTCCTAGAGGGCTTCCATCTTTTTGGTCATTTCTGATTCAAATTCTTCATGGGTTTGTGGAGAGTTTCTATTTCCTTTGGAAGATTTTGGAGAATTTTCTTGTATATCTTCTTCTATCTGCTCTGTATTTTGTATTTTGGCTCCATAGAATGTGTCCAAAGTCGCCCCTTTCTTCTTATTTTTCTTGGTATTTTGGGGCTTCTGTGCTTCTGTGGAGTTTGTCATCTCTGAATGTGGAGGATTAGCTTTTCTTATCTCTGTCTGGTGTTCAGAGGCTTTAGTCCTGGGCAGATGTTGGTTCTCTGAGCTTTCCCTGGGTTAAACTGAATATGCCTCACTGGAGCTGGAATGGAAGGGTTGGACCACGAGGCCACACTCTCCCCCCGGCTCGCTTTCCGGAAGTTACCTTCAGAATCGCTGGCCGTGAGGCTGTTTCATCGGCCTGCGGGGGGATGGGCTGCAGATTCCCCAAGCTCTGAGGGCAAGGACTTTCACTGAGACTTGGATAGCAAGATCCAGCCCATGAGGCTGTCTTGCCCGCCCTGGGGGTTGCTGTTGTTTCGACCAGCTCTCTGCAGCGGAAGCCCCAGGCAGTAACTTTCACCTGGACTCGGGTAGAAGGCCCTGAGGGTTGTTGTTCCGAGGACCCTGCTCTCTGAGCCCGGCTGGGCTGCGGATTCCGGGAGCCTTGGACTCTGCGCTCCTACCCCTGAGTTCCGATTGATCTCGGGTTCTGGCTTTTGAGGGGAGCCATACCTTTTGAACCGGGTCCAGGTCCAGGAGGAGGGTTCCCAGGGTCTGTGCTGTTGATCGTTTTGAATTTCGGCGCCTTAGGAGCTTATAGTTTGAGTTCGGTCGGGAAGGGTTTTCCGGAGATCTGAGCTTTAGCTTTCTCTAAGCCGCCATCTTTAGCGGAAGTCACTCCCCTCTTTTTTCAAGAAAATCTGAATAGTTTATTTGATAATTTCTTTTGTTTTAAACATTGTTTTATTTGGTCATTATTCATTGGAAACAAAGATCATTTTCTTTTCTTCCCTCCCTCCTCCCCCATGATAATTTCTTGAAAGATGGTATCTGCGTCCTTTTTTTTTTTGATCGTAGCTTTCATGCTACTCAATGATTCTTTCTGCAATCTATTTTCTAGATCAGTCATTTTTCCAATGAGTGATCTCAAACTTTCTTCTATTTTTTCATTCTTTTGGATTGATTTATTGTTTTCTGCTTTCTCATGAAGTAATTTAGTTTCCATTTGTCCAATTCTAATATTCTCTCTGAGGCATTGCACTTTCTTTCTTAGGATAATATTTTACTCTTTGAGTCAATGCATTTCTTTTTAGGAATCTGTTTTTGTCAATCAATTTATGCTCTATGTCATTTATTTTTTTATCACTTCATTTACTAAATTTACTTCTAAGTTCTTTATCAATTTTTCTTATCCTTTAAAGCTATTCCTAGAGTTCATTTTGGTCTTTATATGCTTTCACATTTTCCTTTGAGGCTTCATAGTTTTTAATGTTTATTGCTGCCCTATTCTGAGATTTCATTTTAGTTAATTTTTTGCTGAAATAGTTTTCTATCATTGGGACTTTTCTCCATCTTCTGCTCATTTTGGAGTTTTTTTTCCCTTGATTTTATCTGTATGCTGATGCTTAGCTCCAACGCTGGGGTAGATGAAGTATTGTCCCATGATTGTACCGTGCCTGGAGTTGGCTTAGCTGTCTGGGTCCTGGAATTAGCACGTCAGCGGAGGCTTGGTTGGCCTGCTGTGTGGAGATATGCAGCTGTTTGATTCAGATGCCAGTCACTCTGACTACAGTTGGGTTCTGCCTAATTTCACTAAGGCTCAACTTTGCTGGGTTGCTCCTGGCTTCAGTTATGGCTGGACTATGAGAGGTTGCTTCTTTACCCTGCTGCCTATTCTACAGTGCATTAGCTTCCTTCCCAACCTGCTGAGACCAGATCAAATTGGTGGTGCTCTTTTCCTTGTGACTTGCACTGCTTTCTTTGTACTCCAGCAAAATGAGTCCTCCTCACTCCTTCTTGCTTTTTTTCCACATTCTGCTGGCGTTTCCAGTTTAGGACTCGTTTTGAGGTGTTTTTTTTTTTTAATTTCTTTTGTGTTCATTTGGAGAGTGGTTAACAGGCTCTAAGCGTTGCTTACTCTGCCCCTTTGATGACTATGAGTCAACTCAAATAATACTAAAGTATAAATATACAGTCTGTTAAGTATAGGGTTTGGAAAGTCCATTATCAAGATATACAACCAATTCAGTGGAGAATAACCAATAATAAAAAATCTGTTGTGACCATGAAGACAACATAATTAATTAGTTACATGAATTTTCCAATTACTAATTTTATTGCAGTGTGTGAATATAAACTAAGTATAGGAAAATGTCTATCTAAGTATAATGAAAAGTACAAAGAATAAAAACAAACTCTTATAAGTGGTGCTGGTACAACCTCCTTTCCAAATGAGAATGTTTATATTTGGATATGTTAAAGAAAGTTTGATTTTGTTTATAAATAATTCATTCTGGGAAATATTTACAAGGGATTTTTGAATGATTAATTATTTTAAGAAAAATTATTAAGCTTGCCACATTTCTTTTCCTTCATCCTCCAACCTCAAAATCTCTTAGAGCAGACCAATTTTCATTTCTCACACAGCAATCACCATAATTGATATACTGGCCAATTTAATACATGGAAATTGTTACTGTCCATAATTCTGACTATGATAATTAGATGATTGATATCTTATACAAAACTAAAAGGTAGGACATGAAATTACTTCTCCATTTAATATCTAAGATTACAGAATTTCTCCCTAGCATATGGAAGCAGACATCCATATTATTATTATAAAATTGGTTAAATCTATTATGGTAGAAGTTATATTTATTGCATATGTTGTATTATTTTCCCAGATCTAATTTATCTTAACAATATAGCTTTATTTAAAAAAAAAAAGATCCAGATAGTTCTCATGTATAAATGCTTGGGATACACTATTTCTATTATTTATTTATTCTCTGAATTATTTGTTAACACTCCTGATAATATCTACTATTGTATATTTATAGATGAATTACTTTATAGAAATAAAATCATGATATATATCATAATTATTTCATTGCTTCTTAAATGCTAGATAAAAATAGACAGTTAAATTTTTACTTTTTACATTATAAATTTTAAGTATGAATGAGAATTAAAATTTACCTGTGAAATTAATTTTCATTTTGCACTTTCCTAAAGTAGTAATTCATTGTGTTCAGCAATAATCCAACCAATAATAGAGATACACTGATTACAACTACTCAAACAAAATGATGAATATCATTTTAAAATGGAAAATATAATTTTCTCCTAGGAAAATGTACCCTTTTATAGATTCATCTATATTTATATCCAACCTTTCTAAATATGTATGTATATATATATATATATATTTTTTTTTCTATATCGAGTGACTATTAAGAATAGGGCACTGGAGGGCTTCCAGGTTAACATGGTTGAAGTTTAAACCCAGGACTCTTCCTCTCCTCATCACATACAAATATAGACTACCTCAAAAGGCCAATAAAACCAAATTCAGAATGAAGGGACCGCACAGTAGGAGACAACACTGAAGT
Source organism: Monodelphis domestica (assembly GCF_027887165.1). NCBI lineage: Eukaryota > Metazoa > Chordata > Mammalia > Didelphimorphia > Didelphidae > Monodelphis > Monodelphis domestica. The sequence goes on along the minus strand of NC_077233.1, from coordinate 283,993,589 downwards.
TATGTGGGATTTGGACATTTCCACTCTATAAGGGGGTGAAAATAGCTCCCACCAAAACACGAGCTGATCAACACTCCCTCACCCCACCTAGGAAGCCAGGGTCAGAGGCTAGAATCAGTGGGCAAGCAAGGGGGATCTCTAGTTCCTTGGCAGATGACTAAGACCACCAGGGACCTACCTAAGGCCCCAGCAGGCCCAATTGCTCAGACCTTGGGCTCAGAGATAGCACAGAGACAGATGGCACATAGTAGAACCTGTGGAGACACACGAAATGGCCTTAGGCAAAAACTACTCTCCCTTACTCCATATACAGAGAGCCTGCCTTCCTCACTCATACTCCTGATTGGAATGGGAAAGAAAAACCAGCTTAGCAATGACAAACAATGACCAGATAATACAACTTCCAATGACCATGTAGATCAAGAAGAGGCTTTGACCCTGGATAAATTTTATGGAGAAAAACTCCAGACTACAGAGGAAACAGCAGAGGACACCAAATAATTAAATCAATCCAAACTCTACCCAAAAAAAAAAAATAAAACAACCAGAAATTGGCCACAAAATCTTGAAGAATTTAAATTTGAAATTTGGAGAAAAGTGGAGGAGTTTTGTCAAGAAAAATTGGAAATAGTTCAAAAAGAAAATAATAGTCTAAAGGACAGGAACTCCCAATTGGAGAAGACACCCAGAAATTTAATTAAATGATAAATAAATTTGAGAACACAATTAAACAGCTGGAAGGCATGAAAAGGATACACCAAGCAGAAAAGGAACATCAAAAGTTTGTATCGGGAAACCAAAAGATTATAGCAAAAAAATTAGTCTTTAAAAACCAGAATGGGGCAGTTGAAAGCCAATGATTTCACACAACAACAAAAATTAATAAAGAAAAGTCAAAAGATTGACAAAATAGAAGGAAACATGAAACATTTCACTGAGAAGATGACTGATCATGAAAACCGGTCTAGAAGAGACAATTTGAGAATCGGAATCATTGGCCTACCCAAAATCCCAGAAATAAACAGAAATCTTGACATCATACTACAAGAAATTATCTGAGAAAACTGCCCTGATATTCTTGAACAAGAAGGCAAAATAGACACTGAAAGAGTTCATAGAATACCCTCTACACTAAATGCTCAAAAGAAAACACCAGGAATGTAATTGCCAAATTCAAGAGTTCCAAACTAAGTAGAAAATTTTACAAGAAGCCAAAAAAGAGACAATTCAGATAACAAGGAGAACCAATCAGGATTACTCAAGATCTGGCAGCTTCCACACTAAAGGACCACAAAGCTTGGAATATTATATTCAGAAAGGCAAGAGAAATGGGTCTTCAACCAAGGATCACATACTCATCAAAAATGACTATTTACTTCCAGGGAAAAGTATGGGCATTCAACAAAATAGAAGATTTCCAAGTATTTGTAAAGAAAAGACCAGAACTAAGGGCAAGGTTTGATATTCAAACACAAAAATCAAGAGAAGGTAAATATAAGGTAAATAACAAAGAGAGGGGAAAGAAAAAAAATTGTTTTTATTTAAAATTTCTTCATTAAGGGTGCCAATAAGATTAAATTGCTTATATTAAAATATGGAAAAATGTTAATTGCAACTCTCAAAAATTATATTCACTATCATAGTAATTAGAACAATAGTTCATAGATAGAGATTGGTGTATTAAGTTGTCTAAGATGACATGTAAAAAAAAAAAAAAGAAAAAGGGGAATAGAAAAGGCACCAAGAGAAACTTAAAAGAATAAAATAAATCACAAAAAGAGGCTCATGGAAAGGGGAGGGGAAGAATACTATTATAAGAAGGAGACAAATAATATGTTGGTGATAGAATACTATTGTGCTCAAAGGAATAATAAACTGGAGGAATTCCATGTGGACTGGAATGACCTCCAGGAACTGATGCAAAGTGAGAGGAGCAGAACCAGGAGAACAGTTTACACAGAGACTGATACACTGTCATACAATCGAATTCAATGGACTTCTCCATTAGTGTCAATGCAATGATCCTGAACAACTCAAAGGGATCTATGAGGAAGAACACTATCCACATTCAGAGGAAAGACTGTGGGAGCAGAAACACTGAAGGAAAACCATTGCTTGATTACATGGGTTGATGGATATAATTGAGGTTGTAGACTAAATGATCATTCCAGTGCAAACATCAACAACATGGAAATAGGTTCTGATCAATGACACATGTAAAACCCAGTGGAATTGTGTGTTGGCTAGGGGAAGGTATAGGGAGGAGAGGAAGGGAAAGGACATGATTCTTATAAACAAGGAATAATGTTCTAAATTGACTAAATAAATTTTTCAAAAAAATGCCTCAAAAATAAAATCAAATCAAATAAAAAACAAAAACAAAAAATGAGAGGAAGAGGGTGCTAATAGGTAATACTTAAACCTTATTATCAGTGAAACAGTTCTGAGAGTGAAGACCATCAAGATCCCTTGGGGTATTGAATTCTATCTTACACTACAGGGAAAGTGAGAAGGAAAAAAAAAACTAAACGGGGATTGGAGTGGGGAGTACAAAAAGGAGGGAAAGAGAGGGAGGAGGAATTTAATAGACTAAAAATAATAAGGGAACAAAATGGGAGGGGGAAGGAAGGTAATAAAATAAGGTTGGGGTGTGAACTGGAATAAACTCCAGGAAGTGATGCAGAGCAAAAGGAGCAGAACCAGGAAAACATTGTACACAGAAACTAATACACTGTGGTACAATCGAAAGTAATGGACTTCTCCATTAAGGTCAATGCAATGTCCCTGAGCAACCTGCAGGGATCTAAAAAACACTATCCACAAGCAGAGGATAAACTGTGGGAGTAAAAACACCGATGAAAAGCAACTTCTTGACTCTAGGGGCTGAGGGTAAATGACTGAGGAGAGACTCTAAATGAACACTCTAGTGCAAATTCCAACAACATGGAAATGGGTTCAAATCAAGAACACATGTGATACCCAGTAATATCATGCGTCGGCTATGGGAGAGGTGGTGAGAGGGGGTTTGGGGGAGGAAAAGGAAATGATCATTGTTTCCAATGAATAATGTTTGTAAATGACCAAATAAAATAATGTTTAACAAAAATAAAATAAGGTTGGGGATTCTGGGGACTGATTAAAATCAAACCACTGGCTTAAAAGGAAATAGTGAAAGAAGAAAGGGTAGAATTAGGAGAGGATATCAAAATGTTGGGGAATACAGAGGTGGCAATCATAACTTTGAATGTGAATTGGTATAAATGTATCCATAAAACCAAAGCAAATACCAAAGTGGAATAGAAACCAAAAGTGTTGTCTATAAGAAACACACATGAGGTAGGTAGACATACCCAGGGTAAAGGAAAAAGGCTGGACCAAAATCTATTGGGCTTCAAATGAGAAAAAGAAGGCAGGAGTTGCAATCATGATATCTGATGAAGCCAAAGTAAAATAGATCTGATTAAAAGAGATAGGGAAAAGGTAATTACATACTGATAAAAGGCAGTAGAGACAATGAGGAAATGTCAGTACCAAACATATTTGTAATAAATGGTTTAGCTTCCAAATTTCAAAATGGGAAATTAGCAGAATTGAAGGAAGAAATAAGTAATAAAACTATACTAGAGAGAGAACTGAACCTTCCTCTATCAGATCTAGATAAATCAAACCAAAAAATAAATAAAAAAGAAGGGAGAGATGTGAATGAAATCTTAGAAAAATTAGAGTTAATAGAAATATAGAGAAAAATAAATAGGTACAAAAAGGAATACAACTTATTTTTAGAACCCCAAGATACATTGACATAGATTGACCATGTACTAGGGCATAAAAACATGACATAATGCAAAATAGCAGAAATAATAAATGCAACCTTTTCAGATCATGATGCAATAAAAATAATAATTAGCAAGGGTACGTGGAGAGTCAAATCAAACATTAATTGGAAACTAAATAATATGATTCTCCCAAATTAGTTGGTTAAAAAACAAATCATTGAAACTATTAATTTCATTGAAGGAAATGACAATGATGAGACATCCTATCAAAATCTATGGGATGAAACCAAAGAAATACTCATGGGGAAATTTAAATCCCTGAGTGCATATATAAACAAATGAGAATGAATTAGGCATGCAAATTAAAAAAAAAACTAGAGAGAAAACAAATTAAAAATCCCCAGAAAAACTATATTAGAAATACTAATAGTTAAAGGTGAAATGAATAAAATTGAAACTGAAAGAACTATTGAAATAATAAATAAGACTAGAAGCTGGTATTTGAATAAAACAAATAAATTACATGAAGGACTGGTTAATCCAATTAAAAAAAGGAAAGAAGAAAACCAAATTAATAGTAACAAAGATGAAAAGGGACACTTCACCTCTAATGAAAAGGAAATTGAGATAATTATTATGAACTATTTTGTCCAATTACATGGTAATAAATATAGCAATCTAGGTAATATGAATGATAATTTACAAAAATATAAATTGCCTAGATTAATAGAAGAAGAAATAGAATACTTAAATAATCTCCTATCAGAAAAAGAAATCAATCAAGCCATCAAAGAACTCCCTAAGAAAAAATCCCCAGGGCCATATGCATTCACAAGTAAATTCTATCAAGCATTCAAAGAACAACTGATCCAAACACTATACAAACTCTTTGACAAGATAAACAGAGGAGTTCAACCGAATTCCTTTTATGACATAAATATAGTTCTGATTCCAAAACCAGGCAGACCAAAAACAGAGAAAGAAAACCTCAGATTAATTTCCTCCAGCAAGTGATCATGACGATTATTCACTATGATTAGTTGAGATTTATATCAGGAATGCAAGGATGGTTTAACATTCAGAAAACAATCCACATAATTGACCATATCAATAACCAAACCAACAGAAATCACATGATTATATCAATAGATGCAGAAAAAAAATTTGACAAAATACAACACTCATTCCTATTGAAAATGCTAGAAAGCATTGGAATAGAAGGGCCTTTACTAAAAATAATAAGCGGTATATATTTAAAACCATCAGGAACTTTGTTGTGGCAAAATATTGGAAAATGAGGGGATGCCCTTCAATTGGGGAAATTATTGAACAAATTGTGGTCTATATTGGTGATGTAATACTATTGTGCTCAAAGGAATAATAAACTAGAGGAAGTCTATGTGAACTGGAATGACCTCCAGGAATTGATGCAGAGAAAAAGGAGCAGAACCAGGAGAACAGTTTACACAGAGACTGATACACTGTGGTACAATCAAAAGTAATGAGCTTCTCCATTAGTGCAATGCAATGATCCTGAACAACTTGGAGGGATATATGAGGAAGAACACTATCCACATCTAGAGAAAAAACTATGGGAGTAGAAACACAGATGAAAAACAACTGCTTGATTACATGGGTCACTGGGATATGGTTGGGGATATAGACTCTAAATGAACATCCTAATGCAACCACCAACAACATGGAAATAGGTTTTGACCAAGGACACATGTAATACCCAGTGAAATTGCCTGTCAGCTGTGGAAAGGATGGGGGGAGGGAAATAATATGATTTTTGTAACCAAGGAATAATGTTCTAATTTGACCAAATAAATTAATTTAAATTAAAAAAAAAAAACATCAACAAGCATCATCTGCTATGGGGATAAACTAGAAGCCTTCCCAATAAGATCAGGAGTGAAACAAGAATGCCCTCTATTATTTAACATGGTACTAGAAACACAAGCAGTAGAAATTTGAGAAGAAAAAGAAATCGAAGGCATTCAATATAGACAATGAGGAGACTAAACTATCACTCTTTGTAGATGATATGATGGTATACTTAAAGAACCCTAGAGGATCAAGCTAGTAGAAATAATCAACAACTTTAGCAAAGTTGCAGGATACAAAATAAACCCACATAAATAATCAACATTTCTATGTATTTCCAACACATCTCAGCAGTAATAGTTAGAAAGGGAAATCCATTTAAAATCACCCTAGACAATATAAAATATTTAGAAATCTATTTGCTAAGACAAACACAGAAAGTATATGAACACAACTACAAAACATTTTCCAAACAAATAAAGCTAGATCTAAAGAATTGGAAAAAAATATGAATTGTTCATGGGTAGGATGAGCTAACATAATAAAAATTATGATCCTACCCAAATTAATTAACTTATTCAGTGCCATAACTATCAAACTACCATGAAACTTTTTTACTGAATAAGAAAAAAATATATAACAAATTCATTTGGAAGAACAAAAGATCAAGAATATCATGGGAAATAATGAAAAAAAAGTGGAGGATGGGGGCCTAGCAGTACCAGATCTTAAACTGTAGCATAAAGCCATGGTCATTAAAATGATATGCTACTGGATAAGAGACATGAGAGTGGATCAGTAGAATATACTTTGAATAAATAACCTTAGCTAGATAATGTATGATAAACCCAAACATACCAGCTTTTGAGACAAAAACCCACTATTTATCAAAAACTGTTGGGAAAATTTGAAAAAGTATAGGAAAAATTAGGTTTAGATCAAAACTTCACACCCTACACCAAGATAAATTCAAAATGGGTGGATGACATATATATATATATATATGTGTGTATATATATATATATCTGTCAGATCTATAGGAAAAGTATTTTAAGACCAAGCAAGAGATAAAGAACATTACAAAATGTAAAATAAATAATTTTGATTACATCAAAATAAAATTTATACAAACAAAACTGAAGCAACCAAGATTAAAAGGGAAGGAACAAGTTGGGGAAAAATCTTTACAAGAAAAACCTCAGACAAAGGTCTAATTACTCAAATTTATAAAGAGCTAAATCAATTGTTAAAAAAAAAATTCAAGCCATTCCCCAATTGAAAAATGGTCAAGGGACATGAATAGGTGGTTTTCAGATGAAGAAATCAATAAGCATATGAAAAAGTGTTCCTAATCTCTAAGTGCAAATCAAAACAACTCTGAGATACCACCTCTTAACTAGCAGATTGGCTAAAAGGTCAGCAAAGGAACGTAATAAATTTTGTAGGAGTTGTAGTAAAATTGGGACATGAATATATTGCTGATGGAGTTATGAATTGATTCAGATCTTCTGGAAGGCAATTTGGAATTATGCACAAAGGGCTTTAAAAGAATGTCTCCCTTTGATCCAGCAACACCACTGCTGGATTTATACCCCAAAGAGACCATAAGGAAAATGACTTATGCAAAAATATTTATAGTCTTGGTCTGTATAATGGCAAAAAATTGGAAAATTAGGGGAAAGCACTTTGATTGGGGAATGGCTGAACAAATTTTGGTATAAGCTGGTGATGGAATTCTAATATGCTAAAAGGAATAATAAAATGGAGGAATTCCATGGGGACTGGAAAGACCTCCAGGAAGTGATGCAGAGTGAAAGGAGCAGAACCAGGAGAACATTATACACTGTGGCACAATCGAATGTAATAGATGTCTCTACTAGCGGCAATGAAATGATCCAGGACAATTCTGAGGGACTCATAAGAAAATAAGAGGGACCTAGAAGAAAGAAAGAATGCTACCCACATCAAGAGAAAGAACTGTGGGAGTAGAAACACAGAAGAAAAACAACTGGGGATATTATTGGGGTTATAGATTATAAACGATCACCCTAGTTTAAATATTAATAATATGGAAATAGGTCTTGATCAATAACACACATAAAACCCAGTAAAATTGCTTGTTGGCTATGGGAATGGTGTGGGGGGAAGGGAGGGAAAGAAAATAAATCATATAACCATAGAAAAATATTATACGTTTATTAATTAAATAAATGAACGTTTAAAAAAAGGAAAAAAAAAGTGAATATTGATATGGTGGAGTGTAGCTCTGTGTCACTTTCCCAGCCCCAAATCTGCTTGCAGATTGAGTCCCCAGAGCAAGGCAACTGTTTCATTTTACCTCAGTATTTATATCTTCCCCTAAAAGATTGTTGAATTCTTTTTATTATTCATGAGCCTCTAGTTTGCTTTACTCACTATCAATTATAAGTGTATTGTACCCTAATCTAGTTAGCTAATTCATTAAAACCCTCAATTAGTTTTCCCAAAATGATATTCATTGAATAGATAAGGCAAGAACGAAAGTCTAAAAGCTTTCCTCTGAATACGATAAAAAAAAAAAAAACACCCAGAAACCTGGGTACATATTTGTTCTGTGTACTTAGGTACTTATATCAACTTAACATAATTTATATAAAATATTCTTTCAGAGATAAGTTGGTAAACATTTAATAAACAACCTTCTGGGGGGGGAGAAATTATACCTGACAAATATTTAAGTTTAATCTACATTATTAACATTTTCCCCATCATATTTAGTCAAAACTATCAATGAAACAATAAATATGATTCGTAGCACTTGCTGATTTCAAGATATAAATGTTCACAATAAAATTTAAAATTGAATTTCATAAGCCCCTCAAAGGTAGTTCCTGAACCTGAAATCCTTCTACCAAATTTACTTTTGGGTCCAGTAGAATAAATGGATTAATGACTTTCTTGCTTATAGTTAAAGTATCTCAGGTACCAGTTGGATCCACTGGTGGCTTATTGGTCAAGCTCCTATGGCATACTCTGATAGGGATTCCTATTACTTAACCACTGCTGGCACTTCTGCTTTTTTGAAGTTGATTAGGTCATTTTGTCTCTGAAACATATTTATCTAAGATATGGAAATAATAATTACAAGAGTGAGAAAAGAAGTAACAATGCCATCCAATCATAGCCATGCAAAGATAAGCTATAGGAGGGGTCTTATTAGCCAGGAACATTAACAAAATTCTATTTCCTTTGCTAAGGAGAAAGAACAATTTTTTTCCTGGATTTTTTTTGAAATTCACACGATTCTAGTTAAACAGACAATGAAAGGACTTTCTATGATAATATAATAAACTTATAGGACACAGTCACAGATATTATGTTAATTTCTTAGAAGCAGTCTTGTCAAGCTTTAACATAGTAATAAACAGAGGACAAAATGATCAAGTTTGAAGGACTGGGTCCCTGTTGGTTAGTCTTTGATTAAGGGAATAAAATATTCTAAGGTAGGGTAGGCCTGTTTTGTTTTTCTCAAAATGAAACTACCTTTGAGACTTAATTAGTTTAAGGAAATAAGATTCTACTCATTAAGATAATTTTCCATTGGCCTAAATACAAAAGAAATACACAGGTGACAACAAGTATTCCTCCTCCAGACTTGATTGTTGAGCCATTACAGCCAAAAAGAAGCTGAAAAGCTTCTTTAAAATGAACCAGTGCGTGTGGGACAGTGACAGAGCCAAGGCATCATAGTATAGGAAGCATTCTATTGACTCTGAGTAACTAAAATAATACCTCAAATTGAATTTTGGAGGGGCAGATCCAGCAAAAGGTCAGGGTGAGGCACTTTTTCATCCTAGGATAATTTGGGAGATTATGAAGAGAAATCTGTGATGTGAGGATGGAGGCTTATGCAAAGCCCATGTAGATGCCACATGTGGTGAGACAAGGTGGTAAGCAATAGAAACAGCAACTTCAGAATATCTCAAGCCCGAGAGGGTAAAGTAATCTGGCAAATGGTCAAAAAAAGATTTGGAAGGATTCTTGCGCTAGTCCTAGTTGCAGGATGAGAGGCTGTTTGTTATCTCCATTTTTTAATACCTACTTCTGGTTTATAGTTCAAGGGTGGAAAGAAGCACTTTTGATCAAAAGGGAGCAAGATTCCTGAGCAGCATTATTACTTCCAGGCATAAAGGATCAAGTGTCCTGAGGAATAATATCAATTGCATTTCCATGATATCAAGATCCCTTCCTTGGAAAGGACTGATCATCATCTGAAAAACATCTCGAAATGAAAACTCTTAGTAATATTATAGGCAAATCCCACATCTCCCAGGTTAAAGAAAAAAATAATTTAAACAGGCAAAAAGAAACCATTCAAATATGTTGGAATCCCAGAAAGGGTCATATAAAAAGTAGTAGTTACTACATTAAAGGAAGAGAGGACTTGGAATATGATGTTCTAGAAGACAAAAGAAGTGGTTTTCCAACCAAGAATCATCCTTTTCAGGACAAATGAATGTAATCCTTCCAGGAGAAAGTGGATATTTAATGAAATAGAAGACTTTCAAGCATTGCTGATGAAAGACCAGAGCTGAACAGACTTTCAAAAACAAGCCTCTAGAAAAAAAGCATTAAAAAAGGTAAACATGAAAGAGAAAAAATTATGGACTCAATAGGGTTAAATGGTTCATATTTTTCTATGGAAAATGATACATAAAACTTCTAACAACTATTTTATTAGGGAGATTAGAAGGATTCTACAGAGGCAGAGGGTATAGGAGTGAGTCAATTATGCTGAGAATTTTGAAAAATAAATGAGTGAGAGAAAAATGCTCCACAAGAAGAGAGAAGGGAGAGGAAGAATGGGAGAAATCACCTCACATAAAAGAAACATGCTAGAAAAAACTTTTACAATGGGGGGGGGATAGTGGGGGAAGTAGGGGATGCAATGATTGAAACACATCTAAATTGGTTTAATGAGGGGAAGATACACACAGATATACAAACAGAAAGACACACATGCTAAATTGGATTTAGAAATCTCTTATCCAACAGGGAAGTAGGAGGGGAAGGGGATAAGAGAAAGGAGGGGGTGATATAATAAAGGGTATGTAAAAGAAGGTAGTGGTCAGAAGTAAAATAGACTTAAGAGGAGGGTCAGGATAAAAAGAAAGAATGGGGTAAACAAACAGAAAAATAGCATGGAGGGAAATGCATATTTAGCCATTATAACTATGAATATGAATGGAAAGAATTCACCCATAAAACAGCAGCAGATAGAATGAATTAGAAACCAGCACTTAATAATATGTTGTTTATATTAAATACACTGGATACAGAAAGATGCGCATAGCATTAAAAGAAGGACCAGGAATATGATCTATTGTGTTTCAGCTTATGGTTACAGGAAAAGTAATCATTATCTAAGATAGGACAAAAACAAAAAATAGATCTAATTAAAAGAGATTAACAGGAAAACTACATCTTGCTAAATAAGTCACCATTCACAATGAAATAATATATTTCATGCTTAACATATATGCACCAAATGGGAAAACATCTACATTCTTAAAATAAAAGTTCAATGACTTATAGGAGAAAATGTAGGGAATAAAACTGTACTAGTAGGCACACTTCAACTTTTCAATCTTAGAACTAAGATGAAGCTAACTATAAAAGAAAAAAGAAAGAAGTTAAGGAAATTAATAGAATCTTAGAAAGTTGACATGACAGACCTCAGCAGAAAAATAAAAGGGAATAGAATTCTATTTTCTCAGTTGTACAGGACAGTTTCACAAAAATTGACTGTGTACCAAGGCATAAACACCTCACAACAAAATGCAGAAAAGCAGAAATATTAAATGTACCCTCTTCAGAATGTCAGATAATCAATAGATGACTTTGAAAATAGATTTAAAATTAATTAGAAACAAAATATAATCTTTAAGAATTATATACAAAAAGCAGAGAAATAATTTTCTTAAAGAAAAATGCTATCTACTTTCAGAAAAAGGACTGATGAACTCGGATGAATTATATACACAGATTGAAGTATATTGTTTTTGTTTTATTTTTGTCAGTGTTTTCTTTTGCAACATGGAAATATATTCTGCATGAATTCACAAGAATAATGGATAATAGATATTGAATTGCTTGCCTTAAAGAGGGAGGAACCATAAGGAAAAAAAGAATTTGAAATTCAAAATTTTAAAGAGAATTAATGCTTTAAAATTAACTGGATAATGTTTAATGAAATAAATATAAAGTACGTTGGGAGAAATGAATCAATATTATATATTTTCTGATATGTTTTAAAGTGTTGGATAGTCTATGAGTGTTGCATTTAGATCTAGTCTTCAAAATGTTGTTATTCTGAAGAATGGCTTTATAAAAATAAGAAAGGCTTGTGATTGCATTGGAAAGTGTGCCACAAGTGCTTGCATGCCCTCATAGAAAAGCCTTCCATCATGTGTCCTTTGTGTTTCTGGCTATATACTGGGTATTGATAAAAGGAGATTAGATAATAAACTGTTTGTGGGTACTTAACAACTAGACATAGAAGAAAATGTGCTGTTTCTTTAACAGTGATTCCCTGAAGGTGATAAATGTTATAAACAAATGTTTAATTTGCATGACATATTTGCAGGGAGATAGCTGTCATAGGGCTCCCTCGGGACTATAATTTTGTGACTGTCTAAGAATTGTGCTGAAGCAGCTGCTTGTGACTTTTTGTAAGACATTTTCTGTATGGATATTTTCGGGGGTTTGTATTGCCAGTAGCATTTGAAAGAGCAATATCTCTCTAGAAGCCCAGGAATCTTACCAAAAAGTTAGGGCTATAGTAATAGGGAATGAATAAGGACCTACATCAGACATCACTGTCTGCTGAACAATGCTCATCATCTCCCCAGGAAGGATTTGTAGTACCAAGGAATGTTGTGTCTGGGAGGGTTTTCTGCCTTTGACCTCTCTGTCCCTTTGGTGAATTGAACTAGAGGCTTTTTGAGGAAAACTCAGACCAGCTCTCTTTATTTCATTCTCTAGACTTCACAACTGTGCCTCAGCTGCTTTTTTAATTCATTCCCATGAACAGGAACATTCTTCACTAGGGAAAAATTCATAGAGGAAATAAAATGGGGAATGGTAAGCTTCAAACTTCATTCAGATTCCAGCTATTTCATCTTCTAAGGCAATGGATATGTTTTCTATTATAAGACCTTTGGAATTGTCCTGAATCCTTGCATTTCTGACAATACTCAAGTCATTCGCAGTTAATCATCATACAATATTGTTGTTTCTGGGTACAATGGTTTCCTGGTTTTGCTCACTTCACTTTACATTACTTCATATAAGTCTTTCCATGTATTTTGGAGATCATTTTGATAGTTTCTTAAGTCACAATAGTATTCCATTGCAGTCATATTCTACAACTTGTTCAGTCATTCCTGAACTGTTGGGAATCCCTTCAGTTTCCAGTTCTTTGCCACCACAAAAAAAAAGCTGCTATATAAATATTTTTGTCTATGTAGGTACTTTTGCCCTGTCTTTTATTGCTTTGGGACTCAGACCTATTAGTAATACTTCTGGGTTTAAAAGTATGCATAGATTTATGACCACTTGGGCATGGTTCCACATTGTTGAATATTGAAGACTCGTCACAAATTCCAGATATACTAGTAAAGAGGCAAACATATTAAATATGTGTGGTCAGACTATTGACTTCTCTGGTGGTGCTGAGTCTCTGAGTCCTTTCTGAATAGTACTCCCCAAACTCCCCTTTGAATGAAACATCTCAGTGAGGAGGCTATTCAGTAGGAATCTCAGGACCAACTGAGGATAGGTATCTTGACTTGATAGACATTCTTTTCTGCCAAAGGACCTCCTCCTTAAAGCCCCTCCCTCTTTTAAGTCACTGCCTTTGTACCTGGAGAATTTGTTTACAACTTGTTAACTGTGCAAAACTCTCTCAATATTACTCTCCTATTACTGGATGGTGTTATCTCCCTCTGGAAGAATAGTATGGCTGGATACATGGCCAATGGAGATAGAAGAGAAATAAATACCCTCTTATATCAAAAGTGATGTTCTCCCAGGGTTGAAATCTTCCCCTTGTTGATCTTCAATTTAGACTAACAAATTCCCCATCCTCCCAAGTGTCTTTTATGGATTTAGTTGCGGCAAGATTTTCTTGCTCTCATCAGTGGAGAGCTAATCCTCTGCTATAAACTATAGTTTTACCCATAATACCTTGTTCCCTTTTATAAAGATTATGTCCTTAAATAGGCAATTTTCACAGGAAGATTTCAAAACTACTAATATGCACTTGAAAAAAGTGTTTTAAATTCCTCCTGATTGGAGAAATGCAAATTAAAATAACTCTGAGGTACCACCTCACACCTAGAAGATTAGTCAATATGGCAGCAAAGGAAAGTGATAAATGTTGGAGGGAATGTGGCAAAATTGGGACACTTATGCATTGCTGATGGAATTGTAAATTGGTTCAACCATTCTGGAGGGCAATTTGGAACTATGCCCAAAGGACTTTAAAAGATTGCATGTCCTTTAATCCAGCAATAGCACTATTGGGTTTGTACCCCAAAGAGATAATAATGAAAATATTTGTACAAAAATATTCATAGCTGCACTCTTTGTCATCACAAAAAATTAGAAAATGAGGGAATGTCCTTTGATTAGGGAATGGTTGAACAAGTTGTGGCATATGATGGTGATGGAATACTATTATGCTGCAAGGAATGATCTGTAGGATTTCTATATGAACTGGGAGAACCTCAATGATGCAGAGTGAAATGAGCAGAACCAAGAGAACATTGTACATAGGAAACGAAAAATTGTGGAACTTTCCAATGTAAAGGACTTCACTACCAGCAGAAATGCAGTAATTTAAGACAATCCTGAGAGATTTATGAGAAAGATGCTATCCACTTTGAGAGAAAGAACTATGGGAGTAGAAACACAAAAGAAAAACATTATTACTCATCACTTATAACATATATATGGGTATATTATTGGGGGGGTTGGCTTTAAAAGATTGCTCTATAGCAAAAATAAATAACATGGAAATAGGTATCAAGTAATAAATATTTGTACAACCCAGTGGAGTTGCTTGTTGGCTCTGGAAAGATGGAGAAAAGGGAGGGAAAGAAAATTAATCATGGAAACATGGAAAAATATTTTTAAAAATAAAGAAAAATTAAAAGAAAAATATTATGTTCTGAGGTCTTATACCTTGTTATCTTATGATATTATACCATGGGGGAAGAAGAGGAATCAACTAATCAAAAACTAATTATCCCCTGACAAATAAAATCTGTTGAATACCTGCCTATTGAGGTCAAAGTATTCTACTAGATACTGGAGTAAAAGGTAAAGGAATGAACATTTATATAGACCTACTATGTGCCAAGCACTATGGTCAGCCTGTTTTAAGAATTTTCTTATTTGATCCTTCCAATACCCCTGTGAAGAATTCTATGTTTTATGCCCATTTTATAGTTAAGGAAACTAAGATCAAGTTTAAATGACCCATTCAAGGTCACATAGCCTGTAGGTGTTTAAGGTCAGAACTCAGATCTCCCTGACTCCAAGCTCACTTCTCTATTCACTTTATATACTATCTAACTGCCTGTAAACAATTTACAATGAGACAATATTCAAAGATAACATCAACAAAATAACCATAACACTAATAGTAGTGCTTTACTAATATTCTTTCATTTGCTTCTCATAATATGTCTGTGTTCTTTTTATTACCCTTTTTCAAATGAAGAAGCTCAGCAGACATAGATTAAATAATTATCTAGACTAACACAGCTAATAAGTATTTGAAAGAGGATTTTAACTCAGTTTTTCCTGACTTCAGTACAGGGCTCTATCCACTGTGCTGAAAATTAAGCCTGAACTCAAGTAAACATATTTTTGGTAGAAGATACAGTTAGAAAATTAAAATTAAAAAAAATTAAAAACATTGACCTAATTAGAGAGAGTTAAATGTGTTAAGAATTACTATGTGGCTGAAAGAAATAGAATGTTTAGTACTGATATGAAAAACATTCATGGAGAAACTAAATTTTGAGTAAATTTTAAAACATGATGTAAGGAAACAGTATGTCTTCATTTCCAGGCAGTGATTCTGGTGGATATTTTTTTCCTCCTTCTTAAACATATTTGTGTGTTTAGGGGAGAAGTTTTATCCCCTCACTTTTAATACTTTTGGAATTTGAATACCTAATCTAGGATCCTGGGGGGAATACTTGGAGAGGAGCTGGTCAAATGAATTGAGTCTTCAAAAAAGTTAACTTCGCTGAATAAGGAAACAAACAGCTGGCAAGTATATTCAGTAATGGATTTATCACTAGAGAATATTCCCCATGGGTTGAACCCAAATACTACAAAATGTTAAACATTTTTGTGTTAACATCCAAAAAGGATCCTGCTTTAGAGATGGTGAATAAATCAAGGAAAATATTTTCAGTTTGGAAACAAACAACAACAACAAAAAATATTGCCTTGTGTCTTGTAAAATAATAATAAGAAGGTAAAGACATTGGGAAAGGCACAACTAGATGATGATGATGATAATGATGATGATGATGATGATGATGATGATGATGTAGAGATACTACATCATTTTATGTCTTCTCAAAAATGTCACCAGCCCACAATCTAGCATAGAAGGGGAAATTATGCAAGTAGAGTCAAGCACCAAAGGTAGAATACAATGAATGGTTGTGGATAGTTGTGACCCAATCTCTTTCATAATTTCAGTCCTGTTGGGGGCAGCTGGGTATCTCAGGAGATTGAGAGTCATGCCTAGAGAAAGGAGGTCCTAGGTTCTAGACACTTCCTAATTGTGTGACCCTGAGCAAGTAACTTAACCCCCATTGCCTAGCCCATACCACTCTACTGCCTTGGAACCAATAAACAGTATTAATTCCAAGATGGAAGGTGAGGGTTTTTTTTTTAATTCGATCATATTAAAATATTGAGTCGTGCACTTTTACCATATACCTGGAGCATGGGAATGACATTTCATGGTCTCATAGGAATGGGGAATGCTCAGTCTTCTTGTGGACATATTTCTCAGAATAAACCTTCCCACTCTAATGTTCACTCATATTTGATGATTTCTTATGTTACTTTTCCTCTCCCATTTCTTAACTTCCAATTAACCATAGGGAACCTGAAGAAGACTAGTAGGCTCATTTGGCGATAAGCTAACTCATTGCTTTCCCAGATAGGTGTACTTCTTAAAAGCTTGAAAACTGAATCTTTTATTTGTAGAATTATTATTTTACCCTCTGACTGCAAGAATGGAGCAGAGGGAATGAAAAGGTCATTTCATAAGATTTTCTTTGAATGTCTGGAAATAGCCAGGCAGTCACTTTCACTGCCTCAAGGAAAATATTTTTATTTTCCTGAAGGTAGAGGATGGACAACACTTAAACTGACTGTGTGGAGATACTAAGTATGATATTTAATTGAAACTTGGACAAGGGAGATAAAAAGAGTAAAAGGGGATACTAGAGAGCCAGATTAGAGACAGCGAGTGGCCATTGTGATTGATTCACCATTGCCCCTTCAGTCAGATGGGGTGGCTAAATCCAAAATGAGTGGCATGCCCAGTATCCAACCAAGAGTTAATGCAAGAGGTGAAGTTGCTACTTTCTTCAACCTTTATGTACAAGAGGGCAGATATTAAATCTAAGGTTTTTTGGGTCTTTAAAATTATATTTATAATTGCTGTTTATTTCATTTTACGTTTATTGGTTACATAAAGTGATCCATTCTGATTATAATTAATTTACTTCATTATTGTGAAATGACAGTTACAAGAATGTATATTAATTACAATGAGCTATATAGGTGAAAATTAGAAGGTCAACAATGGACTTTTTCTTTGAATCATTGGGAATTTGTCCTCAGTAAGGGCTCAGGAACAATTAGAAAGAAATCATTATTGGTACTGATTTTTCAATATGAAGTCAATGACATCAATCAAATCAATAAAACACGAGATTTTTAAATTAAGTGTATTTTATAAATTAAATATTGATGTTAAATTTATATTCATAGTATGCCTCCCCCAGGATGAGCTCATCACTTGAAATCTTCATCTTAGAAATTGATTAACTTTTATAATCAACAACTCCTTATCAAATTCAGTTACATCTCCTGCTTATTTGGGTAGCTGAAAGAAAAAGCTGTGAAGTGCTCAGACTTTTCCAGTCAACTTCATTTAACATTAGTTGTCCTGCTTGGTTTTGACTTCATAAACATTGGGCCCCTCAAAAGTAACCATTGGGGTATCCCTTCCCCATCTGCAGCTTCTTTTTTGTATTGTCTTTCCCTACTGTTTTGTAAGCTTATAGATGGATTGCATCCCCCCCCCCTTATTTATATCTCTAACCCTTGGTATATTGTCTGATACATAGCAATGTGCTTCATACAGGTCTATTGACTATTGAGATAGAGCAAAGAAAAATATGAATACAGACTTCATGATTTTGGTCTTAGTAAAAGAAGAGTTTAAATGGTATGAGTAGACAGTCTTAGTAACTTTGGTACCTTGGTAGGCGTCTCCATCAGATTTACCCTCTCCATCAAATTACTAGCTTTATCTGATTCTGTGGTTGAGGAAAGGCATTAAGTTACAAGCATAGGAATGTGGAAGGGAGAGATGAGAAAGAATGGTCTGATTTGAATGAAAGTGGGAACCACCTAACCTAAAGTCATCCAGGTATGGCATTCTTCAACTCATTTGCCTTTACAACCTTTCCATGCAAGAGGGATTAAGGAACTTACTTCTGGGATAATATAAAGGAAGATCCTTGGAGAAAGTGCAGCATGCATTGCATTCTGTTATTGATCCTGAGGGATTAGTCACATGGTGGATGGGGAGCTCTTTGATTATCTGCATAAGTAATTTAAATTTTGAAAAGAAATATGGCTAGCCATTGGCTTTGGTTCATTAACATATGCAAAGTTTCCAGTTGCTTTTATCTTAATATAAAATACTCCGAATGTTTGTTTTTAAAGATTCTCCCAAGGTAGATTCAGGCAATGAACATTATGCTGCTAGGTGGATTGAATGTAGTCTGATAAGACTGTTTGAGTCACTTGCATGTTCTGCTGCTACTTAATTTTTTTGGCGGTGGGAAATTGAGCTCATCAATTCTGCTGTCCAGTTCAGTTGTTAATGATTAATTTCAGAATCGCCTTTTAAAGCTCAGCAAGCTGCCTCGAGTTAGATTCTGTAACAAGCCAACAACGTCTTTGTGGAACCAAGTATTTTAATGTGGCCCGATCTGTATAATACCCAGTACAACCACCACTCAGCTTCCCTCCAAATCCATGGCTTAATGAGGCAGTTATCTACTCCTGACTCCGAGTGCTTCTTTTTTTTTCTGTTTCTGGTCCCATCCAGTGTCTGCAGGTGTCTGCCAGAAATGCTAATGCTTGTATATAAACCCGGTCTCCATTTCCCTAACTGCTACCAGAATGAGTTTCACTAGGCTTCTTCCTGCTGGCTCTGCCACTACATTTTGAACTGCTTTCTAGTACTTTTGGAGAGTGTGGTTTCTGAAATATTTATATATATATATATATATATATATATATATAGATAGATAGATAGATAGATAGATAGATAGATAGATATAGATATAAGGTGCATATATATTCTCTCACATGTTCTTCTAATCTGTATTTCTGCTATATTGTAATTGTAGATCATAGGAGATAATTTATGTGAATTGTTTTGGAAACCTTTAAGTACTATAAAAATAACATTATTTCCATGGCACATATTTAATAGAAACATTTTATCCTATGTACTTCTTATAGCTTTGAGAGCCCTGAACAATGCACCAACAATATAAATTAAGGCATAATATATATTTCCACAACAATTCTGGGGTTGAAATAGATTGTTTTGAGAGTCGTGAAGGGAGAGACCCTGATGATGTGGTTTAGAAAAGGCTCCTGAGTGCTCAGGATATTAACAAAAGCATTATCATAACAGCTTCGCCTTGACTAGGAGTAATACTGTTTCTATAAATCTTTCAGTTGCCTGTTACATAGAGAGAGCAGTTCATGGAACAAATTAAAGATAAAATATTCTAATGATATTTTCATGTTGAAGCTTCTAAATCTTAAACAAAGGTAATGTAAGTTCTATCTGATATTTGAAATAGGGAATTCCTATTGTTGTATCCACAATAATATAATATTCTTAAATATTAATCTTAATTTTAATTAAGTCATTAAGTAATAATCTTAAAATCTAGAACATGAAGGATTTGGGGGAAACGAATAAACAGTGATGATGATGCTTTCCCCTTTTTCCCACTGTTGGTATAATAAGAGGTAATTTTTACTAACCCTAGTTTAATTCAATTTAACAATCATGAATGAGTCCCTTATAGAGTGGCATGAATAGAGAACAGGCCTTGGAGTCATAGGGAGTGGGGGTCAACCCCTTCCTCTAATATAAAACACTTACACAAATGTAGTCTAATCATTTAACTTCTTAATGTCCCACACCCAAGTTACAGAACAACTAAATTGCTGTCTTACATTTGCTTATCTGCATTGGAAAAGTTACTATAATAGGCTAATGAAATTACCTATTTAGAGGGGGGAAATATTCAAGTCATTGAATTAGGTGCTGGGGCTACAAAGACAAAAAACAAAACAAAACCCTGTTTCAGCCCTCCTGGGGCACTAGTGGAACACAACAAAAATACAACTGAGGCTATACAAAGTTTATTAAAAGTAATTTCAAGTGACTTCTCACTTGAAATCTATCTACTACATGAGGACTTTCCTGCTTTCAATTATTAGTATAATTGAGAATTGTAATTGATAATAATATTAATTGATATGATATATCAATATATCAAAAATAATAATTGATGATAATATTAACAATAATTGATGATTATTAGAATAATTGAAAGCAGGAAAGTCCTCATGTAGTAGATAGATTTTTATTACACTTTAAAGGAAAACAGGGAATCTATGAAGGTAAGAGTCACTCTAGTTCTCAGGTTGATAATCAGTATTAATAATGTCAGTTAAAGTTGGGCTTGACCCAAGTTCATGGCCCCCAAGCAACTCACAAGACAAATTCTCTGAAGGTTAAGATAATATAAATTCAAGATCTCCCCTGGGCTTTGTCTTTCCCAACCCCACAGACTATCTATCTGTCCTTAAGTAATCATCCAGGATTGTCTGGTTTATGTATGTGAATTATTATTCTTATTATTATTTTTTGGTTTGGGCCAGTTTTACGAAAGCAACCAAAGTTGATTGACATTGAATACAGATACAGATGGGCACTGGACCTGGTCTCATTGGTATGAAGAATTCCAGATTGAGGAAATTCCCTCTACTGTTAGCTCAGTGCCTCCTCTATAATTCATAGTCTTGGAGAGTTGTCTAACCCAATCATTAGCCCTGAGAGGTTGCCCTTTATCCAGAGTCTCCTTGCACAGGTGTCAGAGGACTTAAACCTACATCTTTTGGTGTTAAGGTTGGTTCTTTATGCACTACACACTATTTCCTCTTTCTCTCTCTGTATGGACTATTATTGGATATTTAATATAATTAAAAATTATCACTGTAACATTATACTGTACCTTAGACCTGAATCTATAAAGATATTTTGTGAAAAGGGATATAAAGTAGCAACTTTTACTCCCTGTTGGGCATGAAGGAAAGATATTTCTCCTTCTGAGCTTGGAGAGGAAACGCCAATGAATGAAAAAGGATTTGCTTTTTGCAATCCTTTAAACATCTGCTTTAAAAAAAATGCTTTTGACTAGTGGTGAGAGTTTCTTTTCTCACATATTTACCGAACCACCATGACCACCCTTCAAGGCTTATAAAGATGTGTTTAGTGAGCTTTTAAAAATGAAACTTTTGACCCGGATAACTCTTCGATCCTAACATGTCAATAAATCTTCTATACATTAGCTCACATCTGTGTATTAAATAACTTGGTGAACTTTAGGTCAAGTCAAGTTGGAGCCTGAGAGAGATATTAGCTTTAAGGAAACAGCAGTGTTTGTTTTAGTTTAATGGGAAGTTTCTTGTTCCAGGATTAAAAAAAAAATGAATCTACCTTTTTTTTTTTTAACAGAAAATTCCATAAGTGTATGTTTGGAGACAAGAATCATTTTCCTGAGTGGAATAGTTATGCATGCGGATTTATTTGGGATTAGGGGACAAGAGGAGAGAAGAGGAGAAAACTATGAACAGAAAGAAGTTGGAAGGGAACCTGTCTTGCTTATATTGTTAAAAGATAGTTATGTCCCTGTAGACTGTATGTGAATTAGAAAGA
This sequence comes from Monodelphis domestica, assembly GCF_027887165.1. Classification (NCBI taxonomy): domain Eukaryota; kingdom Metazoa; phylum Chordata; class Mammalia; order Didelphimorphia; family Didelphidae; genus Monodelphis; species Monodelphis domestica. The sequence continues at coordinate 283,971,644 of NC_077233.1, read as the reverse complement.
AAAAGAAAGGAAGGAAACTAGCATCTATAAGCAAAGCACAGGACCAAGTATTTTTCAAATATTATTTCATTTAACCCATACAACAACCCTGAGAGAAGAGTACTATTAATATCATTATTTTGTAGTTAAGAAAACTGAGAAAGATAGAGGTAAAATGAGTTGCCCAAGGTCACACAGTTATTAAGTGTGAGACTGGATTTGAATACAGATCTTCTGTCTCCAGGTGCAGCACTTTGTCCACTTTACTATCTAGTTGAAAACTTTTTGTAAAAGTTCAGCTTCTGATACATTACTGGCTGTATGATGGGATAAATCATTTAATAACTTGGTATACCCAAACAAAACTCGAACACTTTAAGATGCAGAACATTTGTTCAAAGTGTCCTTGCTGGTATATCTCTAAATTTTTCAAATCACATATTTGGAAAATATATATTTGACAAGTCAAGATCATGCATATATGTATATAAATTATCATGTCTATTTGAAGATGATGACAATAATTTCTTTAGACATAGTTGGAATATTCAAGAGATGTATAAGGAGTAGAGCATATTATAGTGAAAAACAACAAAAAATTAATTTAGAATCAGAAAGTTAGTATTTGAATCCTAGTTCTATTATTTTCTGTCATTTATTTTTCTAGATCTCCATTTCTTTGTTTGCAAAAAAAGGGTCTTAAACTAAACCAGCCTCCCTTGGACCTCTGAATCCAAAAACTTTGTGAGCTTATAAACACTTTCTATATTAATGTGAACTTCATAAATGACTACAGCTTACTGCTTTTAGAATCTGCTATTTTCTATGCATCTCTTTTCTCTATAATGAGCAGGTCTTTGGATTTGGAAATTAGGTTAAAAGATATCTATCTAGGTCTCCCATTTTACAAATGAGAAAACTTGTGCAAGTAACTTATTTAAAAGGAATGAGGTAGTGAACATTAGCCATGTTACTTCTGTGAAATGTACAATTATAAAACCTCTTACAGCTTCATTTTCCCTGTCTATAAAATGGGAAAATATTTCCCATCTCATATAACTGTTATAAAGTACTATCCAATGAGACAATATATGAGAAGTAATTTGCAAATATTGAAACCTTTAATAAATTGCATTTTTTTCAAAGGGCATGTAAGTGACCTGTAAAAAAAAGAAAAAACAGGATACGATCCCACATTTCCAAGTCCATTTATCTTTTAAAAATTTTTCAAAACTCTTTATTTCTCTATTCAGAGACAAATAGTTTTGACAACCATTATATGAAAATGTGAAATTACTATTTGAATTACCATTTAAAAAAATCTCTGGAACTTCCCACAATCCCCCTTTCCTTTTCCTGTTTGTGTGTCTCCTTACATGGAGGGAGTTTTGAGTTTCCATTTCCACCCACAGGGTCTCTGGAGCTGGTAACAGGGAGGGAGGGAGCAACTTTTGACTTGTACCAGTTTTTGCCAATTAAGAGTCTCCTAAATAATCATAAATATCATACTACTGTCCTTCACAAGAGGACTGCAAGAGACTCTCCTTCCTCCAGTCAATCATAAAATAAGACCTAGTCATCCTCAAGTGGCTTAATCATGATTGCACAAATTGGTCATTTGAAGCCAGCAGTTGCTCCCAGATCTGTTTTCAAGGGAATGTAGTAAACACAAGTTATTAAAACTAAATTCATCAGTTAGTCAGTTGAAATAATTAGCTCAAATCAAAGAGAAAATACATGGAACATCATTAAGAATAGTAACCTTCACTGAATATATTTGAGATGATCTCTCCCATAAATAACTGAGTGGAAAGAGAGGACACAGACATAAAGTGTTCTAGGAGAGAGACCCACTTAGAGACCACACGTGGCCTTTTGATGCTTCAGCACCCTGTTGTACATTCTCTTTCTGGGGTAATCTGAAGCTCTTCTTCCTTTTATATCATCTCTGTTGAACAAATTGTTCTTCTAGACTCCCTGGGCTTCTACCCTCTTTCTATCAATTCTCCATCTCTGCTTCTATCCATCTCCACCCATCTCCTCTCACTGACTTTCTCAATTCACACTTAGACTGTGCTCCATTAGATACTGTCATGATGGTAAGGGAGAGGACAGGAAGAGAAATACATTTCTTTATCCATTTGCTGCACTTGGTAAAATACTCCTAAGAAATGGCTGACTGTCTTGATTTAGGGAGGCCCTCCTGTCTTCTTAGAGGATGACTGACTTTTTAGAAACTATCTCATCTGGAAATTGGTTGGATTTTTGAAGGTCTCCAGGGAATTCACAGATCTTTCACTCATACAGATACCAGCCACCCTACAGTTACATCAAATTTACGAAGGGATTTCTTTAAGTCTCCTAAAGGAGTAAGAAGTATAAACTTTTCTTTGAATTTCCTATGAAAGCTGTGAATGCTCTACTCTCACTTTAAAAACCCTTTTCTATATGTGAATAAGTAACTTAAATTATGAGCCACTCAAGGTTTCACACCCATTACAATTTGCAGAATGATTCACTCAAAATTTGAAAGGGATTCAAACTTTATAAGGTGTAAATGTCACTACCTCATTTGTCTGTTACATGCTCTTTATATTCAATACTCTTATCAAGTGAATTTGAAACACTCAATCTGTCAGGGATTCCCTGATCAAATCTTCCACTATATTCACATTTCAAGAAAAAGAAAAAGAAAAACAAACAAACAAACAAAATAAACGGAGCTTTTCTAAAACTAGAATGATCTAACTGGATGATAATAATTTTTTAAATAGTTCTCTTTCGGGGCTTCAAAATACCTAATCTAATTTTAGGGCCAAATCTATGCAGGTTGGTTGCTACTCCTCACTAACAGTCCCTAATATCCCATCATTAATCTTATAAACCAATTACAGTTCTTACCAAAGTCTGAAAGCATTTATTTAAAGTAAATTCAGTTAAAATATTGAACTTATCATAAGTGACTTCTACACCAACTTTGGGGTCTACATGTTAGAGTTTGGGGAAAGAAGGCATATATTATTATTACAAGAAGATATGGAACTGCTGGTTTTCTAGACATTATATTTGAAGTTTGTTATGAAATGTTCACAATATCATGCCCTATCCCCACTTCTGCAAAACAAACAGCAGCAACAAAAAACTCACTCTTCATTTAAATGGATGTTGGTTATTACTCTCATGGATTCCACCATCACTCTATTCACTCAGTTTCACCCAACTACTGCATTCTTTCCACTCTATTCTTATTCATACCACAATTACTAGTAGTTGCTAAACATTATTTCAGTCTCTACAACATATCTCAAATCTCTTGCCTTTTCTTCACTCTTAGTCAATATACTCATTTGGGCTTTCATCACTTCTCACCTGGAATAACGCAATAGCATTTCAAGGAATCTCTCTGTCTTTACTTAAGTCCATCTATGTCCCTATACTTAAAACTAATTTTTTTTCTATGTAAATACAAAACTGATTTTCTTAATGGGCAATTCTAATTATGCCATGTTCCTCTTAAACGAACTCCAGTTGCTGTCCATTACTTCAAAGATTAAATAAAATCTCTCCTTAACACTTAAAGTTCTATGCCATTTGACTTCATGCTTCCATTCCAGAATTTTGATAAATTACACTTCTCCACTCAGTGGTCCAATTACACTGACCTTCTTGTTCTTCTTTACAAACAACAATCTAGGTTTCATTTTTCATTACTTTGGAGTGGCTATCTCTAGTCACTGAAATATTCTCCTCTTACCTTCACCTCTCATATTTTTCCTTCCTTCTTTTACTCAGTGTTACTTTCTAGAAGAGACCCTTTCTCATCCTACCAATTGCTTGTGTCTTTCCCTTTACATCTGATTTGTTTGTGTTTTGTGTGTAATACCCTAAATTGGCACCAAGAGGAGGGTTTAATTCTCTTTCCCCCTCTCTCCTCTTGTCTGTAGGGGTTGGAGTAAATCCTTTCCATGTCTCACCCCTTTGGGGCAGGATCTTTTCTTGTTATGTCCATTCTTCATTTCTTGATAATTAATCAACTGCTTTCTCTTATAATGATCAACAATGTTTTGAGTAGGCCCCAATGGTTCTCATTCCCTGCTGTTTTATAAAATTTATATCAGATTAAAAGTTATAAAATAATCACAATAGATTATTTTATATTTTTATTTATATATATAATATATATACATTAATATAATGTAATAATTATATTATTAAATAGAGCCCCTATTTAAATAAATTCCTATAATGTTGAAAGAAGTTTAATTTTCTTTTCTATTTTAAACATTATGTTTTCCAGTCACCCTGAGTCTTTTTATATTTGATGCAAAATCAGGATACTAAAAAGACTTAATTCAGAATATGTTACAAGGTTTGTTTCTAAATAAAAGTGGGAAAGGAAATTGGGAAAGAAGTAGACATTTGGGAACTTTCCTCAGTCCTTGAAGAATCCATTACAACTTGCAAATTCAGTACAAGTTCTTTTCTTAAGATGCCTAGAGGGGCCCTTCAGCTCACCTTGTTCTTTCACTTCTCTTCCACAGCTCAATTCAACTTTCAGCTTCTTTTTCTCTTTTAGCCTGTTGTCCAAGCATACCAAGTCTTTCCAGCTCAGCTCATTTATTCCTGAGAGAGCCAGTGGATACTGTGTCCCACAGTGTTATGGTTCAGGTCTGCTAATATCCTTTTCTTCCTCTCAATCTGCTGTCTCAAGAACTGTTTAGTTTTTTAAAAGTCTTGGGCATATCTCAAGTTTGTCTTCCAGTTCAGAGGTCATCATAGTCTAAATTACTCTCAGGAACACAAGATAATGCTTGTCTCTCTGAACTACATCCTAAAATATCTTTAATTGTTAAACTTCATTTACATTGGTATACTTACATATACATAATAATTGCCTCCTACATTAGAAAATAAGCAATTTCAGGAAAGGAACTGTTTCAGTTTTTTAAAAAGGAATTACAATTAAACAAAAAGTAATTATAGAATAAATATATAAATATACTTATAGAATCAGAAGAAGGAGGAAAATCTGAATTGCTTTTGGGTGGAATAAATATTCTGTTTCCCTAGGAACCCCCATTTCAATATCTTTTATGGGAGGAAAAACACTATGAAAAGTTATTTGAGTCATTAGAAAGAAATACAAAGAGGGGAAAATAGACCTATGTCCTGTTGTAATTTCTTAGTCATTCAATAGAGTAAGAGACTATGGGAGAATAGGAATAAAAAAGATGGAGGACAGTGTAGAATGGAAGATTTAAGGATGCAGGCTAATCTAGAAGAGAAATTTAAAAAGGTTAATTAAAATTTGTCCATCAGATTAGCGAGTCTGAGAAGAGGGACAGCTGTAATCTATGTCTGTGGCGTCTGACAGAAACTTGTGAAGATTAAATTAACTCCTCTGCCCATTTTTAGATTTAATCAAGTGTAAACATCCCACTTAATTATTGAATGGGGGAGGTCTCTGTGACCCACAGGTATAATAGTGGGTGACAAATCAGAATCAAACTAACTGCCCCCTGGGCAGTCCTAAGCAAAGCTTCAACTGTAATTGGTAGGTGTAAAAGTGGAGGAAGGTACAGGAAGTGATGCAAGTGAAAGTGTCTTTAAAAGGGAGTTACAACTTCCTGTGGGGACTTCTTAGAGAGTTCTCCAGTTCTTCATGCTTGGGACTCTAACTGCTCTCATTCTTTGGAGTTCTGCAATTGAGTTGGATACTAATAAAGAATCTGCTGACTGGACTGGAGACCTTGAATTTGGTGAGACTGTCCTAGAATCATTCTCTTTATACTGACATGTGGTGAGTGAAAGACCTGACTCTTTTCCTGGATTCTCTAAAGATACTAGCCTCAGGACAGACCTATCCTCTTGAGAGAGGCTCCCTGCATCCCCAGGTCTTTGGCTGCAAGGGCCAAGACCCCTCTGGCTAAGGAATAACTCCTCTGCCTGTTTTTGAGCCAGGGGTTGGAGCAAAATACTTAGTGCTTAGGCTCAATATCTTACCCTATCCTCTCCCATTTTCTTACTCTCATTCTTTTTATATTTTGTAAATAAGTCTCTTTGGAATTGCATGAAATGCCTGGTAATCCTACTCTTGAGTAATCCAGTGCAACCCCTTTATACAAATCCCTTTTTTCCCCCTTACAAACTTTATAACTGTGTTTTGTTGTTGTTGAGTACAGTAAGTCACCACTGTCTATGAATGAATAAATTTCATACAATCCAAGGAGAGGTTATGTATGGGTACCAGCAAAGTACTTATATGCAGAGACATGAGGGATATATTAAGAAGTAAAATAACTTTACCTTAGGAGAAGTGAAAGAAGCATAATGAATACAGAGATTAAGTACAAAACTCATGCCTCAGGCTATATAACAACTCAAGACAAAAGTTACTTCATGAATTGACTTCCAATAAAGAAGCACAGTAGAAAAAGATCCTAACCAGAAAAATAACTACAAAAATAAAATAAAAACACAAAGGGAAAGTAAGATAGGGTAAAATATAAAAATAATATAAAATAAAAGAGATATGTTAAGAGAGGGAGGACAAACTTGGAACATCTAAAAGTTTCAACTCTTAAAGAATATAGAGCAAATGAAGAAGGCACAAATTAGGGTTTGGCCATGAATAAGAGAACAGAATACAGAATGGAGTAAAAAGGGATAAAAACAAGGAAAAAAGAAATGTAAAGATGTGAACAACAAAATAACATTGCTTGAACTAAGAGGATGAAAGGGCTCAATGTGTTTTCTAGATTATATTTAAAATATTATCTCCCTCCCTCTCTCCCCTCTTCCATCCAATGAGAAAAAAGAAATATGATAATCATTATACATTTGAAGTTATGCAAAATATATTTCTACATTAGCAATGTTATGAAAGATAAATAAAGCAAGAAAACAAGAAAAATTAAAGAAAATATCCTTCAATCTGCAATCAGAGTTCATCAATTCTCCCTCTAACGGTGGAAAGCATTTTTCATCATGAGACTCAAATTGTAAAGGATCATTGTATTGATCTGACCATCTAAATCTATTGTTATTAATTTTTCATGGTTAATAAGCTAATTGTCAATACAATATTGCTATTACTATGGACAGTGTTCTCCTGGTTATGCTCAGTTTATTTTGTATCATTTCACAAAATTCATTCCACATTTTTCTGAAAATCTCTACTTCATTATTTTTTACAGCATATTAGACCTTCAATTTAAAAGTATATAGCAACTTGTTCAGCCATGTCTTAGGTTATGGGCCTCCACTCTGGTTCCAATTCTTTCCCACCACAAAAAAGGGACTTTATAAATACTTTTCTTCATATGACTCCTTTTCATTTTTCTTTGATCTCTTTGACATCCAGACCAAATAGTGGTCTTCAAGTTTTAGTTTTCAATTCTACATAGAGGCTGAAAAATAAAAGTCTAGAATAAATTTTATAATGTATGAGATGATTTAAAAAATGTAAATATTGTTGTTATATCAAAGAAAGTTAAAATCAATAATGCCAAGAGCATAAAACAGGGAAATTACATCATGCTTGGAGATATCAAAGACAATGAAATGACATTAGGCTTAAGAGGTGTAGATACTGAATCAATCCTTGCTTATTTTTAACATCTAATGGTCCTCCCTCGCTTGGATAAATCTGACAAAAATCTAAATAAAGAATATAAAACTGGATAAATTGGTGAGGCTACTTTTGAAAGACTCATGGAATCTTCTGAATGGAACTGTTAATGTGTATTTCTCAATATAACACAGTTTCAGAAAAATTGAGTATGTTCTATTGAAGAAAGAAATTATAATCATTTGCTTTAGATAGTACATGCAATTTCAGTAATATTGGGATTTTGGGGTGAGAAGTTTACCAGTGAAGACTGGCACCTATACTGTAATATAGTCTTAGAGGAAGAGCTTAAATTGTCAAGAGCCTATCTTTGATTGCAAATTATACATAAGCATTATGCATTATATATAAGCATCATGGCAGCACTTCATAAAAATATATATGCAGCCCTGACTTTAGTCATCTAGATTTCATGTTGTACTTAATTGTGCACACAGTCCATGTTCCAATAGGGAATAGAATCATCTTTATAAAAGTTTTTCTACATTTTTTGTATTTCAACCCCAAAGTAGAATCCCTGCCTGCCACAGTAAGCAGGTCAGTTTAGGTGAAGCAGAGAATTTTCAGGGGCATCTTTCATAGCCCCTTCTTCACACTAGGAAATGAGTAGTTCAGTCCTTCAGGCCCATGAGAAGATGATCCTATGCCTGGTTAGTGGAGGGGAATACTGAGAGATGGGGACTGAATCGATGTTACCCCAGGAAGCAGGTTGAGGAAAAGGGGACTTGAATCCAAATCTGTGGACTGCCTGTGGGCAAGGTTGTAAACACAGTTGCAGGGTTTCTGCACATATTTCCTCATCCCTTGACTGTCACCATAGGACTCTGAGAGTCATTGAAGTCCAGTGGCAAGGCAAAAGTTAAGATGCTTGATGAAGTTAAGATGCTCTGGATGCAGCAAAGTCTTCAGTGTCTAAGTTATAAGTGATCCATAATCATTAGCTTATTTTAAATACCTTCATGGCTATTGGAACAAATTGCTCTCATTTGCACCTTTTATGGGGAAAGTTTTCACATGCCTGAGGTAGACAGCCCAGTAAATCACTGACATGTTTGAGGGCTATCAGTTACCATCAACCAGGTTTATCAAAGTTGCCAAGAAATTTTACCAGGGCATGTCTTTTCTGCATACCACGGCTTCTTGAAGGCATGAGTGAGAATTAGATGGCAGATGAATATCAAAGGAGGATAACAGCCCTGAAAAGGACATGGCAAGCTCTTACCTCAGAAATACTAACTTTCTCTGGATTTACAAACAATTATAAAATAATATATGATAAATATTTGTAAATTAGGTAGTAAATAAAGGATAATATGTAGCGAGAGGAGACAAACAAAACAAAAATGGAAAACATATGACTTTAGAAGTGTCAAGGAGGGAGGCAGGTTCAAGATGGCCACATAGAGGCAGCAAACATTCAGATGTCTGAAAACTCTTCCTTACTGGTTTTGACTCCAGAGCACATCCAGCAATCCAGCCAGATTTAATCCCATCAAAGTCTCCAGAGAACAGGGGAAACTCAAGCTCTAAAACCCCTCCCCCACAGACTGCTGGACTTAATCCCATCACAGCTTGCCTAGGGTAGAGAAGCTCAAGCTCCAACACCCTTCCCTCACAGACTGCACTGAGAGATTTACTGACAAAACTCCAAGGGTCAAGGTGGAAAGAAAAGTCCAAAATGCCAAAAACAAATGAGAGGAGGAAGAGTTCAAGCAATAGCAGGGAATAAAGAAGGGGTAAATATGAGCAAACAACAGACAAAGAAAAATGAAATTAAAATCTACAGCTTCTATATAGGCAATGAACAAAGAGTAAACAGAACAGATGAGGATGAGAGAGCTCCAAGCAAAACAAAACAAAACAGAAAATCCAGCCAGTTGTATACAGGATCTGTAAGAACTCAAAATACAATTCAAAACACAATTAAGAGAGGCTGAAGACAACTTTAAAAGCAAGATTAATCAACTGGAAAAGGAAAACAGTGTTTTGAAAGCCAAAATTAATCAGCTTGAAAATGAGGCAAAGGAGATGAAAGAGAAGGCAAAGAAGATGAAAGATGACCTCCAAAGAAAATCAGAGCAGAATGATAAGAGTGACCAAAAAGTCAGGGATGAAATCCATTCTTTAAGAACCAGAATACAACAATTCGAAACAAGTGACTTCACAAGGCAGCAGGACACTATAAAACAAAATCAAAAGAATGAAAATATTGAAGAAAATATGAAGCATCTTGTTCACAAAAGAGAAGATTCAGAAAATCATTCCAAGAGAAACAATTTAAGAATCATACAGAAGACCATGACAAAAGAAAAAGCCTGAATATCATACTACATGAAATTATTCAAGAAAACTGCCTGGATATTCTAGAACAAGAGGGAAAAGTGGAGATTGAAACAATCCATAGTACTTAATCCCCAACTGACAACCCAGGAATGTTATAGCCAAATTCAAGCACTATCAGACCAAGGAAAAAAATATTACAAGCTGCCAAGAAGAAGTCATTCAGTACCATGGAACCACAGTGAGGATAACACAGGATCTGGCTGCATGTACACTGAAGGACCAAAAGGCATGGAATATGAAATTTAGGAAAGCAAGGAAACTAGGTCTATAACCAAGAATCAACTACCCAACAAAACTGACTATATTCTTACAGGGGAAAGTATGATCACTTAACAAAACAGAAAAATTCCAAGCATTTGTAAAGAAGAGACCAGATCTGAACAGAAAATTTGATGCCCAAGTACAGAAATCAAGAGAATCATCCAAAGGTAATTAAAAAAGAGGAAAAAAGAAAAAAAAACCCACTATTTTTAAGAGACCCAATAAGTTAAAATGATATGTATCCCTATAAGAAAAGAGGTCACTGGTAACTCTTAAAAATTGTTATTATCACCTGAGCCAACATCCAGAGTCTGAGACCTTGCCTGAGCAAAAAGAGGTTCAAGTGGAGAAGCCTAAAACCCAATGCAGAGAATTCTAGTCTTGGCTTGGAATAAGAACTTAATTCATACCTTGGTTGGATGGATCTTTTTGCCTAAAGCTCAGGGCAATCCTCCAAGACAGGGCAATCAAGGGTGTGCTTGATAGGATTGATTATACCATGAAACCAAAATAAGGGAAGAGATAAATCTAACCAAAAAATAAATAAGAAAAAGTAAAGGAAGTTAATGAAATTCTATAAAGAAAATAGTGTTAATAGATATTTGAGGAAAACTAAGTAGAAATAAAAAGGAATATACTTTCCTCTCAGGAGTACATGGTACATATACAAAGATAGACCACATACTAGGACATAGAAATATTGCAAACAAATGCAGAAAAGCAGAAATAATTTATGCAACTTTTTCAGATCATAATGTGATAAAAATAATACTTAACAAGGGTCAATGGAAAGGCAAATTTAAAATTAATTGGAAACTAAATAATCAAATCCATCAAAACTAGTGGATCAAAGAAAAAATCATAGAAATAATTACAGACTTCATTAAAGAAAATGTCAATGAGAAGACATCATATCAAAACTTATAGGATACAGTCAAAGCAGAACTCAGGGGAAAATTTATATATGTGAGTGCCTATAGCATCAAAATAAAGAGGGAGGACATCAATGAATTGGGCTTGCAGCTAGAAAAAAGATTAGAAAAAGAACAAACTAAATATCCCCAGAAAAAATAAATTGGAAATCCTAAAATTTAAAGGAGAAATTAATCAAATTGAAAGTCAATGAACTATTGAACTAATAAAAAAGACAATGAGCTGATACTTTGAAAAAACAAATAAAATAGATAAAGTACTGGTTAATCTAATATAAAAAAGAAAAAAGAGAATAAAGTTAATATCAAAGATGAAAAGGATGATCTCAACTCTAATGAGGAGGAAATTAAGGTAATTTTTGAGAATTATTTTGGTCAATTGTGTGGAATAAATATGACAATCTAGGTGAAATGGGTGAGTATTTACAAAAGTATAAATTGCCTAGATTAACAAAAGAGGAAATAGAATACTTAATCCCATATCAGAAAAAGAAGAATCTGCAGGGCCAGATGCATTCACAAGTGAATTCTGTCAAACATTCAAAGAACAATTGAATTTATTTGACAAAATACGAAAAGAAAGAGTCCTACCAAATTATTTTTATAACACAAATATGGTATTGATTCCAAAGCCAGGCAGTCCAAAAACACAGAAAGAAAACTACAGATAAATCACCTTAATGAATATAGATATAAATAAAATCCATCACGTTATCACAAGGATTATCCACTATGACCAGGAGAGATGTATACCAGGAATGCAAGGATGCATTAATATAAGGAAAACTTTCCAAGTAATTGACCATATCAATAATCAAACCAATATTGATCATATGATTATCTTAATAGATGCAGAAAAAGCCTTTGACAAAATGCAATTCGTATTCCAATTTTGAACACCAGAAAGTGTAGGTATAAAAGAGCCCTTCCTCAAAATAATAAACAGTATATATTTAAAACCCTCAGCAAGTATAATATGCAATGCAAACAAGTTAGAAGCCTTCCCAGAAAGATCAAGAGTGAATCAAAGATGTCCATTATCAGCTCTATTATTCAATAGTGTACTAGAAACTCTAGGAGTTTCTTTAGAGAAGAAAAATAAAAAGGAAATGAATGGGATTAACTAAATTATCACTCTTTGCAGATCATATGATGGTATATTTAAAGAATTCTAGAAAATCAACTAAAAGACTAGTGGAAATAATTAACAGCTATTGCAAAGTTGCAGAGTACAAGATAAACACACATAAATCATCAGCATTTCTATATATTTCCAACAAAATTCAGCAGCCGGAATCAGAAAGAGAAGCATCACTTAAAATCATTCTAAACAATATAAAATATTTAGTAATTTTTCTACCAAGATAAACACAGGAATTATATGAACACAACTACAAAACCCTTTACACACAATTAAAATGAGATGTAAATAACCAAAAATAAAATAATTGCTCATGGGTAGGATAAGCTAACAAAATAAAAATTACATTTTACCCAAATTAATCTATTTATTCAGTGCCATACTTCTCAAACTACCAAAAACATTTTTATACAATTAGAAAAAAAAAACTATAACAAAGTTCATCTTGGATAACAAGAGATCAAAAATATCAAGGAAAATAATGACAAAAAAATGTGAAGGATGGGAGCCTAGCAGTACCAGATCTTAAATTGTAATATAAAGCGATGATCATCAAAATAATATGGTACTCTCTAAGAGACAGAAGAATGGATCAATGGAATAGACTAGGAATAAATTATCTCAGCAAACTGGTGTTTGATAAATACCCAAATCCCAGATTTGGGAAAAAGAAACAATTTTTTGACAAAAAGCTGCTGGGAAATTGGAAAACAGTGTGGGAAAAAATAGGTTCATGTAAACATCTTGTACCCTATACCAAGTTAAATTCAAAATGGGTATATAACAAATATAAAGAGTAAAATCATAAATGAATTAGGTCAATAAAAATACTATATCTGTTAGATCTGTGGAAAAGGAAGGAATTAAAGAAAAAGCAAGAGACAGAAAACATTACAAAATGTGAAATGAATGGCTGATTATATCAAATTAAGAAGGGTTTTGTACAGGCAAAACCAATGCAACCTAAAATAGAAGGAAAGCAACAAACTGGGAGAACATTTTCATAAAAAACCTCTCTGACAAAGTTTTAATTTCCCAAATATATAAGGAATTAAGTAAAATCTATGGAAAAAAAAATCAAGCCTTTCCCCAACTGACAAATGGTTAAGCGACATGAATACTCAATTTTCACATGATGTAATCAAAACTATCAATAAGCACATGAAAAAGTGTTCTAAATCCCTCCTGATTAGGAAAATGCAAATTAAAACAACTCTGAGGTACTACCTATCAAGTAGAGTTAAGTGACTTGCTCAGATTTAAATGGCTGGTAAATGTTTAAAATGAGTCTTCCTGACTTCAGACCTGGCACTCTAGCCATTTTACTACTAAGCTATCCCATAAATAAAATAACAAAAAGTTAAAATGTTTAATAAATTACTTAATTAAGAAATTGTTATGTGCAATGTCTCATACCCAATGACTCATAGTCTGCCGTCAGTGAAATGAAAATAGATGAATATGTTCCTCTATCAATCTGAGTAACTTAAATTATATAGCATTCAGTTTTGATTTGTTATTGTATTATATTTCCATTGCACTCCTGTATATTGCTTATCTGGTTCTGTTTACTTTGATTCAGCTTCTATCTATCACAATTATCATTTACTTTGTTTCTCATAGAGAAATAGTTTCTCATTAGTTAATGAACCATTACTTGTTTAGCCATTCCTCACTTGAATCACATCCATTTTATATCAAACAGTGAGATCTCTGGTCAAAGGGGTGTTTTAATCGTACAGCACAATTTCCAATTAATTACCAAAATAGTTTGATGAATTCACACATTAATGTCTCCGTCTTTTCATAATTTCCACAATATTGATTATTTCTATCTTTTTCCAATATTGGCAATTTTCTGGAAATGAAGTAAATTTGAGGAATTTCATGTTTTTCAGTACTTTTGCATAATTTCTAACCAAAGGAACGTAAATGTTAAACAAAGTCTCTAAGTCATAAAGAAATGGATTTATTCAGAGAAGGTCGGTCTCCCAATAAAGCTGGACTTCTGGTCAAGACCAAAAGACAGAGAGCACTGTGAGAGACCAAAGAATATCACAACTCATATATCAAATTAAAAATAGTTCAGGACATTCTTTTCATTGGTAGAAGGTGCTTGATATTGACTAGATGATATTGATGGAAAAGGGGGGAGTGGTAGAGCCCCAAAATAAGAATGGGTGGTATTGGATAGTACCAGGCTTCGAACCTGGGTCAGGCCTAGTGATATATACTGGATCACAAGTTCAAGACCATAATTATTGCTGGTGGTGCATGATATAGCATCTTTGAATGGTGGGGCTGACACTAAGTCCTATGCTAAAGCAGTTATTTACTTCATTCAAAACCTTAATACTGATACTAGAATAATCCCCCAAAGTCTACTAAAATCATGATTTATGTCTACTATCTTATAATTATAATTATCTCAAGACTACTGCTAATATTAAAATCTAATTCTCACAAAAGGGAATAGGGGATTTTTCACTCATAGTATTGATGATATAGGTCATTCTTTCACCTGGTTGCTATTAATTTGTACTTCTTTTGAGAACTAGTTATATCATTTAATGATTGCTAGAATATGACTTTGCAATTCCCTGTAAATCTTGAAAATTTAATCAGACATAAATGATACAAAGATCTTTTCTCCCATTGACATCTTAACTTCTTATACTATTTACATTTTTTTTGCATATGTGCCAAATTTTCAACATCAGGTAATTCTTAATCTTTTGTTCTATTTTATCTCTCTCTTTTTTTTTTTTCAATATGGCAATTTAGTCTCTTTATTGCATTTAGTAAACCCAAGAACAGAAATAACTGCAGAAGGAACAAATTCTTCAGTGAAACTGCAGAGTAAAACTTGTTTAGTAGTTTGACAGAAAATGAGATTAAACCAGAAACTTACAAAATACACTATAAAAATTTCAAAATTAACAAATATCCTCACCAGAGGTTAATGAATTTTTTTTCCAAATTGGGTTTAGGCAATATCATTAACCAATCAAAATACAGAGAAAAAATTTAAAAAAACGAATAGGGGATTTAAATTTCTAAAGATATCTTTTTTCAAATATATGCAACCTTATTTATATACAATAGGAAAAAAGATAGCATAGAGTCTTTGGAATAAAAATCTCTGATATTCTCTTTGATTTGGGGTTCCCACTATTAAATCCCTCTACATTTTCAATATAGTTATTCAATGTTACCTGTTTGAAAGTGCTCACAGAAGCACTATTACAATAAGAAAAACTTAGAAACAAGAATTTGGACCCCGTGATTAAGGAATGCTTGGGTAAACTGTGGCATTTGAATGCTATAAAATATTTCTGCATCCTTAAGGATGACAAATATGATGAAGTTAAATATCCATGAACATATTTGCATGAAATTTTTCAGGCTAAAGAAAGTAAAACAAAAAAGAAATAATATACATAGTGATTGTGGATTAAATATCACTTTTTTTTAAATATATTTTATTTGATCATTTGCAAGCATTATTCGTTAAAGACATAGATCATTTTCCTTTCCTCCCCCCCACCCCCCATAGCCGACGCGTAAGTCCACTGGGCATTGGATGTTTTCTTGATTTGAACTCATTGCTTTGTTGATAGTATTTGCATTAGAGTGTTCATTTAAAGTCTGTCCTCTGTCATGTCCCCTCAACCTCTGTATTCAGGCAGTTGCTTTTTCTCGGTGTTTCCACTCCCATAGTTTATCCTTTGCTTATGAATGGTGTTTTTTTTCTCCTGGATCCCTGAAAGTTGTTCAGGGACATTACACCACCCCTAATGGAGAAGTCCATTACGTTCGATTATACCACAGTGTATTAGTCTCTGTGTACAATGTTCTCCTGGTTCTGCTCCTCTCGCTCTGCATCACTTCCTGGAGGTTGTTCCAGTCTCCATGGAACTTCTCCACTTTATTATTCCTTTGAGCACAATAGTATTCCATCACCAACATATACCACAGTTTGTTCAGCCATTCCCCAATTGATGGGCATCCCCTCGTTTTCCAGTTTTGGGCCACCACAAAGAGCGCAGCTATGAATATTTTTGTACAAGTCTTTGTGTCCATTATCTCTTTGGGGTACAGACCCAGCAGTGCTATGGCTGGGTCAAAGGGTAGATATTCTTTTAGCACCCTTTGGGCATAGTTCCAAATTGCCCTCCAGAATGGTTGGATCAGTTCACAGCTCCACCAGCAATGAATTAATGTCCCTATTTTGCCACATCCCCTCCAGCATTCATTACTTTCCTTTGCTGTTATGTTAGCCAATCTGCTAGGTGTGAGGTGATACCTCAGAGTTGTTTTGATTTGCATCTCTCTGATTATAAGAGATGTAGAACACTTCTTCATGTGCTTGTTAATAGTTTTGATTTCTTTATCTGAGAACTGCCTATCCATTTCCCTTGCCCATTTATCAATTGGAGAATGGCTTGATTTTTTGTACAATTGATTTAGTTCTTTATAAATATGAGTAATTAAACCTTTGTCAGAGGTTTCTATGAAGATTTTTTCCCAATTTGTTGTTTCCCTTCTGATTTTAGTTATATTGGTTTTGTTTGTACAAAAGCTTTTTAGTTTGATGTAGTCAAAATTATTTATTTTACATTTTGTGATTCTTTCTATATCTTGCTTGGTTTTAAAGCCTTTCCCCTCCCAAAGGTCTGACATGTATACTATTCTGTGTTTACCCAATTTACTTATGGTTTCCTTCTTTATGTTTAAGTCACTCACCCATTTTGAATTTATCTTGGTGTAGGGTGTGAGGTGTTGATCTATTCCTAGTCTCTCCCACACTGTCTTCCAATTTTCCCAGCAGTTTTTATCGAATAGTGGATTTTTGTCCCAAAAGCTGGGATCTTTGGGTTTATCGTATACTGTCTTGCTGAGGTCGTTTTCCCCCAGTCTATTCCACTGATCTTCCTTTCTGTTTCTTAGCCAGTACCAAATTGTTTTGATGACTGCTGCTTTGTAATATAGTTTGAGGTCTGGGACTGCAAGGCCCCCATCATATGTGTTTTTTTTCATTATTTCCCTGGATATCCTTGATCTTTTGTTCTTCCAAATGAACTTTGTTATGGTTTTTTCTAAATCAGTGAAGAAGTATTTTGGTAGTTCAATGGGTATGGCACTAAATAGATAAATAAGTTTGGGTAGGATGGTCATTTTTATTATATTGGCTTGTCCTATCCATGAGCAGTTAATGTTTTTCCAATTGTTCAAGTCTAGTTTTAGTTGTGTGGCGAGTGTTTTGTAGTTGTGTTCATATAGTTCCTGTGTTTGTCTTGGGAGATAGATTCCTAGGTATTTTATTTTGTCTAAGGTGATTTTGAATGGGATTTCTCTTTCTAGTTCTTGCTGCTGAGCTGTGTTGGAGATATATAGAAAAGCTGATGATTTATGTGGGTTTATTTTGTATCCTGCAACTTTGCTAAAGTTGTTGATTATTTCAATTAGCTTTTTGGTTGAATCTCTAGGATTCTTTAAGTAGACCATCATGTCATCCACAAAGAGTGATAACTTGGTCTCCTCCTTGCCTATTCTGATGCCTTCAATTTCTTTATCTTCTCTAATTGCTACTGCTAGTGTTTCTAGTACAATGTCAAATAGTAGAGGTGATAATGGGCATCCTTGTTTCACTCCTGATCTTATTGGGAATGCATCTAGTTTATCCCCATTGCAGATGATATTAGCTGTTGGTTTTAGATATATACTGTTTATTATTTTTAGGAATGACCCTTCTATTCCTATGCTTTCTAGTGTTTTTAATAGGAATGGGTGTTGTATTTTATCAAAGGCTTTTTCTGCATCTATTGAGATAATCATGTGGTTCTTGCTAGTTTGCTTGTTGATGTGGTTAATTATGTGGATGGTTTTCCTAATGTTGAACCAGCCCTGCATCCCTGGTATGAATCCTACTTGATCATGGTGAATGATCCTTCTGATCACTTGCTGGAGTCTTTTTGCTAGTATCCTATTTAAAATTTTTGCATCTATATTCATTAGGGAGATTGGTCTATAGTTTTCTTTCTCTGTTTTTGACCTGCCTGGTTTTGGAATCAGTACCATGTTTGTGTCGTAAAAGGAGTTTGGTAGAACTCCCTCTTTGCTTATTATGTCAAATAGTTTGTATAGTATTGGGGTTAACTGTTCTCTGAATGTTTGATAGAATTCACAGGTGAATCCATCAGGCCCTGGGGATTTTTTCTTAGGAAGTTCTTTGATGGCTTGATGGATTTCAATTTCTGATATGGGATTATTTAAGAATTCTATTTCCTCTTCTGTTAGTCTAGGCAGTTTGTATTTTTGTATATATTCATCCATTTCTCCTAAATTGGTGTATTTGTTGCCATATAATTGGGCAAAGTAATTTCTAATGATTGCCTTAATTTCCTCCTCATTGGAGGTGCTGTCCCCCTTTTCATCTTTAATGCTGTGAATTTGCTTTTCTTCCTTCCTTTTTTTAATTAGATTGACCAGTACTTTGTCTATTTTGTTTGTTTTTTCAAAGTACCAGCTTCTTGTCTTATTTATTAAATCAATAGTTCTATCACTTTCGATTTTATTAATTTCTCCCTTAATTTTTAGGATTTCTAATTTGGTTTTCTGCTGGGGGTTTTTAATTTGATCGCTTTCGAGTTTTTTCAATTGCATTTCCAATTGATTGATCTCTGCTCTCCCTTGTTTGTTAATATGAGCTTTCAGGGATATGAATTTGCCTCTGATTACCGCTTTGGCTGCATCCCAAAAGGTTTGAAAGGATGTTTCGCCATTGTCATTTTCCTTGATGAAATTATTAATTGTTTCTATGATTTCTTCTTTAGCTAAACGGTTTTGGAGTATCATATTGTTTAATTTCCAATTGGTTTTAGATTTGGTTTTCCATGTACCATTACTAATCATTATTTTTATTGCCTTGTGATCTGAGAAGGCTGCATTCATTATTTCTGCTTTTTTGCATTTGTGTGCTATATTTCTGTGACCTAATGTATGGTCAATTTTTGTGAATGTGCCATGTGGTGCTGAGAAGAAGGTGTATTCCTTTTTATCCCTATTTATTTTTCTCCATATGTCTATTAATTCTAATTTTTCTAAGATTTCATTCACTTCTTTTACCTCTTTCTTATTTATTTTTTGATTTGATTTATCTAAATTTGATAATGGTTGGTTTAAGTCTCCCACTAGTATGGTTTTATTGTCTATTTCTTCCTTCAATTCTCCTAGTTTCTCCATTAGAAATTTGGGTGCTATATTATTTGGTGCATACATGTTGATTAATGATATTTCCTCATTGTCTAGAGTCCCTTTTAACAAAATATAATTACCTTCCCTATCCCTTTTGATCAGGTCTATTTTTGCATTGGCTTTATCAGATATCATGATTACCACTCCTGCCTTCTTTCTATCAGTTGAGGCCCAGAAGGTCTTACTCCATCCTTTAATTCTGAACTTGTGGGTGTCAACCCGCCTCATGTGTGTTTCTTGAAGACAACATATGGTAGGGTTTTGGATTCTAATCCATTCAGCTATTCGTCTACGTTTTATGGGTGAGTTCATCCCATTCACGTTCAAAGTTATGATTGTCATTTGTGGACTTCCTGGCATTTTGATTGCCTTCCCTAATTCTAACCTTTTCTTCTTTGGCTCTACCTTTTAGTCCAGTGATTTACTTTGAATCAGTCCCCCTTGTCCCCTCCCTTGATGTTTCCCTTTTTAGTCCCTCCCTTTTTGTTCCCTCCCCTCCCCCCTCTCTTTCCCTCCCTTTTTGTTCTCCCTCTCCCCCTCCCCCCCTTGGTTTTCCCTTCTCCTTACCCTTGTTGGGTAAGATAGAATTCAAGATCCCAATGGATCTGGATGTTTTTCCCTCTCAGAGTTGATTTCCCTGAGATTGAGGTTTAAGTAAACCCCCCCCCTCTCTTCCTCTCCTTCTTATAGGAATTTTCTTCCCCTCCCCTTCCCCTGTGAATCTTTGTGTGAGAACCATTATTCTATTTGGTCTTTCTTTACCCCCTATTTATACATTACATTTTCCCCACATATTAGTATACATAGGTTGATATAAATGTAGTCCTTATAGAAGTGAGTTTGAGTAAAAGAAGATAACATTTTTCCCCTTTCCTTAATATTTACCTTTTCAGGTATTCCTTGCTCTTTGATTTTCGGTATCAAACTTTCCACAGAGCTCTGGTCTTTTCTTTGCAAAAAGTTGGAAGTCTTCTATTTTGTTGAATGCCCATACTTTCCCTTGGAAGTATATAGTCAGTTTTGCTGGGTAGCTGATTCTTGGTTGGAGACCCAGCTCTCTTGCCTTTCTGAAGATCATGTTCCATGCCTTACGATCATTCAGAGTAGAACTTGCAAGGTCTTGGGTGACCCTGATTGGCATTCCTTTATATCTAAATTGTCTTTTTCTGGCTTCCTGTAGGATTTTTTCTTTTGTTTGATAGCTTTGGAATTTGGCAATTACATTCCTGGGAGTTGTCTTTTGGGGGTTTAGTGTAGAAGGTGTTCTGTGAGCTCTGTCAGTGGATGTATTGCCCCCTTGTTCTAGAATCTCTGGGCAATTTTCTTTGATTATATCTTGTATCACCATGTCCAGTTTGGTGTTTATTTCTGGCTTTTCTGGGAGTCCAATTATTCTTAAATTTTCTCTTCTCCCCCTGTTTTCCAGATCTATCACCTTGTCGGTGAGATATTTTATGTTCTCTTCTAATTTCTTGGTGTTTTGGCTTTGCTTTATTAGTTCTTGCTTTAAAGCCTGGTTTTCTTTTACAGTTTGGTCAAACTGGTTTTGTAGATGCGTGAATTTCTTTTGCATCATTTCCCACTTTTCCTCCCAGAGGGCTTCCATCTTTTTGGTCCTTTCTGATTCAAATTCTTCATGTGTTTGTGGAGAGTTTCTATTTCCTTTGGAAGATTTTGGAGAATTTTCTTGTATATCTTCTTCTATCTGCTCTGTATTTTGTATTTTGGCTCCATAGAATGTGTCCAGAGTCGCCCCTTTCTTCATATTTTTCTTGGTATTTTGGGGCTTCTGTGCTTCTGTAGAGTTTGTCATCTCTGAACGTGGAGGATTGGCTTTTCTTGTCTTTGTCTGGTGATCAGAGGCTTTAGTCCTGGGCAGATGTTGGTTCTATGAGCGTTCCCTGGGTTAAACTGAATATGCCTCACTGGAACTGGAATGGAAGGGTCGGACCACGAAGCCACACTCTCCCCCGGCTCGATTTCCGGAAGTTGCCTTCAGAATCCCTGGCCGTGAGGCTGTTTCGTCGGCCTGCGGGGGGATGGGCTGCCGCTTCCCCAAGCTCCGAGAGCACAGACTTTCACTGAGACTTGGATAGCAGGATCCAGCCCGTGAGGCTGTCTTGCCCGCCCTGAGGGTTGCTGTTGTTTTGACCAGCTCTCTGCAGCGGAGGCCCCAGGCAGTAACTTTCACCCGGACTGGGACTTGGGTAGAAGACCCTGAGGGTTGTTGTTCCTCAGACCCTGCTCTCTGAGCCCAGTGCGGCTGCCGCTTCCGGGAGCCTTGGACTCTGCGCTCCTACCCCTGAGGTCCGAGGGATCTCGGGTTCTGGCTTTTGAGGGGAGCCGTACCTTTTGAACCGGGTCCAGGTCCAGGAGGAGGGTTCCCAGGGTCTGTGCTGTTGATCGTTTTGAATTTCGGCGCCTTAGGAGCTTCTAGTTTGAGATCGGTCGGGAAGGGTTTTCCTGAGATCTGAACTTCAGCTTTCTCTAAGCCGTCATCTTAACCGGAAGTCCCCTCTCTCTTTTTTTTTTTAAGAATTCACAGCCTTACAATGGCTTTGAAAGAAAAGTAATTTGATACTATTCAATTTTAAACGTACGACATTTAATTTCAGATAGCATGTTTACTTGATTTATTGTGGTTTATGGCATACAATATTGATCTAAACCAAATTATTGATAGACTTTTCCATTTCCCCAGCTAATTTTTGCCAAAAAGGGATTTCTTCCACAAATTATTTGTTTTCAAGTTTATTGAACTCTTGATTACTGAGTTCAATTATTTCTGATTTTTCCTTGAGTAATCGATTAGAAGAGCTATTTTAAATATGACAAAAATACATATCTAAGATGAAAAAGCATTGATTATAAAGAATAAATTCTAGAATATATATTTCATAAATAGAGGGATAAAGTGATGATTTTTTTTTAAACATTATTTTATTTGGTCATTTCCAAACATTATTCATTGGAAACAAAAATCATTTTCTTTTCCTTCCTCCCCCTTCCCAAAGTAAGGATTCTTAATTCTAACAAATATTTTTGGAAATGCTATCAATAACAATGAAACAAATAAATTAAAGACATATAAACATTGGTAAAGAAATTACTTCTGCTTGTATGTTGCATTATTATTTTCTTTTTACAGAGATGTAGAAAAGAACTACATTCAGATAATGTCTTCAGTAAAGTAGCAGGATGTCAAATAAAATCCAAAAAAGAAGGCCATGATTTCTATGTAAGAGTCATAATCAATAACACATTATTCTGGAGCAGTACGCCCCACAAAATGATGGGGTGAAATAATTTTGCATTCCAAAACAGCTTGTAAGGCTGGCACTAAAAATTTATTATTCTAAGGGGAAAGTGGAGAGTCAGGCTCCAAGATTGGGCTCACCACTGCAAAGGGCTTTGGACCCAACTGAAGCAGTAGCAAAGGGTTGTGGAGTTTTCAGCAGTAGATGGTAAAGAAAGGGCAGTGGTATCAGGCAGCCACCCAGAAGGAGATTTCAGGGATTGCTTTGTTGGCTCTGTGTGCAAGACTGTCATATGTCCTATATGCAGAAACAGATCACTGTCCAGTACCAGGTATCAGGATGAGGAGAAGCTAGTACATACCAAGGTTTGTGGCTGCAGGAGAGGAGGGGACTGAGATATTGTGGTTTTAGTGGCAAGGCAGAAAAGAATGCTTATGGTTATGCACAGATCAGAGCACAGCTTGGCAGAGTATTAACCAGAATTCTATACCATTGTACTACTTTGGAAGATCCCTAGAGCTAGCTCTGAAGGGAGCTGCACAAAGAAACTAAAGCTTGGAACAGTGCTCCCTTCACCACAGGTATAGAGTTCAACATCAATAGTGTGTATGTTATTGTTGTTATTATTATTATAAGAAAAGAAAAAGGCTGGAAAATGAGGAAACAACAACAACAAAAAGGACTCAACCTAAAAATTTATTTTGGTGAGCAAAACACAAACTCAGAAAAGACAAAAAAGTTAACAAAGTTGCAGCTGTGTCCTCTAAGAAAAATTTTAATTTCTCTCAAACTCAAAAGGAATTAATAAAGAAGCTCAAGAAATGAAAAATCAAAGTGGTAGAAGAAAATTTGGAAAAAAAGTAATGAGAACAATATAGGAAAATCATGAAAAAAGTCATCAACTTGGCAAAGGAGGCACAAAAATAGTGAAGAAATTAATATTTTAAAAAACAAAATAGAAGTTTCTAACATAGGCACAAAAATTAAATAAAGAAAATAACTTTTTATTTTTTATTTAATTTAGAACATTTTTCCATGGTTACATGATTCATAATTCCCCCTTCCTCACTCTCTCCTTCACTCCCTGTCAAAGCCAACAAGCAGTTCCACTGGGATATACATTTATCATTTTTCAAAACATAATTCTATGTCATTCATATTTGTAGTACAGTGATCCCTTAACATCAAAACCCTTAGCAGATACCTATCGCACTACATGATTGAGCATATATTTTTCTAATTAATTTCTGTTCCCACAGTTCTTTTTCTGGATATAGATAGCATTCTTTCTCCCAAGTTCCTCAGAATTTTCCGGGATCACTGCATGGCTGCTGGTAGAAAAGTCCATTACATTCGATTGTGCCATGATGTATGAGTCCCTGTGTACAATGTTCTCCTGGTCCTGCTCCTTTCACTCTGCATCACTTCCTGCAGGTCAGTAAAGAACTTTTAAAAAGCAGAATTGGCCAAATGGAAAAAGATATAAAGATGTACTTAAAGAGAACTTCATTTTTAAAAATGTATTTAATGGAACTTTATTGTGGCCACCTTTACTCATTTATTAAACAAACTGAATAGAATACAAAATACATTATTGAACAAAATTCTAAAATCAAAAAAGTCAACTTGAAGCAATATAATCCTAAATGTATGGAGTATAGGTCAATGCACAGTATTTTTTTTTAATTACAATTTATTGGCTTTAAAATGAATTGGCTGTCATCATTGGATGGCCAACATCCTTTATGATTCTACTCCATAGAAGTCAATGAAATAATTTTATTATATCTTTATAATCTTTATTTATTTATTACATCTTTAAAGATGTAATTATAATTACATCTTTATAATGTTACATGATATACTTGTTTCTTTCTGAGATTTTACAAAACCATTTCTTCCATTACTAACTATGAATAGAAATAATGTCATTTAAAGCCTGAAATATATTTACTCACAATACTTTCACTGGTAAACTTTCATGTTGCTATGCATCTTCATATGTTTTTAAGCTCATTTTCCTGCCCAAACTCCTTCCTACATCTCTTACACTTAAATGAAGATCATTTGTATAAACATAAAGAATGTGGTGACTTAGAACTAATGAAGTTACAGTCCTAAAGTCACTATGATGACGTTGGGGCATTCTTATTTGCCTTTGTGGACAGCCACATGTTTCTTGAGTTCTGAAGGACAGCCAATGAAAGCTTTTATTTCACATGTTGCTCTTGTTGGGGTAGTCTTTTGAGTAAACTGGAATTATACATCATTTGAAATCATTTGAGTTTGATCTCTTGTGGTCACAATTCATACACAGATGTGTTTTGCTTTCTAGGTGGATAAGGATATTGTAAGGGGCACAATGTAAGGGGTTCAAATTAAAGGGTTGGACTAAATTATTTAAGAGTATGGTCGCCAGAAATTTAATCAATTCCAAATGATTTTTTAGCAATTCAAATGTAAAATACAGAAAGAGTGAAAGTAAGAAAATCAGAGAGGATAGGACAAGATATCTAACCTAACACATTATTTTGCTCTGGCCCCTGGCTCAACCAGGCAGGGCTAATTAGTCCTCAGGTTTGAGCTGAGGATCTGGGGATGAATAAAGCAAGGATTTCAGTCACAAAGCCTCTCTGAAGAGGAGAGGCCTCTCCTGAGGCAAGTCCCTTCAGAAAATCCAGGAAAGGAGTCTTTTTCACTCACCCATGTGGTAGCTCAAAGGGAGAGATTTAAGAACAGTCTTACCAAGTTCAAGGTCTCAAATCCAGTAAGCAGATTTTTCACCAGCCTCCAACTCAAACTGAAAACAAAGAACTCCCTCACAGGAAGTTGTAACTCCTTTTAAAGGCACTTCTTTGTATCACTTCCTGTGCCTTCCTCTCCTTTAACATGGATAAATTATAGTATGCAGTTTTGATTAGGACTCCCCAGGAGGCACTCAGTGGTTTCTAATTCATCATCCACTTTCACACATGTGCATCACAGTCCTCCCCCACTCAAGTGTAAGTGGGGTGTATGGTGATTAAATCTAAAATGGGCAGGGGAGAGTTCGTCCCACCTTCATAATCCCCCCGTGATCATTTGGGAGACTAGTCTCCCCACTTGATCATTTGACATAATCATCTTGTACCCCTAAAATTTTTCTAACTACAAATGTATACAATATTGCACCTTTTAAAAGGAAACTACAATAGTTAGAGATAAGAAGGAAGTAGAAGAAAGAGAAAGTAAAACCAGTGTTTGCTAGGCACATTGACAACAAGCCAATTAGGGGGCAGTCCCCTTTGACATAAAAGTGTTCATTAAAATAAATGTTCAACCCCCTTTTTGATATCTGAGAAAGTCAGAAGACAAATCTTACACTTGAATGCCATCTCTTTTCTATGTTTAGTCTTTACATAAGTTTTCAAATTAGAAGAATCAGTGGATCTATATTCTCAGTAGTGACATTGGTGTAGCTTCTCATTTGTAAGGATACACATGTATTTCTTGAGCTCTGAGGGAAGATGGAAACTTTTGCAATTTTTCACACAAATATAAGGAAAGTCTTTGCTGTGGACTGCCAGAAGATGGCAGTTCAATAACCTTTGTTCAGCAGCTTCAGAATGGCAGAATTTGCACATATGCGTTTTGTTGACTTCTTTTTCCTTATACATAGTTTTGTGAGTGAACAAGATTTCAGCATGAGAGAAATGTTTCCCACATTCATCATATTCAATTACATTTTTGGTTTTGTTGGTCAATGTGTGGCTTTCCAGATGGTTGTGTAATGTATCTTTTTTATTAGTAGAGTAATCACAACCTATGCATCAATAATTTTTTTTTTCTCGTAAGGTACTGTGAATAGTTTTTCCTATAAATCTTCTCTGATTTTAAACTTCTTCCCACAAAACCTACAAAGACAGGCAATCAATGGTTGTCCAACGGGGTCAATAATTATTGCTGTTTGGTACTGCCTAAAATCAGGTCTTCTCTACTTTGTTTTTTTCTTTTTCCAGTCTGCCAAGTTCAGAAGACTCATCTATATGCAAAGGGGAACTTGAAGTGCCAGTCTGGTTTTCAGTTCTATCAGTATTGTTACCATAGGTTACTGCCCAAGTTATTGGCTTCAAAGTTTTTATTTCAATATCATCAATTTGTTGTTCCTGTGCCACTATTATGTCTTCCTTACCAGTAATCATTTTCATATAAACTCCATCAGTGATTTTCACAATATTTGAATCTTTATCTTCTTGCTGAGAGTCTTTTACAGTCATTTAAACCAGTTTTCTCTTGAAGCACAAATACTGTTATTCTGATTAAGTGGTCCAACTCCAGGATCATTCTCAAGTTCACTCTCCACAATATCCACTGTCCCACCGAAATAATCCTATCCAGGATCAGCCTTAAAAATATAACTTTGTTGATTTCAGAGTGACTTCCAGGTACTTTATAAATTCAAATTCAGATTCAGTATTCATGGTAATTTCAAAAGAGTCATTATGTTCTGTCTTCCCAGCATCATCCAAGGAAATCATAAGGTAATCCTCACAGTTGCTTTTATCACCATCTTGTTATTCCATAAGGATCCCACTGGCAGGCATACATAACAGCTTCTGAGGCACAGTCTAATACCAGTCCTTATTCTGAAATCACATCAATTGTCAGAGAATCTGTGAAAATTTGTGATTCTACAACATTGTCATGAATAACATGTCCCAGATATCCAACATCAGGTACAGGCAAAGAGTAACTTGTCAACAGGTGTTCTTATATAGATGTAGTTATTATATGTCAGAAGCTGACATATTCTTAAGAAAAGTTCAATTTACTAATGAGATTTCTTTAGTTACCTCTGCTTTCAGCATTCACTCAGGAATAATGATGGTTTCAGCATCTGCTCCTTCCATGACATTTGGTCACTGAACATCTTCTATAATGATGTCCTCAACAAAATTTTAGATTTATACAGAGTCTGGGTCATCAAGGACAAAGCGATGTATTGTTATGTCTGAAACAAACATTTCTTTTTTACTTCCACAAAAATTTGATCACTATTTATCTGTACAACACCAGATGCTGTTGCATCAAAAGATGAGTTTGGCCCTTGTGGCTCCAATTCAAGTTCATCTTCATCCATGGCCTCTAAATTTCATCAATCACTGATCAAAAGTCTTTTTCTGCCAGTGAAGAGGCAACAAGGTCTGCTGGAGAAAGCAATGGATTTGTACTAAGACCTGGATACAAATACAGGGATGCTGACAATATGTGCTGTTCAACAAGGTACTTCAACTCTCTAGGCTTCAGTTTCTCTATTTCTCTAGAAATTATCTCATTACTTCAATAAAGGATGTTCTGAACCCTCCTACTTTGTTGTCCCTAATGGAATCCACTTCCACCAGCCCTGCTATTGCTGTCTCTGATCTCGACACATAACTTCCTCCCCAGGCTTAGCTGTGGCCTCCTCAGGACCTGCATCACACCAAGGGCCATGTCTCTGGGCTTAGTGTGCAGTGGCCAGGCTATTATTAGGCTTCCTTCCTACACATTAGGCCAGGTAGTCCCTCCCACATCAGGAACTCACCAATGAGAAGAATTTTTTTTTATAGTTTCATGTGTTTATTGTGTTTTTTTAATTGTATTTAATTAGTTAATTTAGAATATTTTTTCTTTGGTTACAAAAATCATGTTTTTTCCTTTACCTCCCATAGCCTACTCACAATTCCACTGGGTACTACATGTGTCCTTGATCAGAACCTATTTCCATGTTGTTGATGTTTGCACTAGGCTGATCATTTAGAGTCTACATCCCCAATCATATCCCCCTTGACCCATGTGATCAAGCAGTTGTTTTTCTTCTGTGTTTCTATCAACACAGTTTTTCCTCTGAATATGGAGTATTCTTACATATAAATCCCTGTTCTCAAAGAATTTATACTTTATGGCATCTCTTTAACATGCTTTTTATATTTATCCATCTCTCTGTATTCTCACTTTCTGAACCATGGTCCAGTGCCTCATCCCTTCAAAACTATGTTGCTTATGTAGTTTACTGCCTTTTCTCATTTTTCTCTCCAATCTGTCTTATAATTTTCTGAGAGATGGGTTATCTGACTATAAACTTTCAGAACAATTATTCATATGCATTGTTAGAGGGGGTTTTCTTACTACATAACAAAGTACTAGACAATCTAGTTTATTTTATTTTAAGTTTTAAGTTTTATTTAGTCAATTTATACATATTTTCCTTGGTTAAAAGAATCATGTTCTTTCCTTCCAATCCCCCAAACCCCTCCCATGCAATTCCACTGGGTTTTACATGTGTCCTTGATCAAAACCTATTTCCATGTTGTTGATGTTAACACTAGGATGTTCATTTAGAGTCTATATCCCCAACCATATCCCCCTCGAGCCATTTCATCAAGCAGTTGTTTTTCTTCTGTGTTTCTACTCCCACAATTTTTCCTTTGAATATGGATAGTGTTCTTTCTCATATATCCCTCTGAATTGTTCTGTATCATTTCATTGCTACTAATAGAGAAGTCCATTACATTCTATTGTACCACAATGTATCAGTCTCTGTGTAAGATGTTCTCCTGGTTCTGCTCCTCTCACTCTGCATCACTTCCTGGAGGTCGTTCCAGTCTCCATGGAATTCCTCCACTTTATTATTCCTTTTTGCACAATAGTATTCCATCACCAGCGTATACTACAATTTGTTCAGCCATTCTTCAATTGGAGGTATCCCCTCATTTTCCTTTTTTTTTGCCACCACAAATAGCTCAACTATGAATATTCTTGTACAAGTCTTTTTTTTTCCCTTTATTATCTCTTTGGGGTATACAGGCAGCAGTTGTTTGGCTGGATTAAAGGGCAGCCATTCTTTTACCACCCTTTGGGCATAGTTTGAAATTGCCCTCTAGCGTGGTTGGATCAATATACAACTACACCAACAATATATTAATGTTTCAATTTTGACACATCCCCTCCATCAATTGTTACTTTTCAATTTAATGTGATCAAAATTATTTATTTTACATTTTGTGACTCTTTCTAAGTCTTGCTTGGTTTTAAAATCGTTCCTTTCCCAAAGATCTGACATGTATACTATTCTGTGTTCAGGTGATTTACTTATAGTTTCCTTCTTTATGTTCAAGTCATTCACCCATTCTGAGTTTCTCTTGGTGTAAGATGAGCTAAAATACTGGGATGACATACATGAACTGAAGCAATGTAAAATGAGCAGAACTATGAGAACATTGTACACAGTTACAGGAATAATATACAATGAACTACTGTAAATAATTTTTCTATTGTCAACAATACAATTAATTGCAAACAATTCCAAAGCACTCATGATAAAGAAAAAGGTCATCTCCTTGCAGAGAAAGAATTTGTGGATTCTGAATTCAGAGCAAAGCAAATGTTTTTCACTCTCTTAATTTTGTTTTGTTTGTGTTTTCTTCCACCAAAGTATAAATATTTAAAAAAAAGTTTTTACATGATTACACATGTGAAATCTATTATGAGTGCTTATCATCACAGGTGTGGATGGAGGGAAAGAGAAAATTTGAGACTCAAAATTGTTTATTATATGTTGGAAATTGTTTTCCCTATAATTGGGGAAAATAAATAAAATAAAAACTAAGTTGCACACAAGGAAGAATCAAATTTGGAGCAAAGAGACCCCACCCCCCAAAAAGGCTATGTAGCTTATTCTGTAAAATTTCTAATTATATAGTCTAGCTCTATATAGTAATTTAGTAGTAATTTTTTATGTTTTAATATATAAATTAATTAGGTAGTATGATTTTATTATGTTGGCATAGTCTAATCATGAACAAAACAAAATTCAGATGGAAATGACATAAAAAGAAATTCCATTAAAAAGAGAAAATCCATAAAACATTGGAGTCAATCAACTGAGGTATTAAAACTAAGATAAAAATTAAGTTAATAAAATTTATTTTATTTCATTTTTACTGAGAGGGATACTTAAAGACTAATAGGCTATTTATTGCTAATGTATGGGCTATGTGAATATAACATCTTCCCTTGGTCTTGTCAGTTGATCAGATGACTAATGAGGGTATGCAAATGAAAATATGCAACCCTTCCATCAGTTTGTAAGATGGATACATCAAGAAGATTTTCATCACTTCAGTAGAGCTCAATGGATCGCCAATATTTGATAGTTTCTTTGTCTATTTATCCACAAAAGTTCCATTTAAAAAAAGGTGTACATAACTTACCTCATAGGATAAATATACACATATCAGTATATACTACTTGTTTCTCTTTAAAAATACAGAATTCTAGAAAATCTTTGTGTCTGGATTTTCACAGAAAAGACAGTAAATTATATCCCTAAGGAGAGTGAAGTAATTATTTTGAGACTTTCATTCTACTTGTCAAATTGTTCCTATGGTGAAAAGGATGCCACAGATAAACAGTTTTTATAAAGAAGCTAAAGCCAAAAAGGGCCAGAAGCAAAGTTCAGCAGTAACACAGGAGAATATTTCCTTTAAATTCAACCTGGCCAGAAAAAGGAAACCCTGGACAGAGAACTAACTATATAATTTTCACAAGTAGATATGGGACCTTTGGTAGCTATAAATCAATGCCCCTATAGAATAGTACGATGACAGAAATTCTGCAAGTTGTTTTTTTTTTTTTTTACCATTTCAGAAAGTCTTCTTGGATTCCAAATTTGATGTTTCAGAAAAACTGTTCAAAAACCTTTTTGTAATTTTCTTTTTCCTTAGCCAGTTCAGTGACGAGTTCTAAATTTCAAGGATCTGATTCCCAGGTCATTTAAGAAAAAATGGATACTAGCATTTCCCCCTCAAAAATTGGGATGAACTTTGAATGATTTCTGAAACTTGGAAAGCTTTTGACAATCTCTCAGGCTCTAATGTCAAAACCTTACTGATATTTTTCCTTGGAATTGTGGTTAAAACTTGAGTCTGGGTAAGCTCAGGGAATTCTGTCAGCAGTTGTTAACTGCCAAGATGTGAAACACACATCTTTGTCCAAAAAAGTAATGGAGAGAAAAAGAGAGAAAATTTAGTTTTTTACTCAGCTTCACATTGGACCTATTCCCTATTTCTATAATTTTGTCTGGGAGAGGGCTTAAGTTGGGAAGACAAGTGGACAGGCCAAAATTTGGGAATGTTGTTAAATCCTATTGCATTTTAGGAGACTGGATTCTGCCTGCCATCCTTGTCTAAGACAAGGACTATATTCTTTCACCTGGCATTAAGCCCTAAGGAACATGGCAGAGATCCCCAAGGGGAACACTGGTTGATAGGTAGACTATGCAAAGCCAAGATTAGTCAGAAGGAAAATTAGCTTTCTGCAGGCTTGTCAGATGATATTTATTCAGCCATTTCATTTCTGTCTGACTTCTCATGACCCCTTTTCTGGTTTCCTTGGCAAAGATAGTCTGGAGATTTGCCATTTCCTTCTCCATCTCATTTTACAGATTATGAAACTAAAGCAAATACAGTTATGTGACCTGCCCAGGGTCACACAGAAAGTAAATGTTTGAAGCTAGATTTGAACTCAGGTCTTCTTGATTCCAGGCATGGCACCTCTATATTCTGCAGTATCTAGCTTCCCAAAATCATATTGCCACCCCATAATCCTTCTTATGGCAATGCCTCTTCACTATGGCTGCATATAATAATCCATTATTCATGATAACATATGTAATCACCTTTATTTTGTGCACCCAGTAGAGCCTGCACTCTCAAAATGAGGTGCGAGGAAGGCAGGAGGAGACAACATGTACATTGAAAATTAAAGATGATTTGAGGTGAGCAGCAGTGATGGTGGCAGTGGTGAGTGCAGCCCACAGACCCCAGCAAATGTTGGGAATATTGGCAAAGTAAGAAATACTTGCAGCCCATAAACTACCCTCCACGTGAACACAAAAGTGCAAACACACAAAATGAATACTGCAGTGACAGAACCAACAGAAGAAGGGTTGAAGCAACGCTCTTGACCAGCACAGTGTGGAGAGACAGCAAGGAGGACTCATCTCACTGCGATCTGAAGTGAAAGTGCGGAACAAGCGAAACTTGGATTTGATATAGCCCTAATGCCAGTTGTGGTGGCTACGTCCAGTCTCAGAAGAGTAAGAAAAGAAAACAATGAAATAGAGAATAAGCAGTGGAGGGTAGAAAGCAGCCCTACAGAGTCCAGCCAGAAGTGGACCTGGGTTTGGCTGAACACAGAGAGCAATGAAAGGAACAACATCCAGTCTATGCAGAAAAGAGGAGGGAATAGAAATTTAAAGGATCTACTGATCATCTCCTGAAAAAAATCCCCAATTTAAAATCCCTGGACTGTTAGAGCCAAATTCCCAAACTCCTAAGCAAATGAGAAAATAGTATGAGCACAAGAAAAAAAAATAATTCCTATATTGTAGAACCATTATCACTATTACAAGACAGGAAGTTTCTTTATTAAAGGATCAGGAGGTGTGGAGTACATTCTACTTGGCAAAGGAGTTAGACCTCCAATGAAAAATCACCTGCCTGGTAAACCTGAAAATTCTATTTTAGTTGAAGAAATGGATATGTGTAATGAAAGAGAGGAATTCCAAGCATTATGGATGAAATGACTAGAATTTTTTTTAATTTTTTAAAAATAAAAAAGGATGATCAAATTCTACATTCAAAGGAAGCATAAATCAAACAAACATAAAACTCAAGAGAAGAAGTGGGATTAAAGTAATCACATCCCTGGAAGGGTAAGTGAGAATTAGGAGACTTAAGATTCCTATAATACAAGAGATAACTATAGTACTTAATATATTTAAAGTAATCAATGGAAATAATGGTGTTAAACTACTTATATTACTAGTAAGAAAGTGATAACTAAGATGCTTCAAACACATACACATATATGATACTTAAAGTATCTAAGATGCCTTAAGTATCTGCGAAACTTAAGGGACTGAAGATACTTAAGAATTTTATCACCATTAGGCCAATAGATAGGAGCATATGTAGACAGAGCAGAGAGCAAGTTTAATATGATGGAATGATATTTTTTTAAATCAATGGATAAAAAGGAGGAATACACTGGGAAAAGAGAATAGGAGAGAAAGTTAGGGGTAAGTTATCTCACATGATGAGACATGTAAGAATCAATAAAGCAGAAGGGAATATTGTGGGGAGTGGATGGCAGGAAATGCTTAAACTCTACTTTCCTCGGAATTGGCACAAAATATGAATGAAATCCACAATAAAGTATGGAAATCTATCTTAGGACAAACTGGGGAAAATTTTTTTATAGTCAGTCTCTCTGACAAAGGCTTCATTTCTCAAATATATAGAGAAGTGAGTCAAATTTATAAGAATAAAAATCATTTACCAATA
Organism: Monodelphis domestica; assembly: GCF_027887165.1. Taxonomy (NCBI): domain Eukaryota; kingdom Metazoa; phylum Chordata; class Mammalia; order Didelphimorphia; family Didelphidae; genus Monodelphis; species Monodelphis domestica. The sequence goes on along the minus strand of NC_077233.1, from coordinate 283,937,478 downwards.
AATATTCAAAATGATATAAATAGGTAGTTTTCATATGCAGAAATTAAACTGATATTTAGTTATATAAAAGGTTACAAATCTTTATTGATTAGAGAAAGGCAAATTAAAACAACTCTGAGGCACCCTCTCATACCCATCAGACTGCCAAAAAAAGAAAATGATCATTGTTGAAAGGGATGTGGAAAAATTAGGACACTAATATACTACTGATGAAGCTGAAAACTGATAGACCAATTCTGGGAAGTAATCTGGAATCCATGCCCAAAGGGACATAAACCTGTATAAATCTTTGATCCAACAATACCAATACTAGGTTTGTATCCCAAAGAGATTAAAGAAAGAGGAAAAGAGGAAAAGAACTTATCTGCTGTGTGTGGTGGGATGGTGGCAAAAAACTGGAAACTGGAGGAATACCTATCAATTGTAGAATGACTGAATAAATTGATGTATGTATTTGCAATGGAATACTCTTATGCCATGAGAGATGATAAGCAAAATAATTTTTAAAAATCTAGAAAACTTAAAGGAATTGGCACAAAGTAAAGAGAGCAAAACCTGGAGAACATTGTACATATATATATATATATGTATATATATATATATATATATGTATATATATATATATACAATAATAGCAATAATGTATTATGATCACCTGTGAATGACAACTATTATGAAGAAGGTAAAGATCCAGGACAACTCCATGAGACTCCTGTAAAAAAAACAAACAAACAAAAAGAATATCCACCACCAATGAAGGAACAGAAAGATTACAAATGCAAATTGAAACATTCCATTCTTTACTTTATTTCCTCCATGAAATTTTTTCTAGTGGAGGCATAGAATGTCCCCTTTTACAACATGCTGAACATGGAAATATTCATTGTATAATAACATATGTTTAAGATACAACATGTTGCCTGTCCTTCTTGGGTAGAAGGGATTATTGGAAGGGGGGGGGAGAGAGAGAGAGAGAGAGAGAGAGAGAGAGAGAGAGAGAGAGAGAGAGTGAGAGTGAGAGAGAGAGAGCCTGAAATGCAAAATATCAGGAAGCAAATATTAAAAAATTGTATTGATTTGTAATCTAAAAAAATTATATAAATATATAGTTAAATGCAAAATTTCAAATAAAGTAATGATTTATCAAATGATACTACTACTAATACTACTAAAACTAACCTGTGTGCATTTTTTAATATATCATCTTTGTGTCTTATAAATTGCTTTACATACATTATTTATTCTTCAAAACCATTCAAAGGAAAATTGTCTTCAGTTATGAGGATAAACATATACATGTCTAAAGATGTTTATATGCCTGATTAAAGTAAAATGCAAAAATGCTTTCAATTTTCCATTATTTACAATTTTCCATATTTTCTCATTTTACTGGCATGGAAAATTCATAATTCATCTTCTTAAGGAAAATCTTACCTTGCCAAACCCAACCTTGGAAAACTCCCAACATCCATTGTTCTAGTTCATGCTCACAACCTGCTGAAAAAAGCCTGGGAAAAAAATCATAAAATTTTTCTGACTAGAACAATTCAAATTTATGTTCCATAATTTCCACTAGACCTTCTCTGTATCAAGGCAATCTTGATGTCTCCCTACTATTTACCATGGTAGATTTTCTAAAAATTTTCATCCTTCGTCAAGCCTCCCACAGCTATTTTTTCTCAGTCTTTCAACTGAGAGCTTTGCTGAATATTTAATTGAAAAATGTGAGAACTTTGCTAGAGACATTCATCTCTTTCCCTGTTCCTTGTGTTATATAACTCGGATAATTTCTTTAACTAACTTCCCACTTCACTTATATTTCACAAAAGGTTGCCCTGGTCTTCACCAAGGCAAATCCCTCTACTTAACCAGGAGAATCTTGTCTTTTCCAGCTAATTGTCCTCTCTATAATCTCCATTACTAATCTTCAATTGTTCTGTCTAAGAAAGCACTGGTTTCTTTCTTATTAACTAGAAAATACCTACTTCTTCCCATTCTCAAAAAGGAAAAGAGAAAGAAAAAAACAGTAACAAAAAACATCACTAAAAGTATCCATTGTTGCTATCTATTGTTTTATATCTCTCCTTCCTTTCTTCCACTCTCTTCTTACTTCTCTGGCTTCCAACCTCATCCCTTAAGTCACACTGTTCCCTCCAAAATTATTAATGATCTCATAAATGCCAACAACATTCATGAATATGGACTCTATGTCAGTAGAAGTAATGGATTTCACTAGGAATTCTCTGAAGGCTAAGAAGATTCAAAGTCCATGATTGTTTCAAAGCTACTTTATTTTATTTATTTTAATTTACTTACTAATTTTGAATATTTTTCATGGTTAAATGATTCAATATTTTCCCACCCCTGTCCCCTCCCTACTCCCTGAGCTGACTAGCAATTCCATTTGGTTATATATGTATCATTGTTCAACACCTACTTCCTGATCATTCTTATTTGTGTTAGATTGATCTTTAAAACCAAAACCCCAATCATATCTCCATCAAACCACATGATTGATCATATGTTTTTCTTCTGTGTTTCTCTTCTCACCATTCTTTCTCTGGATACGGATAGCATTCTTTCTGATGAGTTCCTCAAGATTGTCCTGGATCATTGCATTGCTACTAGTAGAAAAGTCTGTGTGAAGATTAAAATAACTCCCCTGCCTATTTTTAGATTTACTCACCAAAAGTGTAAACATCCTACTTACAGTTGAGTGGGTAGTCTGTGACCCATGTGTGCAATAGTGGGTGACAAATCAGAATCAACTGACTGCCCCCTGGGTAATCCTAAGCAAGGCTATAGACTATGATTTGTCCACGTAGAAAGTAGTGGAAGGCACAGGAAGTGATGCAAAAGAAAGTGTCTTTAAAAGGGAGTTATAATTTCCTGTGGGGAGATCTTCAGAGGTCTTCAGAGAGATCTTTGGAAAGAACTTTGACTTCTTCTGGAGTTCTGAGTTTGAGTTGAAGGCTGGTGAAGAATCTGCTGACCGGACCTCAGACCTGTACTTTGGTGAGACTGTTCTTAAATCTCTCCCTCTGGACTGAAACATGGTGAGTGAAAAAGAGATGACTCGTTTTCTGGATTTACTGAAGAGACTAGTCTCAGGAGAGACCTGTCCTACAAGGGCCTCTCTGGTAAAGGACTAAATTCCCCTGCCTGTTTTTGAGCCAGGGGTTGGAGCAAAATACTTAGTGATTAGGCTAGATATCTTACCCTATCCTCTCTCTGATTTTGTAACTTCACCCTTTCTATAATTTGTAAATAAATTGTAAACATTTTTGGAATTAATTAAATTCCTGGTGACTCTAATTTTGAATAATCTAGCCCAACCTTTTGATAATTAACCCCTTTACCCCCTTACATCTGTTATATTTAATTTTCCACAGTGTTTTCAGTTTCTGTGTACAATGTTTTCCTGGTTCTGCTCATTTCAGTCTGCATCAATTCCTGGAGGCTTTTACATTTCACATGTGGGAGATATGTGAAAAGCTAGGATCTTTTGGTTTATTGTACACTATCTTGTTGAGGTTATTTATCCCAAATCTATTCCATTGATCCACTATTCTATCATTTAGCGAGTACCAGATTATTTTGATGACCATTGCTTTATAGTACAGCTTAATTTCTCGTCTTCCTAGGCCTCCATCCTTCACATATTTCCCCTTCCCTTGATATTCTCAATCTTTTGTTCTTTCAAATGAACTTTGGTATATATATGTATATATATATATATATATATATATATATATATATATGTATATATATATATATATATATATATGTATATATATAATTCTATAAAAAAGTACTTGTTAATTTGATAGGTATGGCACTGAATAAGTAAAGTAAATTAATTTGGGTAGGATTGTCATTTTATTATATTAGCTCATTCTCTCCGTGAGCAGTTAATGTTCTTCCAATTATTTAGATCTAGTTCTAATTGTGTAGAAAGGGTTTTTTAGTTGTGTTCATATAATTCCTGTGTTTTTCTTGGCAAATAGAATCCTAAATATTTTATATTGCCTAGGGTGATTTTAAATGGAATTTCTCTTTCTAACTCCTGCTGCTGAGTTGTATTGGAAATATTTAGAAATATTGATGTTTATGTGGGTTTATTTTGTATCGTTCATCTTTGCTAAATTTGTTGATTATTTCAAGTAGCTTTTTAGTTGATTTTCTAGGATTATTTAAGTATACCATCATATCATATTTAAAGAGTTATAGTTTAGTCTCCTCATTGCCTACTTTAATCCATTCAATTTCTTTTTTTTTTCTCTAATTGCTACTGCTAGCATTTCTAGTACAATGTTAAATAATAGAAGCGATAATGGTCAAACTTCTTCACTCTTGTTCTTTTTGAAAAGGCTTCTAACTTATCCCCATTGTAGATGATGCTTGATGACGGTTTTAAATATATGCTGTTAATTATTTTGAGGAAAGTTCCATCTATTCCTAAACTATCTTGTGTTTTCAATAGGAATTGGTGTTATATTTTGTCACAGGCTTTTTCTTCATCTCTTGAGATAATTATGTGATCTTTGTTGTTTTGATTATTGATATGGTCAATTATATGGATGGTTTTCCTAATATTAGAGCATCCTTGTATTTCTGATATAAATCCTACCTGTTTGTAGTGTATAATCCTTGTAATAATTTTTGGAGTCTTTTTGCTAGTATTCTATCTAAAATTTTTGCAGCTGTGATTATTAAAGACATTGGTCTGCAGGTTTTTCTTTGTTTCTTTGTTTTTGATCTTCTTGTCTTTGAAATCAGTACCATATTTGTGTCATAAAAGGAGTTTGGTAAAAATCCTTCTTTGTTTATTTTGTTGAATAATTTACATAGTATTGGGATTAGTTGTCCTTTGAATGTTTGCTAAAATTCACTTGTGAATATATCTGGCCCTGGTCCTTTTTTCTTAAGAAGTTCCTGAATGACTTCTATTGATTTATTTTTCTGAGTTGGGGTTATTTAAGTATTCTATTTACTTTTTTGTTAATTTAGGCAGTTTATATTTTTGTAAATATTCACCCATGTAACCTAGATTGTCATATTTTTGCCATATAATTACACAAAATAGTTCTTAAGAATTACCTTAATTTCTTCTTCATTTGAGGTATGATCACCTTTTTCATTTTGAGACTATTAATGTGATTCTATTCTTTTTTTATTAGATTAAGCATTACTTTATTTTATTTGTTTTTTTCAAAGTACGAGCTCCTAGACTTTTTTTTATTAGTTCAATAGTTCTTTGACTTTCAATTTGATTAATTTCCCTTTAATTTTTAGGAATTCTCATTTAGTTTTTATCTGGGGGGTTTTCATTTTTTTCTTTTTCTAATTTTTTAAAGTTGCCAACCCAATTCAATTATCTTCTCTCTCTGCCTCTGTCTCTGTCTCTGTCTCTGTCTCTGTCTCTGTCTCTTTCTTTCTCTCTCTCTCTCTCTCTCTCTCTCTCTCTTTCTTTAGTTGTTATAGGCACTCAGAGGAGATATATATTTTCCCCTGAGTATTGCTTTGGCTATATCCCATAGATTTTGATATGATGTCTCCTCATTGTCATTCTCTTTTATGAAGTCCATAATTGTTTCTATGATTTCTTCATTGACTCACCAGTTTTGAAGTATTAGATTATTTAGTTTCCAATTAATTTTAAATTTTCCTTTCCATGGACACCTGGTAATTATAATTTTTATCACATTATTATCTGAAAAAGTTGCATGTTTTATTTCTGCGTTTCTGCATTTGTTTGCAACATTTCTATGCTCTAGTATGTGGTCGATCTTTGTATATATTCCATGTACTGCTGAGAAGGAGGTATATTCCTTTTTATTCCTATTCAGTTTTCTCCAAATATCTATTAACTCTATTTTTTCTAACATTTCATTCCCTTCCCTTACTTATTTCTTATTTATTTTTTGTTCAATTTATCTGGTTCTTAAAATGGATGTTTGAGATCCCATACTAGTATGATCTTACTATTTATTTCTTCCTTGAGCTCCTTTAATTTTTTCTTTAGAAATCTAGATGCTATGCCATTTGGTGCATAAATGTTTAATAATGAGATATTACTTTATTTTATATAGTATCCTTTAACAAAATGTAATTTCATTCCTTATCTCTTCTAATTAGATTAATTTCTACTTTAGCTTTGTCTGGTATCATGATTGCTACTCCTTTTTTGCATAATAAATTCTGCTCCAGCGTTTCTCATTTTGTATCTTCAAGATTTGCATCTTAGTCACAATTTGCTTGTCATATACCTCAAGAATGAAACCAAAATTAACTATTAAATTCCTTCCCAATGGATTGAATCCTTCTTTGGGAATATATATCAATTTATCATTTACAGCTTTCTGATTATATTCTATTTAGAGAGATAGTATGATAAAGGATGAAAAGTTTTGCAATTTGCAAAACTGTTGCAAAAACTGAGAAATGCAAATCTTTGGAATGATTGATAGTAGCATTTGACTAAGGGTCATATGGGAGCCTGAGTCTTGGGTATCTGGGAATATTCTATGCCCAACAGTTTGTATTCTCAGTGTCTGATCTCCCTGAGTGACCTAGTCTGCTCTCCTGGAAGACCTTGAAGAGAAGTTTGACTGTGACCAATGGAGGAAGGAGTTTTTTTTTTTTTTTCTAGATCTGGCTGCTAGAAGCATCAGTCTGGATTTACTTGGACATCTAACAACAAAAGATCCTGGATTTATTGGTATGTGAGATTGGGATATTTGGGAGGTTATGGTTATAGTTTATTAACATAGTTTATATAGCTTAATTAGTTATAATCTTTTAAATTAAGTTTAATAATAAGTATGTTCCTAAACCTTTCTTCCTTTCCTACCTTTCCCAAACACTAAAGTAGAATTTATTTATATGTTTTTCCTCTTGTTTTTCCCTTACCCCAAATTCTACTTTAACACTAGGGAGAACCAGATATCTCCTGTATCTTCCAAGAAAATTAACCTTTCCCTATTTGGCCCCACTATTAAATTTATAAAGTGTTCTGGGCTGGGACCCATGAGGGAAAAGCAAAACAAAACAAACAAACTTCTGACTTCTCTATTCCTCTATTTTTTTGGAGAATTTTTTCTCTTTTTCATTCACTGATCACTATCTCTGCATATTTCTCAGTTGTCCTGACTTGAAGAAAGTGAAGTTCTTTCTTTTAGTTTTTCCCTCTTATTTCCCATTTGGCCTGATCTCTATCATTCAGGCTTCCAGGCTTTCCCCAATACCTCTGGTTTGAGCTCCTGAATAGATTACTAACCTTCCTTCCATGCTGAGATTTCTGTTTTAATCTTAGCTTTTTGCTTTTGTTTATTATTCTGCATTCACAGAAATGTCTTTTGTGCCTCCATGAGATATTCTTTTAGGGAATTATTGTACCATTCCTTTATCTTTACTAATTTTTTATTAATATTAGGCCAAGCCATGGTCATAAAATGTAATTTAAGCAGTCCTTGTGCTAACTGACCCTTAGTATATATGCCCCTGTGAAGATTGATTTTGGCTCCCCCCTGATTGTATCAATGAAGGTACTTAACTCTTTCCTGACTGTGAAGATTAAATTGTAATCCTTATCTATTTTTAGATTTAATCCCCATAAGTGTAAACATGGTACTTAAAAGTTAAGTATGAAGATCTGCACATTTTTAGATCTAATCACCAAAAGTGAAAATATCCCACTTAATCATGAAGTTGGAGGTCTGTGACACACATGTGTGATAATGGGAAACCAAACAGAATCAGCTAACTGCCTTCTGGGCAGTTCTAGAATAGAGTATCAACTATGATTGGTAGATGTGGAATAAGGGGAAGGAACAGGAAGTGATACAGGAGCAGATGTCTTTAAAAGGGACTGTCATTTACTGTGAGACTCAGTTCTTCATTTTTGGAAGTGGAGTTGGGAGGAATTCTTGATACTTTTGAGTTGAGACTGGTGAAAAGGGCCAGAAGGATCTGCTGACTGGACTGACTTGTGGTGAGTGAAAAAGTTGCCTCTTTCCTGGATATTTTCTAAAGAGACTAGCCTCAGGAGAGACTTCCTCAGGTCCTCGGCTCTGCTGAGGCCAGCTAAGAACCAACTCTACTGGTTCTGGTTTTGAACCAGGGGCCAGGAGTCAATTAGTTAGTGCTCAGACTAGATATCTGACCTCATCCTCTCTCTGATTTCTTGCTATCTTTTGTAAATAAATTGTAAATAAAATCTCTTTGGAATTAGTTTAATTCCTGGTGACCAAACTCTTAAATAATCAAGTACAACCCTTTAAAAATCAATCCCTTTCCTCCCTTACACACCATATCTACTCATTTGTTCTTTCAATTTCTCCAAAAAGGCTGAAAGGAATTCAGCTTCTCCCTGTTGTATTTTAAAATCTGTATTCGAATTCTTATTCTTAGCAATTGCATTTTAGTTTCCTTTTTGATCATTTCTCTTAGATCCTTCATACCATTTCTGTGATTCTCCTAATTGTTGTCCCATTTAGTATCTGTAGTAGTAAATTTCAAATCAGTGGGAACAACCCCTGGATCAGGTGGGTGACATCTCTCCCAACTGTCCATGGCAGCCTGATGAATTTGCTGTCTCTCTTCTACAGATAATAAGATATTCATTATTCCCATAAACTCCTTCCAAGAATAGATGCTGGATCATAGAAATTGATCAAATCACTCTGGTAGCTATAGGATCCTCTAGTAGGGTCTTCATTTCTCTTTTAAAATTTCTAACTTTTGAACTAGTAATAAAGGTGCCCACATACCAGTACTGCCGCCTCCCAAGGGAACCTCCCTTAACAGGAAAGACACCTTTGTATTTTTCTGATCACCACATCCTTCAGTAAATGGGAAATGCTGAATATCTTAAGTCAATTAAGCTAGTTCTTTTTATTGGGGTCTATAAGATGCCCTTTATTCCTGAGCCAATGGGGCACTCGGAGCTGGAAGTGCCCTTCCCACTGTCCTTCACCTAGTTTCACCACCATTGGTGGGGCATATGGTAGCAGTAAGCACTCCAGAGGTCCCATTTGGGATCTTCCTCTTTCTTTTCAGATTCTTCTTCTCTGAAGTGAAAGAGTTCTGTCACCACCGCCTGGCATTTTCTCCTTCCTCGGAGTTATGTGGCTTTTTATCATCAACATATAAATTTAAAAGCTGATACATCATATCCTTGGAAGACCTGAACTTGGCCCAAAGACTGAGACTTTGTTTAGGAGCCCTCTGGCCCACACTGGACAGCAATTTTTGATCATTTTATATATATATATATATATATATATATATATATATATATATATATATATATATATATATACATGTGTGTGTGTGTGTGGTGTGTGTGTGTGTGTGTGTGTGTGTGTGTGTGTGTGTGTGTGTGTGTTATGGATGAAGTCATATAGACTTCATCCCAGTTACTCAATCAGCTCCCTAAAGGGCTATATTTTGGGACATTGAGGAGAGAATTCATTCCTTTTTCTAAGTCTAGGGATTCATTATTTCCCAAAGCACCAGACTTATGGATGAGTACAGACTTGAACTGCTTCTTACTAAGTGGGTCTACAGACTCAAATCACTTGACCCTGACCCTAGAGACTTTAACTGCCTGACCTCATGACCACCAAATATTATTTAATAGCCTTTTCTTACCTGGGTCCACGTGCACAGACTTATGTGGTCACTCAGACAAATCAAACTTCCCAGGCTTGCTTGCCTTTCTTTCCTGTAGTGTTTTCTATGCTTCAGTCTTGTTAGGAATCAAGATCCCCAGACTCCAGCAGGCTGGGATGGGTTTTGGAACATTTTGGGGGGGGGTCCAGAAGCCCATCAGATCCTGGACAAGCCTCAATGAGAAGAAAGACTACCTACTCAAAGAAAAAGTCTTCAACTCAGGGTCAATGTGGCAAAAGATATTTTATTTCATCCTCATGAAAATGGATACTTTGAGCCAATGTTACAACCAGCAAGCAAATGCAAGAAATGAGGACTCCTTTTTATTCTAGTCCCTAATATGAATCAGTCCCTCCCCTTGTTCACTTTTGTGGGGCCACTAGAGAGTTACAATCTAGTCATAAGAGCCAGCTGATTGGAACACAGTCTATAAGTCCAATCACTTACATAGTTTTTAATCAATCAAAGTAAAGAAATTTCACCTGCAAGCCTCTTTAAAGACTCACCTATGATATGTTCCTCATCATGTCCTGCTGATTTGGATATGGAGAAAAGGAGTTTAAGCTAGGAACATGAAACAACTCATGTTTTCCTTTTTGAAAAACTCCATCATGAGAGGAGTCTAACTTTTTAATCAGAACCTGTGCCTCATCCATACTTTGGCTTCTAAGTTGTATTCATGACAAAAATATTGGCCAACACAGACTTTTTCTTGTATTAGTCTAATTGCTTATTTATAAATATGAAAGAGGGAGGAATAGAGAGAGCGAGAAAGAGAGGACAAGGAAACAAAAAGACAGGCAGAAGGAGATAGAAAGGCAAAGAAAGAAACATGATCTTTTTTGTAGACAGATGATTTGGTTTACTTGGGGAATAGGGGTCACTGAACCTGGGGTAGGGCTGTTAAATTCATTCGATAGGGCAGCAGTATATCTTTCTGAAACTTGAATTACCTCATTCAAACCAATACATAAAATGCCACTTAATTAAAAAACTCATTCTAGGAATGAAATTAGTTGAGTGGGTTCTATTATTTCTTCTTTCCCTGGAACTCCAAGTTTACTGGATTTGAAAAAGAAGCCATATATTTATAAATGAGTGAGTGAAATTCTAGGGAACCCCAAATGGGTTTTCTTTCTTGGAATAGCTGATTGCTCAGCTGCCCTCATTTTTCAGGACTATCTGATCTGATGGGTTATGCAAGTCTTAATTATTTTCCATCTGCCAGATAATAACAAATACAAGCACGGTTGGGGTATGCACTCTTTCCATCTTCACGAAAAGGATGCTTCTCAATTTTGAACCATTTTTATAGTTTGAATCCAGGTCAGGAGAAAGTTGACCTGGGAAGAGAGAGGCCACATGTTTCTCTGCAAAGTCTCTGGCTCATCCAGATCCCACATCCCAGATCCCTGAAGAGAACTTAAAGCTTAGGTTTGTTTCACATCTAGGTACTCCTAAAATGTGTTGGTAGAAAAATACTCAATGGTATAATCAGATTTTGGACCGCTATTTAACTTGTATACCAAAAAGAGATACTAAACACATAACACATGTATTGATTAAACAACAACTGTAAGGAAGCAGTGCTGTTCCGTAACAACTTCCAGGTGATTGATGCCGAGGAGGAAATGATAACTACTGAGTGAAACTGATGAATTGGCATTCATTTCACTTTAGCTCTTCCCTGACCAAATACTTCTCTATAAGTCAATATCCAGTGAAAAACCAGTGCTCTCTCTTGCCTGGATTTATCTTCTCCAAGAGGCATTTTTCAGTTGTTCCTTGAGAAATGCAGCTGGCATTAACTAGGAAAACCCGAAACTCCCCAAATACTTCATTCATAAGATTCAGTCCAAGGCTAGAAAGCTCCATCTCAGGATCGCTGCTCAATTATCTGTACTTGGGAAAGAAAGGCAAAATAGAAAAGGAAACTAAGGTTTAGAAATCTATTCTCAAGTTGGGAAGCCAGCGGACGTACATATTGCCATTTGTGAGATCTGTGAGGACGCCCCTCTACTGGGGGAGTACACGCTATCCCCCACAAAGGAGGCTGAATGATTCCACAGAGAGCGCCCTGCTCTTACTTCAGACACCCATATTCTCTCCAGTCTGTAACTCTCTAGGGTGGAAGGAAGAAAGGAAACAAATAGTCACTCTGTGCCAGGCAGCACTATGTGCTTTAGAGATACGACATCATCTGAAACCCCCAAACTGGGGAGTTTTATTTTTTATTTTTCCAATTTCACAATAGAGGAAAATCTGAGTCTAAGGTTAAAGGATTTGCCCAGGGTGACATCACTACTGTCTCAGGTAGGATTTAATCATTGTATCACCATTGTAGTCCTCTACAATCAAATGAATTTTGTGAATATAAAGCATCAGAGGAGCTCACTTTCCCAATCAATCAGTACAGATTATTGATTATCTACTGCAGAAGAAACATTGTGTGTGTGTGTGTGTGTGTGAAGACTGCAAAGAGGCCTGATCTTTGTCTTTATGAAGCTTACACTCTAGTTGAGGAGCTTCATCACCAAGTGAAAAATGAAACAGAAAAGAAATAACAATTTGACTTAACCCTACAATAATCACTAGATAGTACATTCTGTTATAAACTGTACTTGTAGTTTCTTTATTAAAAAGAACTCAAGATAAATTTCCATTATCAATGCAGTGCAGCAATGTGACTGAAATTTAATTATAAAGAATTACTAAGAGATTACATGACTTGCCTAAGGTCACACTCCTCAGAGTTAGTATTTTATTCATTGGCAAATGAACTGTGCAAGCAGAAAGTATTGTGAAGGGAGAGATTTTCTGGACTGTTTTGGGCCTGAATCTTCATATAAGTGAAAAGATTTGAGCTAAGTTTTGAAGAATGAATAGGTCAAACCTTTGACTAATCATTTGGAAAGATACTCCCAGGAAAGTGAATAAAATGAGAGAATAGAAATTAAATCCCAACTCTACCTCTCCAAGCCTACAAAAATGTAGGAAAGGGGAAATATGTAAATATGCTTGAGGGAGTGAGTGATACAAAATGACTGTCATGAGGGTGGCATGAGATAATTAATCACCTGGCATCACCTGGCAAAGGACTGGGGTCAATTTAATGAGCACTTTGCACTCTTCTCTTGTGGTCAATTGGGGTGGAATTGAGAATATATTGTTTTTTCAAGCTGGGAATGAAAAAGGACAACAACAACAGCAAAAACCTGTTTGCATAAAGTCTGTATATTTTTAAGTTGTTAAATTTGACATAGGAAAAAGTTTTTACTGGGTAACATCACAGACTTAAATTTACTGTGCTAAAATGCAGAGACAGAGAAAAGAAAGTAGAGAACTTTTCAAACCTATATTAAGTTCATTTCCTGATTTTTTTTAATAATTAGTTTGTCAGATTCAGGATTCTATCCCCAGGTACTTCTTTAGTTCTCAGCTTTAAGTAAAGTAAAAATGATGATTAAATAACTTCAGGGATTTTTTTTTAATGAACAAAAAAGAAATTCTGCTGAATGCATGAATATTCTCCTTCATACTTCAAAGAGTGAAAGTACTCATGGGAATCTGTTTTAGAGATGGAGGTGAGAATGATTTGTGGTGGGGATCAGGGAATGAGGGAAAGCTTAGGCTTCAAAAGAAAGAAACACAAGCATATGGTAAATAAACAAAAATACTCTCTTCTCTTTAATGAGCCGGGTGTTTTTTGACTTCTTGGTCCCTTTTTTTGGAGAGACTGACATTCCAGAGTTCATCAATTGATTCTTTCTTTTTATCTTTCTTTGGGGATAGGAACTGAAATGTTTTCTTGTGGCTAATCAGGAAAATAACTAGTGGCAAAAACTTGCTACTCTCTCATGTTGCGTCAACTTCTCCAGTCTCCAAACATCCCAGTATTCTAAAATTCTGAACTGAGGTAGTTTATCTAGAAGACCAGAAAGTAATTTTTTCTCTTAAGAAGAGAAAAATGAATCCTCAAAGGGGATTAGAATTTTAACTAAAATGCAAGTTTATACATTTATGTACATCTGTATATCCAGCTGCAGTCACTCAAATTGACTTACTATAAGACAAATTTATCTTGTGAATATACTGATATTATTTTCCTACCTTTTAAAAATCATGATTTGTTTCCATTATTCCCTATGTAAAAAAATCAGTTTAATTTCAACTTTAATGTGTTTTGTTTCAAGATGGGATATAATGTAAAGAAAGGAGAAAATTATATATATATATATATATATATATATTTAAAAGGATATATATCTCCTTTTAAAAGGGCTAGAAAAAAATTCTACCATTCTGTGGAATTATAGTTAGTTTAGAAGGCAATAACAAAGGATAGACAAGGTATAGCAGGAAAAAGGCTTATTAGCAGGCAGAATCAAAGCAATGAGTCTAATTCAGATATAGTAGAGTTATGGCTTAGCCTGTAACATGACACAAAGCCTAACACAATATACAAAGTAGATGATTGGTGACTGAGCAAATGAAAATGTAGCCCAGAATATAAATCATTTGACTCCAGGAATGAGACAATGTTTTACTTCCTGATCCCATTCTATTTATCCAGTTGTTTACCCACTCACCCTCTATTTGTCTCCATGAGCACAATCTCAGCAACTCCCATCTCTGCCCCCAAAATAATCAAAGTATCCTTACTTCTGGAAAAGTTTATGAATTGACTTACTTTTATATCAACTCAGAAACTCATGTTCTCTGTGACTTCTTAGTCAAAAAACCATCCTTATCCCATAGTTTATCTTCTATTAAAATATAAGGTTCTTCAGAGCAAGGATTATTTAAATGTTTTTATATTTTTATCCTCAGAGTTAATCATAGCTCTTGGAATATAGTAAGTCTGTAATAATTTCTTTTTATTTATACATGCAATCATTCATCCAAACATGTAAAAGTATTATTCTGTGGTTAGCTTTTTGTTATTTTTCAAACTTTAATCTGACGAGTGTTTTTCATTAATTTAGTCATTTTCTGGTCATTCTTCCTAAATAATATTAGTTTAAAGGAAGTATGTTTCCAAAAATTTAGATCTAGAAAATCCTTTAGAGGTCCCCAGTCCAACACTTAAAGCTGAGACTAGAGAGATGAGCCCAGTGGCTCAAAAATGCTACAGAACTAGGATTATAAATGAAGGAGCTGGGTCAAAGGGATATGGTTTGGGATGTAGACTCTAAATGAACATCCTAGTGCAAACAACAACATGGAAATAGGTTCTGATTAAGTACACAAGTAATACACAATGAAATTGCGCATTGGGTAGGTGGAGTGGAGGGAGGGAAATAAAGTGATTATTGTAACCAAGGAATAATGTTCTAAATTGACTAAATAAACTAATTCAAATGGAAAAAAAATGAAGGAGCTTTGATTATTGATGAAGTGATTTTCCTTCTATTCACAATTTGTTTTTTGGCTAAAAGAAAGAAGACAGAAAAAGAATTAAATAAAGATAAAAGGAAAGAAAGGATAGAAAATTAATAGTTGAACTGTCTGCCCTTTGATCCAGCCATAGCACTTCTGGGTTTGTTCCCTAAAGAGATAATAAGGAAAAAGATTTGTTCAAGAATATTCATAGCTGCCCTCTCTGTGGTGGCAAAAAATTGGAAAATGAGGGGATGCCCTTCCATTGGGGAATGGCTGAACACATTGTGGTATATGTTGGTGATGGAATACTATTGTGCCAAAAGGAATAATAAAGTGAAGGAATTCCACGGAGACTGGAACAACCTCCAGGAAGTGATGCAGAGTGAGAGGAACAGAACCAGGACAACATTGTACACAGAGACTAATATACTGTGGTATAATCGAACGTAATGGACTTCTCCATTAGTGGAATGCAGTGATCCTGAACAACTTGGAGCAATCTACGAGAAAAAACACTATCCACATTCAGAGAAAAAACTGTGGGAGTAGAAACACAGAAGAAAAACAACTGCTTGAATACATGTGTCGAAGGAATATGGTTGGGGATGTAGACTGTAAATGCATCCTAATGCAAATACCAACAATATGGAAATAGGTTTTGATCAAGGACACATGTAATACCCAGTGAAATTGGGCATCACCTATAGAAAGGGTGAAGGGAGGCGAGGGAGGGAAATAATATGATTTTTGTAATCAAGAAATAATGTTTTAAATTGATTAAATAAATAAATTAAAATAAATTAAAAACTGAGAAAACATTAAAAAGAAACAATTTAGAATTTTAGGAATATTGAAGAATAAAAATAAATGCACATGGCATCAGATTTTCTTTAAGAAAACCAAGCAGCAAGGGATAGAAAGAAAAATTCCATTAAAAACAACCATAGACAATATAAAATGCTTAGAAATCTATCTGCATAGACAAACCAAGGTATTATATAACTTCAGTTAAAAAAATATTCTCCCAAATACAGAACTAAACACATGGTGAATTATTAATTGCTCATATATGTGTGGGCATAATATAATAAAAGTAACAACTCTAAGTTAATTTCCTCAAGGAATTACTTTAAAGAGCTAGAAAAATAACAAAATTTATCTGGAAGAATAAAGGTCAAGAATATTAAGAGAATCAATGAAAAAAATAGAAAGGAAAATAATCTAGCAGTTCCAGATTTCAAACTATATAAAAGAGCATAATAATCTAGTAATAGCTAAGAAATAGAATTGTGCATCAGTGGAATAGATAATTTAAATAACATACTATAGTAAAGATAATAATAACCTAGTATTTGATGAACCCAAAGATCCTATATTTTGGAAAAAGTATTCAATATTTGAAAAAAATTGCTGGGAAAACTTAAAGACATTTGGCAAACACTAGGCTTAGACCAATATCTTATACTCTATACCAAGATAAGGTCAAAGTGGACAAATTATCTGGACATAAAGGGTGACATCATAGGTAAAGTAGTGAGATTGGGAAAAATAAACCTGCCATATATGTTGATCTGAAGAGTTTATGACCAAACAAGAGAAGGAATCACAGGAGTTTAAGTAAATAGCTTTGTTTACAAGGTATTAAAAAGCTTTCTCCCAAACAAAATAATGAAGCCAAAATTAGAATGAAAACTGGAAAGCTACAAAAAAAAATGTATAGTAAATTTCTCTGGAAAAAGAAAAATGTCTTAAGTACAGAGCTAAATGAACTAAATTTGTAAACCTAAGAGTCATTCTCTAGTTAATAACTATTCAAATGATATGAACAGGCAGTTTTCAGAGAAAGAAATAAAAACTATCAATAATTACAGCTTTCCTTATTGTCCAACTCTCATGATCATACATTGTCACTAGAAGATTCATACATTTGACCCAATGGACCTTTGTTGGCATGGAGATGTCTCCCCTTAATATATTGTCAAGATTTGCCTTCTGAGGAGCAGGTATCTTTTAATTTCATAGCTAGAGGTGCTGCCTGCAGTGAGCTATAACTTTTAGAAAAGAAGATCTGTCACTACTTCCATTTCTTCTCTCTCTATTTCCCAGGAAGCGATGAGACCAGTTGCCAGTATAGTATTATTATTATTATTGTTGTTATTGTTATTATTATCATCATTATTTCATGTTAAGCTCCAAGTCAGCTTTTATTTTACCCTCAAAAAGAGGCATCTTAATCTTTCTTCAGTTTCTGTCCTCAGAATAGTATTTTCTACCTATCTGAAATTTTTTATATTTCTTCTGAGAACCTTAATTCTGACTTTTAATTCATTCAAAGTAACATTTCACATGATGTGCTTTCCATATGTGAAATAAATATGGTGGCAATATGCAGCCTTGTCATACTCCTTTCAAATCTTACATAGATATTGTTCCATTCTAAGTGTTTTTGCTTTATTTTTATTTTGTTTTTGTTTTTCTTTTGCAACTTGGTGTGATGAATAACATTTTCTGAGACCCTATTGGGTAAGAAAATCAATTTATCGATCAGGCTAGCAAAAATAAATAATTTAATTTATCAGTAATGTCTCTCTGTGATCAAAGACAAAGAAATCTGGACTTGTGTCATTAAATACAATTACAGAAGCTCATTATTCAGTCCTCCCCTAGTCATTTCAAGATAACCCTAGTTAGTGAATAAATAATGAGGAGGTAGTCCAACACTCCCTCAGTCCTTCCCTAATTAAATGATTAATGATGAAAAATTATATACCCGGTCCTGGGTTCCAGTTTCTAAAAGAAGAAATCAAGTTCCTCCCATTTGGGAGTGACCTTTTTCAGTATTATTAAATGTGAAATTCAAGGGGTCTGTTGTGTTGTTCACAGACACATGGAGCATAAGCTGGTTTTTATTCATCAGGGAAGATAGAACCCATAATTTCACTTTTCAATCGCCCTTGTAGACACTGCAGAGTTGGAGCATTCTTTGAATTTAGGAATTCTAGGAATAAAGAAATGAGTAGAGAGGTAGAAGGGAAAAACTGGAGCCTCGGTTCATAACTGAGAAATAGAAAGAATCAATATATTAGAAATAAATGTTCTTAATGAATAAAATGGAAATAAGCCACTTAAGGGGTATAATAGATAGAGTGCTGCACATGGAGTCAGGAAGACTTTCAAATCTAGCCTGAGACTCTTTCTTTCTGTTTGACCCTGAGCAAATCACTTAACTCTGTTTGCCTTTGTTTCTTCATCTATAAAATAAGTTTAAAGAAATTGCACACCACTCTAGTATTTTTGCTAAGAAACCCAAAATAGGGTCATGAAGAATAGGACATGACTGAGAAAGGATTGAAAAACAAAAAAAAATAGAATATGTTTTGCATAACCTCACATGTATATTCAAAATTAAATTGCATATATTTTCAAGGAGGGAGATGGAGAGAGATGGATGAAAAGAATTCAGAACTCAAAATCTTAAAAAAGATTGTTAATTAAAAATGTAACTAGCAAATATTTAGCAAAACAAATAAAGTAATTAAAAAATAAAATGGGGATAATAGCACCCACCACACAATTTTATGTTTGGGATTAATGAGGCAATATAATAAAGTGCTTAGCAGAGTGTCTAATACATAGTAAGGACTTAATAAATTATTTTTCCCATTTTTAAAAAAGGAAGCATTTATGTGATTTGTTCTCCATTAGGGAAATAAAAAAGGTATGACAGAGATTAAAGAAACATGATAGAAAATAGAGAGAAAGTTTCATGATGTGTAGTTCTGAAACATTTATTTAGAGTCAATGTTTGCAAAAATTATACTATTATCATTTACCATATGGTATCATTATGCTTCTTTATTAAGTACTTCTATTGTTAGCAAACTGTCTTTCATTCTGGACCTGTGACATCTCTGTATCAGTTACTAAGGCTGTATTTTTTTTGCATGTATACATATTATTCTCCAATGTATGTCCTCACAGAAATACACACAATAGAATGTAGGACCCTTCCATGAAAATTATGCTACCATTTTTAATGTGTATTCCCAGTGCCTAACACATTGCTTGGCATTTAATAGGTGCTTAATGGATGCTTGGTAAATTAGTTGAATTGAAGTGAATTTAACAGTCTATAAACTAATCAAATTAATCAATCAGGATTACATTTGGGAAGTTCTTCAGTACTTTTGGTAACTTGGAATAATCATAGTTGTTGTAGGATAATGGAAAAAAATTACCATTAAGAACAAGTATTGCCAGAAAAGGAGGTAGACTACAACTGTAATAAGACTGAGGAATATTCAATGATAGTTTCATCACTTCAGAGCAACAGATTGACCCTTCTTGATAGATTTATGGTAAGTTGTGAGAAAGGATCACAGAACATTAGAGGGAATGGATCAAATTCCTTTTAAGCTAACATAGGAGGCACTGACACTGGTGAGATCATTGATACATCTATATATTGAATTAAGTTGTCACTACAATTATCATTATCAACTCATAAACATCTTATAGCAGTCACATCATTAAAACATTTCTTCATATCAAATATAACTCCTTTCCTCTAAAGAAACATGCTTTTGACAGTCTGTGATAGAGGTATGTAAACTATATT
Source organism: Monodelphis domestica (assembly GCF_027887165.1). Classification (NCBI taxonomy): domain Eukaryota; kingdom Metazoa; phylum Chordata; class Mammalia; order Didelphimorphia; family Didelphidae; genus Monodelphis; species Monodelphis domestica. Next base: position 283,917,803 of record NC_077233.1, on the reverse strand, counting down.
TCATAATAAGTTAATTTTCATATGGAAATAATAGCACATATTGCTTTCAGTGATTTAATTTCTTACATTGTCTCTATAATTAAATAACAGTCATCAGTATCATTTAAGTAAAGGCCAATATTGACACGTGCAATTAAAATGGTTTATAAATAATCTAATCTTAGTCATTTTTAGCATCCTTTTCAGAATCAATCATTTTTAAAAGCATTTATTGTTAGGCATTGTGTTGGGAATTAAGGGAACGGGGTAAATTATACAAACAATACAGTCCTTGCATTTAAGTAATTTACATATTATAGAAGAGTACTAATAATATAATTAAATACAGTATATACATGTAAAAATTCTAATGTCAAGGCTTAGACTGTCTTTCTTGAAGAAGGACTTAAGTCTCTAAAGACTCTGGTAGCTATATTTATTCCTAGATTTCATTTCCTAATCCAAGGACTGGGTGAGCCTTGTCCAGTTTCCTGTCATACACAATGTGGGTGAGATAAATTAAAAGTATTTTGGAAGGGATATATGAGTAAGGAATCAGGAAAGGCTGCATGTCGTGAGATGAGCAGAGTTTTGAAGGATATGAGGGATTGTAAGAGACAGAAGGAAGGAAAGAAGGAGAGAATGCATCCCAAGCATGAAAGAGATTAAGTGAAAATGGGAGATGGAGATAGAAATAAGGAACAAAATGAAAGCAAGTTTGACTGGACTAGAGATTGCATAAAGAGAAATGATATATAATAAAATTAGAAAGATATATTGTAACCAGATTGTGAAGAACTTGAAAAGCCAAACATTAAAACATATTTGATCCTGAAAATAATACGAAGCCATTAAAGTTAATTGAGTGAAATGGTAAGATGTGGAAATTAGGAGGAGAAAACACTGGCTAGTGTGCATAGGATGAATTGTAGGGACAGAGACAAGGCAGGGAAACTAGTTGGTAAGTTGTCATGAATGACAATGTAAGAGGTAACTAGAAGGTTAGGATGGACTGGAGAGAATGGGGAGCTGGGGAGCAAGGTAGATGCATACATTGGGAAGGTAGAAGCAAAAATATTCAAGAATTTATTGGAGTGAAGTAGACTCTAATAGAATACGATTGCAATAAGAAATGACAAATGTAAGGAATTCAGTGAAATATAGTAAAAGTTTTATGAATTGATGGTGGAGCAAATGAAACTAGGAAGATGGAATAGTCCATGATTACAACAATGCATATGAAAACAACCCTTAAAGGAGACTGAATTATGATCCTTCAGAACATATGGTGAAACACATTTCCCTCTTCTGAGTAGAAAGTTTGGGAATTACACATGAAGCATATCTTATTTTATGCTCTCAGAGTGGATGGTTATGGTGGCTGCTTTGGCTAAGTTGTTTTCTTTGTTATAAGAGAGTTCAATGGTGAGGAAGAGCTACAAAAATTGACTGGTACACAAAGAAAAGGCATCATTAAAAATGAAAAAAATCAAGGCAGGGAGACTAATGGATAACAAATGAGGACCGATGTTCACACTCACCTTGAGCGTTGTTCTGCTTTCATATAGGAAAACTCCTTTCAATGCCCGCTACTGGCTGTTACTAAGCAGCTGACAAAATGCCTGTCAAGGCAGATCCCTGCCTGGAAAGAAGAAGGAGGATCTTCTTGCAGTTTTAATTTGACACATTGATATTGACAGGGAAGTGATCATCAGAAACACTGATTGCATCTACTGTAATTCATTTCCAAAATGTCCTTTATTCTCTCTCAGCCTCTTCAAACAAGACAGTCTAAGCAAACATGCCATGGGAAGTATGGACTCTTCCATCCCCCTGACTGCGTAGATGCTGATGACAGCTTTCTGAACTGACCATATCTTAATTCCTTCCTCTTGAAACATGAGGTGATCACTTTGCCAGAAGAAACGTGAAAGAGATCTAAAAGGTTCTTTACTAAGTTTTGAAAGTCTTTTTGCATTTAGTGATAATCACAATGATTAACTATGGACAAGACTATTGTGAGTAGTCCCAGGGCTGAGAATTATAATAGAGCTTTTTAACTGGTTGAATAATATGACAATGAAGTTTTTCTTCCACCCAACTTATCTCTGTTGACATGGGATAGATTAAATAATCTATGTAAGTACAATAATTATAGAATCATAACATGTTTCCCTGAACATGGGCCATGTGTCAAGGCTTTTTTCTTTAACATATAATGATATCCTCTCATCATATAGAGATATGTAATTATTGTGTCATATGTAAATATTGAGCTAATCACTCTAGTCTCCTCTCAAAAACTGTACTGATTCACTGGTTACCAAAAATTCATTTGAAACTTTTTAATTTAAATATGAGAATTTAATTATTCCTCCAAATAAATTTTTCCAAATGGATAACTGTATAATATATTATTCAAATTCCTACCTCTTGCTTTATCCTTCTTGCTGAAATGACCAACACCCCTCTTTATTTCTCTATAACATCCATACTCAAGATACAATATTTAAATCTGACATCAATCTTTGAATGATTAAACAAGTTGTGATATGAGGGGCATTATGGTAACATAAGAAAATCAAATGGATTGATTTTGGAAAAAATAGAATGGGAAGACTTATTTGGAATTATGAAGAATGAAATGAGCAGAAACAAAAGAACATCCTATGAAACAATATAATAGAAATATTGTTTGAGATTCCTCGGAATAAGACAAAGTTTTATAGATACATTGATCTTTTTGTCAAATGATGCCTTCTCTAATGGGGGAAGAGTAAAGAGGGAGGGAGTTAACTGGGTATTTTAATATAACAAATAAATAAATATTTTTTAAAATGATACAAAACATTCAATGAAGTGTTTTCCAAGAACCCACATTGACTTAATCATTTATTATATCTGTCCTTTAACTATCCACCCCAATCAACATTTTCTCTGCTCTACTTATTCTACACTATTCTACTGTTTTCTGAATGATAAGTAATTGACAACAAAACACTGTTATTTTGGAATATTAATACACCTTCACCAGTATCTTACTCTGTCGCCTGAAAGTTTGGAGAAAACACTATGTTCTCAAACGTTTATCGTAATCCTAACTGGCCTCAATAAGTTAGAAAGGCTTCAATTATTGGCCCAGCAGTGGATTGTCCTCAGAACACTAACCTAGCTTAGTGTGGAAAGACTCCATCTTCTAAATTATTTGTGATGCATTTGTTTGTTCATAACCATGAATACATGAGAGAAGGAAGGAAGGAAGGAAGGAAGGAAGGAAGGAAGGAAGGAAGGAAGGAAGGAAGGAAGGAAGGAAGGAAGGAAGGAAGGAAGGAAGGAAGGAAGGAAGGAAGGAAAAGCAGTTATTTGGCCCTACTTATGTGAAAAGCACTGTGTTAAATGCTGGAAATACAGATAGAAAAGTGTGTGGGGTGAAATTCTGGAGGGGCTCATACCCCCCCAAATTCACCCTATTGAGCAAACAGGAGATTTGATGCTGGCAGAGTTCACATTACTTTATTAAGAGGCATGGGAGGGAGGCATAGAGTGAAGGACACTGGGCTTTAGAGCACATCCTCAGAAGGTTGAGGAGGGCTACCTGGGCATAGGTAGCAAGTTCATAAGGAATGGGGGTGTAAGATGAGAGAATACTTGATCGGGCATGGCTAGCATCCCTTACAAGGGGTGGGAGTGAGGGAGAGAAAGAGAGGGAGAGAGACAGAGAGAGTGAGAGAGAGAAAGAGAGAGGGGGGGAGGGAGGGAGAGAGAGGGAGAGAGAGAGAGAGAAAGAGAGAGAGAGACAGAGAGGGAGAGAGAGAGAAAGAGAGAGAGAGACAGAGACAGAGACAGAGACAGACAGAGAGAGACAAAGAGAGAGAGAGACAGAGGGGAGAGAGAGAGAGACAGAGAGGAGAGAGAGAGAGAGAGAGAGAGAGAGAGACAGAGAGAGAGAGAGAGAGAGACAGAGACAGAGACAGAGACAGAGACAGAGACAGAGACAGAGACAGAGACAGAGACAGAGGACAGAGGACAGACAGAGAGAGAGAGAGTCAGAGGGAGAGAGAGAGAGAGACAGAGAGGGAGAGAGAGAGAGGAGAGAGAGAGAGAGAGAGAGAGAGAGAGAGAGAGAGAGAGAGAGGAGAGAGAGAGAGGGAGAGAGGAGAGAGAGAGAGAGAGAGAGAGAGAGAGAGAGAGAGAGAGAGAGAGAGAGAGGGAGAGAGAGAGAGAGAGAGAGAGAGAGAGAGAGAGAGAGAGAGAGAGAGAGAGAGAGAGAGAGAGAGAGAGAGAGAGAGAAAGAGAGAGGGAGAAAGAGAGACAGTGGTTCCACAGTCTGAGGTCCTAGAAACAGTGGGCATCAATGCCTAGGTCAAGCCTTTCTAGCTTATTGGGGCTAATTAGGATTGTGATAAACTCGAGATCACAAAATCTCGTCCAAACCTTCAGGAAACAGAGTAAGATAGTGGTGAAGGCGTTTAAATCTTCCTGTGGTTCTTAGAGTGCAAGTACGATGGTAATGCATTTTGCAAACATTATTGCCACTAATAAAAATCTATTTATTTCTGATGTTGAACCACTTGATAATGCCGAAGACTTTGATGGTGAAGACTTTCCCTTCTGGGTCTTCATGGGGCAGCTTGGATTTCTATTTCATAAAAACAAGGAGGGAATTACAATCTGAAGTACTGGAGGCATTGCACAGAATTCTCTGGGCTCAGTTCCCAACTCAGATTAGATTAACAGGGGAGGTTCCCATAAGGAAGTGAATATTTCTCCCCTCAGTGTTCTATTATTCTCAACATTCTAGTAGTAATATTCAGAAAACCTCATCTGATATTGTCTCAATATTAATCAACTATTTAGTATCAATAGATTTTACAAAGTAATATAAAAAGACAGAAGAAAAAATCCCCTGTAGTCCAAAATATTTACAACAGCACTTTTACTACTATGCTGTAAGAAATGATGAGTGAAAGGCAGGCTAATGGCTCAATGGAAAGAAAGCTAGGTCTTGAGATGAAGAGTGTTGGGTTCAAATCAGGCCCCAGGTACTTCTTAACTATGTGATCCTGGAAAAGTCTCTTGATTTCAGTTGCCTAGTCATTACTGGGTCTTTTGGAGACTTTTGGAGCTTATTGGCACCTATACATAGTATTTATTCTATGACAGAGGGAAAGGGTTTCTATTTTTAAAAATATGTGATGGATATAGAAAGGCAAAAATGATCTACATAAACTGATGCAGAGTGACATAAACAGCACCCCTCAATACACTATAACTCTAACAATGTAAATGGAAAGAATAACCTACCAAAAATGTAGCAAAATTTTGAATATCTATATAGACTTGAATGAAGAAACATAAAAAGATACCCCCATCTTACCCCTTGGTGGAGGTTGGAGATTCACAGATATTATCCATTGATCCTGTTTCCAGACTTCTCAATATACATAGATCTGTTAGACTTTTATTAATGAGACCTAGTTAGTGAGGAAATGTGGGGCTGAGGGGTAGTCTTAGCTCTGAGAGTCCCTTTTAAAAATTCTCATTGTTTGCTTTGGGATGATATATTAGTAATAAATGAGTTGTTGCCTTGCTCAAATGCAATGACTTGGGAAATTTCTGCAGATCTGGGTCAAGGAGAAGATCCTTTGATTATTATAATTGTTCCTCATCAGACAACTCAATTAACTGAAAGGAATTTTTTTTGATGGATCTCCCAGTTTCACTTGTCTGAACATTACCCTCTTGGACTATTTTCAGTTTATAAAGCTAGGAAAAGAGAAAACTAAAAAGAGATCAAAGAAACAGAGCTGCTCTTTATTTTTATTTCTCACAAACACATGGCAGCTTTTGAAGATGGGACAACCTTTCCTCACCTAGTAGATCACAGAAGTTCCTGACTAACTGTCAAGAAGGAAAAATTCAAAAATGGTTCTGGTGGGGTTTTTAAATTATTTTCATATTAAAACTGTTTTGTTTCCTCAGCTAGCTATAAAACTTCCTAATATCCAGTAGTAACCCCTTAGTTATCCATAAATAGGACTAGGCTCAATCTATGAACCTTAAGAGGAAGATTTGAACTAAAGTCCTCTGATGTTAGAAATAACGATTTTGCATGTTACTATAAATATATACATATAAACATATGTATGATATATATCAACAACACATATTTATTAAAATAGTTATATCAAGCATTGTTTTAAATTCTGGGGGAAAAAGAACAGAAGTCCATTAAGGAAAGAGAGACAGAGAGACAGAAAATATTGTGCAATATTTGAATATTATGTCTGTTAAAGAAACTTAACTTCTCCTAAAAGGAAAAGGAGAGTTTTGTTTTATTTGAGCTCTCTTTAATATTCCAATGTGAGAGTCATTTCTCAAACTCAATCTATAATTATACCATGAGCCATGGGAAGCATTTTTGCAGGATTTCCCTTAACCACCAACATCCCACCAAAGTCATCAATTACTATAATCATACCTACCATAACCAAATTGTCAGCCCTAATCATCACCTTACTAGGGCTTCTAATTGGAATAGAACTCAACTCTTTTACTATAAATTTATACACTCAATGAACCATATGACTAACTTCTCAAACATATTAGGGTATTTTACTCACATCATGCATCGAACTTACCTCCTAATAAATCTATTTGCAGGTCAATGAATGCTACCATATTAATCGATCTAAACTGATACAAAAAAACAGGACCTAAAGGCCAAACTAATATTTATTCTACAGCATAATAATTAATTACTTCAACTCAGAAAGGTCTTATTAAAGTATATTTTATATCCTTTTTGATCTCTATTATCCTTATTCTAATATTTATTTCATCTATATCACGAACAACTTCTAACATGACATAAATAGTAATAAGCATGTTTCATCCTAACAGGGCTAAAGCTCATCCACCACAACAATACAGCAATGAGAAAACACTAAAATCCTGACCAATGCAACTCACTACAGCAAATTCAAGCAATTGAATATAAGTACCAATATGGGCATCCCCAGATATAAAATATCACACCCAATTCTGTAAGCAACACAAACAACAACATACAAAAAGCTACTACATTACTAATTCAAGTTTCAGGGTACCCCTCTGTAGCTACTACTAACATTCGCCATAAATAAAAAAAAAATACTAACCCTAAAAATGCATCTTCCAAACTTACTACTATGCACAACCTAAACCCCCACTTACAACCAAACTCAATCCTCCATACACAGGAGAAGGTTTAGAAGAAAAAGCGACAAACCAAAAAATCCAGAGCAAAGAAGTAATAAAAATAACTAGAATTTTTATTATTTTAGCATGGATTTTTTAAAATTTTTATTTGGTCATTTCCAAACATTATTCATTGGAAAAAAAGATCATTCTCTTTTCTTCCATCCCCCCCCCACCTATCCCATAGCCCATGTGCAATTCCACTGGGTATCACATGTATTCTTGATTCAAACCCATTTCCATGTTGTTGGTATTTGCATTAGAGTGTTCATTTAGAGTCTCTCCTCAGTCATGTCCCCTCCATCCCTGTAGTCAGGCAGTTGCTTTTCATCGGTGTTTTTACTCTTGCAGTTTATCCTCTGCTTGTGGATAGTGTTTTTTAGATCCCTGCAGATTGTTCAGGGACATTGCATTGACACTAATGGAGAAGTCCATTAGTTTGATTGTGCCACAGTGTATCAGTCTCTGTGGACAACATTCTCCTGGTTCTGCTCCTCTCGCTCTGCATCACTTCTTGGAGGTTGTTCCAGTCTCCATGGAATTCCTCCACATTATTATTCCTTTGAGCACAATAGTATTCCATCACCAACATATACCACAATTTGTTCAGCCATTCCCCAACCAAAGGGCATCCCCTCGTTTTCCAATTTTTGGCCACCACAAAGAGCGCAGCTATGAATATTTTTGTACAAGTCTTTTTCCTTATTATCTCTTTGGGGTACCAACCCAGCAGTGCTATGGCTGGATCAAAGGGCAGACAGGCTTTTATTGCCCTTTGGGTATAGTTCCAGATTGCCCTCCAGAATGGTTGGATCCATTCACAACTCCACCAGCAATGAATTAGTTTCCCTACTTTGCCACATCCTCTCCAGTATTCATTACTTTCCTTTGCTATCATGTTAGCCAATCTGCTAGGTGTGAAGTGATACCTCAGAGTTGTTTTGATTTGCATCTCTCTGATTATAAGAGATTTAGAGCATTTTTTCATGTGCTTATTAATAGTGTTGATTTCTTCAGCTGAGAACTGCCTGTTCATGTCCCTTGCCCATCTATCAATTGGAGAATGGCTTGATTTTTTGTACAATTGATTTAGCTCTATAAATTTGAGTAATTAAACCTTTGTCAGAGGTTTTTATGAAGATTGTTTCCCAATTTGTTGCTACCCTTCTGATTTTAGTTACATTGGTTTTGTTTGTACAAAAACCCTTTAATTTGATGTAGTAAAAATTATTTATTTTACATTTTGTGACTCTAAGTCTTGCTTGATTTTAAAATCTTTCCCTTCCCAAAGGTCTGACATGTATACTATTCTGTGTTCACCTAATTTGCTTATAGTTTGCTTCCTTATGTTCAAGTCATTCACCCATTCTGAGTTCATCTTGGTGTGGAGTGTGAGGTATTGATCCAAACCTAATCTCTCCCACACTGTCTTCCAATTTTCCCAGCAGTTTTTATCAAATAATGGATTTTTGTCCCAAAAGCTGGGGTCTTTGGGTTTGTCATAAACTGTCTTGCTGAGATCATTTATGCCAATTCTATTCCACTGAACCTCCTTTTGGTCTCTTAGCCAGTACCAAATTGTTTTGAAAACCACTGTTTTATAGTATAGTTTGAGATGTGGTACTGCAAGTCCTCCTTCCTTTGCATTTTTTTTCATGATTTCTCTGGATATCTTTAATCTTTTGTTCTTCCAAATGAACTTAGTTATGTTTTTTTTTTTCTAATTCAGTAAAGAAGTTTTTTGGTAGTTCAATGGGTATGGCACTAAATAAGTAAATTAATTTGGGTAGGATTGTCATTTTTATTATGTTAGCTCATCCCACCCATGAGCAATCAATGTTTTTCCAATTTCTAGTTTTAGCTGTGTGGAAAGTGTTTTGTAGTTGAGTTCATATAGTTCCTGTGTTTGTCTCAGCAGATAGATTCCTAAGTATTTTATATTGTCTAGAGTAATTTTGAATGGTATTTCACTTTCTAAGTCTTGCTGCTGAGATGAGTTGGAGATATATAGAAATGCTGATGACTTATGCGGGTTTATCTTGTATCCTGCAACTTTGCTAAAGTTGTTGATTATTTTGACTAGCTTTTTGGTTGATTCTCTAGGATTCCTTAAGTAAACCATCATATCATCTGCAAAGAGTGATAGCTTGGTCTCCTCATTGCCAATTTTAATACCTTCAACTTCTTTTTCTTCTCTAATTGCTACTGCTAGTGTTTCTAGTACAACTTTAAATAATAGAGGTGATAATGGACATCCGTGTTTTACTCCTGATCTTATTGGAAAGGCTTCTAGTTTATCCCCATTGCAGATGATGTTTGCTGATGTTTTTAGATATATACTGTATATTATTTTTAGGAAAGGCCCTTCTATTCCTATACTTTCTAGTGGTTTCAGTAGGAATGGATGTTGTATTTTATCTAAGGCTTTTTCTGCATCTATTGAGATAATGATGTGATTTTTGTCGGTTTGCTTGTTAATATGGTCAATTATGTGGATGGTTTTCCTAATATTGAACCATCCTTGCATTCCTGGTATGAATCCTGCCTGGTCATAGTGGATGACCCTTGTGATGACTTGCTGGAGTCTTTGCTTTTATCCTATTTAAGATTTCTGCATCTATATTCATTAGGGAGATTGGTCTATAGTTTTCTTTCTCTGTTCTTCACCTGCCTGGCTTTGGGATCAGTACCATGTTTGTGTCGTAGAATGAATTTGGTACAACTCCTTCTTGGCCTATTCTGTCAAATAGTTTGTTTAATATTGGGATTAGTTATTCTTTGAATGTTTGATAGAATTCGTTTGTGAATCCATCTGGACCTGGGGATTTTTTCTTAGGGAGTTCTTTGATGGCCTGTTCAATTTCTTTTTCTGAAATGGAATGTTAAAGTAATTTATTTCTTCCTCTTTTAGTCTAGGCAATTTATATTTTTGTAAGTATTCATCCATATCACCTAGATTGCCATATGTGTTGCCATATAATTGGGCCTAGTAGTTTTTAATGATTGCCTTAATTTCCTCTTCATTAGAGGTGAGGTCTCCTTTTTCATCTTGGATACTGTCAATTTGGTTTATTTCTTTCCTTTTTTTAATTAGACTGACTAGTACTTTGTCTATTTTATTTGTTTTTTCAAAGTACCACCTTCTAGTCTTATTTATTAAATCAATAGTTCTTTGACTTTCAATTTTATTAATTTCTCCTTTGAGTTTTAGGATCTCTAATTTAGTCTTAATCTGAGGATTTTTAGTTTGTTCACTTTCTAATTTTTTAATTTGCATGCCCAATTCATTGACCTCTGCCCTTCTTAATTTGTTAATATATGAACTCAAGGATATAAATTTCCCCCTGAGTACTGCTTTGGCTGCATCCCATAAGGGTTGAAAAGATGTCTCATCATTGTCATTTTCTTCAATGAAGTTATTAATTGTTTCTATGATTTGTTCTTTAACTGGTTTTGGAGAATCGTATTGTTTAATTTCCAGTTTTCGATTTATCTCTCCATATTCCCTTACTAATTATTATTTTAATTGCATTGTGATCTGAGAAAGTTGCATTTATTATTTCTGCTCTTTTGCACTTGTTTGCAATATTTTTATGCCCTAATACATGGTCAATTTTTGTGAATATACCATGTGCTGCAGAAAAGAAGGTATATTCCTTTTTGTCCCTATTTATTTTTCTCCACATGTCTACTAACTCTAATTTTTCTAAGATTTCATTCAGTTCTCTTACCTCTTTCTCATTTATTTTTTGATTTGATTTATCTAGTTCAGATAGAGGAAGGTTCAGATCTCCCACTAGTATGGTTTTTCTATTTATTTTGTCCTTGAGTTACTCTAGTTTCTCCTTTAGAAATTTGGATGCTATGCCATTTGGTGCATACATGTTGAGTACAGATATTTCCTCACTGTCTATACTGCCTTTTATTAGGATGTAATTACCTTCCCTATCTCTTTTAACTAGATTTATTTTTACTTTGGCTTTGTCGAATATCATGATTGTGACTCCTGCCTTCTTTTTGTCAGTTGATGCCCAATAGATTTGGCTCCACCCTCTTACTTTCACCCTATGTATATCTATCTTTCTCATATGTGTTTCTTGTAGACAGCATATGGTAGGGTTTTGGAATCTAATCCACCCTGCTATTCGCTTGCATTTTATGGGCGAGTTCATTCCATTCACATTCAGAGTTATGATTACTAGCTGTGTATTTCCTAGCATTTTGATTTCTGCTCCTTTACCTGCCTTTTCTTCTTTCACTATTTCCTTCTACACCAATGTTTGCTTTTGAACAGTCCCCCTTGTTCCCACCCTTATTTTACTTCCCTTTCTACCCCCTCCCTATTTATCCCCCCTTTATTTTCCCTGTAGTCTTTCTAAAATTAACCCCCCTTTCCCTCCCTCTCTTGTACTGCTTCCATCCCCATCAGACCTTTTGTTACCCTTCTACTCCCCTATAGGGTGCAAATCTATTCTCTGCACCCAATGGATTGGATTGTTTTTCCATCTTTGAGTCACTTTCAAAGCACATAAAAGTTGAGTATTTCCTGTCTCTGACCTCTTTATACTTCCAGTGTATTAATGTTCTCCCCCCTCCCATCATGAGCTTCTTTATGACATATAAATTTACCCCCATTTGTTTCTTTTCCCATTTCTTTTAATATTAACCTATTTTAAGCTCTAGTTATATATATATATATATATATATATATATATATATGCATACTCATGTGTATGTATTTTTGCCTGCATATATCTATATACCTATTTATGTCTTGTCCTTTCATCCTATAGAGTTTGTTGCTGTTCCCACTAAGTATACTTCTTTTTGCTGCCCAGGTAATAACAACAGTTTTTAAGAGTTACCAATGACCTCTTTTTTTATAGGGATACATATCATTTTAACTTATTGAGTCTCTTAAAATTTTTTTTGTTTTTGTTTTTCCTTTTTCCCCTCTTTTTTAATTACCTTTTGATGATTCTCTTGAGTTCTCTGGTTGGACATCAAATTTTCTGTTCAGGTCTAGTCTTTTCTTTATGAATTCTTGAAATTCTTCTATTTTGAATTAAAAAAAAATTCTTCCATTTTGTTAAATGACCATACTTTCCCCTGTAAGAATATAGTCAGTTTTGCTGGGTAGTTGATTCTTGGTTGTAGACCTAGTTCCCTTGCTTTCTGGAATATCATATTCCATGCCTTTCTTTTTTTCAGTGTGGATGCAGCCAGATCCTGAGTTATCCTCACTGTGGTTCCTTGGTATCTGAATGACTTCTTCTTGGCAGCTTGTAATATCTTTTCTTTGGTCTTATAGTTCTTGAATTTGGCTATAACATTCCTGGGTGTTGTCAGTTGGGGATTAAGTATAGGAGGTGATCTGCAGATTCTATCAATCTCCATTTTTCCTTCTTGTTCAAGGATTTTGGGGCAGTTTTCTTTAATAATTTCCTGTAATATAATGTCCAGGCTTTTTCTTTTGTCATGGTCTTCTGGTAGGCCAATAATTCTTAAATTGTCTCTCCTTGAATGGTTTTCTAAATCCTCTGTTTTTGTGAATGAGATGCTTCATATTTTTCTCAATTTTTTCATTCTTTTGGTTTTGTTTTATAGTGTCCTGCTGCCTTGTGAGGTCGCTCGATTCTAGTTGTTGTATTCTGGTTCTTAAAGACTGGATTTCATCCTTAGTTCTTTTTCCTTTTGGTCAGATTTTCTTTGGAGGTCATCTTTCATCTTCTTCACCTCATCTTTCATCTACTTTGCCTCATCTTTCATATCCTTTGCCTCATTTTCCAGCTGGTTGAATTTGGCTTTCAAGACACTATTTTCTGTTTCCAGATGACTTATCTTAGTTTTTAAGTTATTTTCCCAATTGTCTTCAGCCTCTCTCAATTGTGTTTTGAATTGCATTTTGAGTTCTTCCAAAGCCTGTATCCAATTTGCTGGGATTTCTGATTTTTCCTTTACTGGGTCCTCCCCCTCTGTTTCATTCGCTCTTTGCTCATTACCTGTGCAGAAGCTGTCTATTGTAATTTCTTTCTTCTTTTTCTGTTGTTTGCTTGAGTTTACCCCTTCTTTGCTCCCCGTATTTGGCTGTGCTCTTGCTCTGAAGACTCCTGGAAGGCTGGGCCACTCAGGCTCTCTCCAGTATTCTCCAGCTGCTTCTCTGCTGTCCACAAGTGCCTTTGCCCACCTCCCTAAACTCTGAGGAGTTCTGATGAGATTAGATTTAACTGTATTAGTCTGGATGTGCCCCAAGGCAATGGTGAGACTGGAGCCAGATGGAGGGACCCAGCCACCGCCCGTTTCTCCCTGGCTTCCTCCCTGCTGTCCAAGCTGGATGCTCCGAGCCCAGCGCCCCGCTGCTCACAAGGTAGACCCTGCAAACCAGCACCTTTGCCCACTCAGAGGTTCCCGCTGCTGCTGGGGGCTCCGCCCTCTGGGTTGTGGGAGAGGGGTCCTGGGACCTCGCTCTGCTTTCCCCTTAGCCCTGAGTATTCTCGGATTCCGGCTTTTGGGGGAGGTACCTTTTGATTTGAGTCCAGAAGGAGGGCTCCTCGCTTCTGTCCTGTTGTTCAGATTGAATTTTGGTGCCCTGGGAGCATTCAGTCTGTATCGGTAAGGAAGGGTCTTCCATGAGGTCTGAACTTTTGCTGCTTGCTAAGCTGCCATCTTGACTCAGCCTCCTTTAGCATGGATTTTAACTATAACCTATGGCATGAAAAACCATTGTTGTATTTGAACTACAAAAATTTAATGACCAATCTACCAAAAACCCACCCTCTAATAAAAATTATTAAGCACTCATTTACTGACCTACCAGCACCATCCAACATTTCAGCTTGATGAAACTTTGGATCTCTACTAGGCATCTGCCTAATCATCCAAATCTTCAAAGGACTTTTTCTTGTAATACATTATACATCAGATATACTTACTGCCTTCTCATCAGTTGCCCACATTTGTTGAGATGTTAACTATGGCTAATTCCAAACCTACATGCTAATGGAGCATCCTTCATATGCCTATTTCTTCATGTAGGCTGAGGAATTTATTATGGATATTACCTATTTAAAGAAACTTGAAATATTGGAGTAATCCTTCTACTCCCTGTCATAGCCACTGCATTTGTAGGGTACGTACTTCCACGAGGACAAATGTCCTTCTGAGGAGCTACAGTAATCATGAATCTCCTATCGGCCATTCCATATATTGGTACCACACTAGTAAAATGAATCTGAGAAGGCTTTTACTGTAGACAAGGCTACATTAACCTGGTTCTTTGCCTCCATTTTCTTCTACCCTTTATTATTCTTGCCTTAGTAATCATTCACCTGTTATTCTTATATGAAACAGGTTCAAATAACCCTACAGGCATCAACCCTGCCTCAGACTAAATCCCATTCCACCCTTAATACACTATTAAAGATGCCCTAGGGTTAATTCTCATCAATCTCATTCTAATATCATTAGCAATATCTCCCCAGATATATTAGGTGATCCAGATAACTTCACACCAGCTAACCCACTTAATTCCCTTCCTCACATTAAACCAGAATGATACTTCTTATTTGCCTACGCAATCCTCTGATCAATCCCCAAAAAATTAGGAGGGGTGTTAGCCCTTCTAGCATCCATCCTGCTACTCCTAATTATCCCACTACTACATACATCCAACAACGAATCCTTATATTCTGACCAATATCACAAACCTTTTTCTGAATATTAACAGCTAACCTTCTAAATACAACATTAATAATAATGGTCAACACAGTTGACTACACTGAGAAGAATGCTTAATGATTAAAACATGCATTCTGGCTAGCTTCCTATGTTCCAGCAATAGAATCTAATTATAATATCTTACTTTAACTACTGAATGATTTTATTTTTGCAAAATCCTTTCAGAGAACCCTATCTATCTGTCTATCTATCTATCTATCTATCTATCTATCTATCTATCTATCTATCTATCTGTCTGTCTGTCTGTCTGTCTGTCTATCTATCTATCTATCTATCTATCTGTCTGTCTGTCTGTCTATCTATCTATCTATCTATCTATCTATCTATCATAATCATCATCATCACCAATCCCCATCCTATGTAGTTATTTAAATATATATTTATCCTGCAATACACTTTGTAGTGGTTAATTCATTGAAAACAGTTTAGTCTATAAGTGATTCATAGATAGCCACAACTAAATGAGTCATCTACCAAGAAGTAGCACACTAAATATGTGCTGTCCCTTTCTTCATGAAATCCAATGTTTCTTAAAAATTGAGAAACCTAAAGGCTTAAACTCAGCCACATCATCTAAAAGTTGAAAGAAAATTCAAATTAAACTATTTTTGAAAAATGTTGCTACTACCAAAATTTAGGAAACATGAAACCTTAATGGTATTTCTTTCTTTTCAAATACTTCAAAGAGAACGATAGTCAGGACATAAACTATGTAACTTAATGATCAGCTATTTTTAAAAAGCACAACAATAGACTAGCCATATTCTTCATTTAGCAATATCTTGTTGCAGCAGGGTACAGTTGCAACTAGGCTCCCCCTGAGCTTATCAGAAAACATGGCAGGCCTATGGAGTCTAGAAGGCTTTACTGTATAGGTGGATTGATGAACTAAAACCCATTTGCAGCTTATTTGAAGGTCTTTTTAAACTTAAAAAAATTATTTCCATTGCTTGGGGTTTGTGTAAAAAGTCAAAGAGAATTTAACATTAACAGAAGACTAAGAGAACAGGTCCCAATGCTCCAGTAGCAGACGTATTATCTGACCCCTGGTCATATTTTTAGGGAGGTTAATTGAACAGGGGTTTGACATAGCTCAATGGGCTAAACAGCTTCCTGGAAAATAAGGAGTTATGAGTTAAGGCTTCTTCTCATTTGCTACAGATGAACTCTATGACCTTGGGTAATTCATTTAGTCCCAGTCTACACCTCAGTTTCCTTGAGTAAGTACTTGGAGTTCAGAAAGGCAAGACTGAAGACATCTTGCCCTATCCAAATCCCATGGAAGGAAGTTGTTTTAAATTTGGTATTAGGGGAAGTGGGAAGAAAATATTAATCTCTTTGTATAGAAGCTGGTACTTTTAGGGGTACCAAAACCCACTTATTTGGGGTGCATAGTCCAATGCAATACTAAGAATAGAAAAATGTTAAAGCCAGTGATCCTTTGAGTCACTTGCCCTGTATTAATTTCAATTTAGTAGGCTCTTACTAAAATTCTTCTATATAGATATCTCCTGAGTACATGCAATACAAATGAAAATGGAAAAAAATATCCTCAAAGAGTTTATTTCAATCAGAGGATACAATAAGCAAACACAGCATTCAATGCTTTGGGAAAGGATAACAAGTACTGCCTGGGTTCTATTCACATAGAAAACAAAATAATAATAAAAAACCCTTTTATTCAGAAATATTATAACTTATCCAAAAGTAAAATAAAAATAAAGTTAAGACATCAAATTTTGATAAATTTTGGTTGTTATTATTTACTTTATCCAGGAGTTCTTCATTTGTGGAGAGGAATAGCCTTGCCCAAGATCATGAGTTGGAATTTGAACTCATGTTCTGTTACTCTAAATTCAATGCTCTTTCTCCTATATCACACTACCTTTAAAACTAGGTAGTTTAATACCCCATATACAGGGGGTAAATAAAGACACATTTTTAAATTAAAATTTTATTTGGGTTTTTTTTAATTTAAACATTTATTTTATCTCCTGATAACCCTATCACCCCAAACACTGGAAAATAAAAATTAACTCAAAAATTAAAACCTCATAAAAATATGCATTGTTTAACACAATACATTCCCAGATTGGCTATGTCCAAAAATTTGCATCTCATCATACCTATCTGTTGATCATTTCTTTCCCAAGAGTTACGTAGCTTTCTTGCTTTTTTTTAAAAAACACTTTCTGCCTGAATAACAACTGTAATACAGAAGAACAAGGACTAGGCAAACAGGGTTAAGTCTCTCTAATCGCCTAGTGTCACAGAGTTTGAATTAAAACACAGATGTTCCTGATTCTGGCCCTGGTGCTTTATCCACTGAGCCATCTAGCTATCCTGGAAGCATTCTTTATCATCAGTCTTCTAAAATCATAGTTACTGGGGCAGAGCCAAAATAGTGGCATAATGGCAGGAGACTTCTGAATCTCCTTCCAAATAATCATTAAAAAGCATCTCGAGAGAACAGAAACCAAAACCAGACTAGTAAAGCAGATCTCTTACTACATACAGCAGGAAAAGTAGGCAGTGAGGAGGGATTCCCACACTACAAGGGAGCGAAACTACACTGATCAAAGTTCAAGCTGTCCACTCCTCCCCACACCACCAGATAGAGAGATGCCCAGGCCAATCTCCAAATTCTCTGGAGCTGGCTGAAAGCACCATAGAATTACCCCCAAAGGCTCTGCCAGGCCTTGGCTGTGAGTCTCAAGGCTAAAAATCACTGAGGTTGTGTAGCCATATGACTAGTCCCATCCCAGGCATCAGGGCTGGGAAGATAGCCTCAGGGAAAAAACACAGTGCAACTGAAAAGCCAAGCAGCAGCTGAGGAAGACAGCATAAGGGAAAAATGCTTTAAAGCTCACACTACACACAACCAAAAAACATCAGAGATCTACCTGCCCTCACTCAGGCTTCTCACAGGGAAGGGAAGATACTACCAAGGCAAAACCTTGAGAGACAGAAGCTAAGAAAGCAATGACCCACCAATATGTAGGAATCCCAATCGTCTAGTGGTAAATGGAAGAAGCAACAGCAAAATAATGCTCTTGACCCTGGGATATTTCTATGGAGAAAAAGAGCAAAATGCAGAAGCAACAGCAGAGAATGACAAACAAGTGCATACATGAAAACTTTCCAAAAAAAGAAAGGAAATTATTCACAAGCTCTTAGACCTCAAAAAGGAGTTCAAGAACCAAGTAAGAAAGATAGAAGAAAAATATGAAGAAAAGTGGTGGAAAGAAATAAAAGTAATGGAAAAAGAAAATAGCACCTTAAAAGATAAAAAATGTCCATTTGGAAAAAGAGACACAGAAATCAAATGAAGTAATAAGCAAATAGGAGATAAGAATTG
Organism: Monodelphis domestica; assembly: GCF_027887165.1. NCBI lineage: Eukaryota > Metazoa > Chordata > Mammalia > Didelphimorphia > Didelphidae > Monodelphis > Monodelphis domestica. The sequence continues at coordinate 283,899,490 of NC_077233.1, read as the reverse complement.
ATCTGCTGGAAGCCACAAAAAGTAGGATAGACTAAAACAAAAAAGAAAACAAAAGATCATAGCTAAAAATCAGTTTTAAAGACTAGAATTGGCCAAGTAGAGGCTAATCATCTCAAAAGGCAATGAGAATTAATAAAGGAAAATCAAAAGCATGAAAAAAGGAAACGTGAAATATCTCAATAAAAAAGACAACTGAGGTGGAACACAAATCCAGGGAAGAAAATTTGAGAATTATTAGACTACATGAAAGCCTGGGGGGAAAAAAGCCTTGACATCATATTACAAAAAATTATCAAAGAAAATTGCCCTGATATTCTTGACCAAGAGGGCAAAATAGACTCTGAATGTGAATGGAATGAACTCACTGATATAATGGAAGCAGATAGCAGAGTGGATTAAAACCCCAAATCCTATAATATGTTGTCTACTAGAAATACACATGAACAAGTAGACATACACAAGGTAAAGGTAAGAGGCTGTAGCAAAATTATTGGAAATCAACTGAGGGAAAAAAAAGGCAGGAGCTGTAATTATGATATCTGACAAAATCAAAGTAAAAATACATCTGATTAAAAAAGATGAGCAAGGTAATTACATTTTCATAAAAAGGCAGTATTAAGAATGAAGAAATATCGGTACTCAACATGTATGCACCAAATAGTATGGTATCCAGCTTTTTAAAGGAGAAACTATTGGAGCTTAAGGAGGAGAAAGATAATAAAAATATACTAGTGGGACACCTCGACCTTCCTCTTTCAGATCTAGATAAGTCAAACTAAAAAATAAATAAGAAAGAAGTAAGAAATGTGAATTAAATCTTAGAACAATTAGAGTTAATAGATATATGGATTAAAGTAAATACAAATAAAAAGGAATAACCTTCTTTTCAATAGCACATGATACATTCACAAAGAGTGACCATATACCAGAACATAAAAACATTGCAAACAAAATGCAGAAAAGTGGAAAAAATGTGTAACTTTTTCAGATCAGAATGAGATAAAAAATATAATTAGTAAGGGTACACAGGAGGCAAATTAAAAATTAAATCGAAAATTTAAAATCTTATTCTCCAAAACTGGTAGTTTAAACAACAAACCATAGAAACAATTAAAGACTTCATTAAAGAGAATGACAATGTACAAACAACATATCCAAATTCATGGAATACAGTAAAAGTAGTACTAAGGGGAAAATGTATATCCCTGAGTGTCCATATTAACAAAAAAGAGAAAGAGGAGATTAACAAATTGGGCGTGCAACTAAAAAAACTAGAAAAAGTACAAATTAAAAACCCTCAGATATTATCAAATTGTAAATGCTAAAAATTAAAAGATAAATTAATAAAAGTAAAAGTAAAAGAACTATTGAACTAATAAATAATAGTAGGATCTGGCATTTTGAAAAAAAATAGGTAAAGCATTGGTTAATCTAATTAAGGAAAAGAAAGTGGAGAGCCAAACTAAATAGCTTTATGAATGAAAAAGGTTATCTCACCTCTTATGAAAAGGAAATCAAGGCAAAAATTAAGAGCTATTTCACCCAAGTATATGACAAAAATATGGCAATCTAGGTGAAAAGGATGTATATTTACAAAAATATGCAGAAAAAGAAATTGAATAAGCCATTACGGAACTATCAAAGAAAAATCACCAAGGCCAGATGGATTCATAAGTGAATTTTATCAAACATTTAAAGATGACTTAATCCCAATACTCTACAAACTATTTGACAAAATAAACAAAGGAGTCTTACCAAAATATTTTTATGATAGAAATATAGTACTGATTTCCAAGCCAGGAAGACCAAAAACAGAGAAAGAAAAGTATAGACCAGTGTCCTTAATGAGCAGAGATGCAAAGACCTTAAATAAATTACTAGCTAAAAGGCTACAGCAAGGTATCATAAGGATTATTCACTATGATCAGGTGGGATTCATACCAGGAATGCAAGGGTAGTTTAATATTAGGAAAATCATCTGTATATTTGACCATATCAATAACCAAATTAAATAAAACACATGATTATCTCAACAGAAGGAGAAAAAGCCTTTGACAATATACAGTACCCATTTATATTGAAAACACTAGAAAATATAGGAATAAAGGGTCCTTTCCTCAAAATAATAAACAGTATATATTTAAAACCATTAGTAAGTATGATCTGCAATGGGGATAAGTTAAATGCCTTCCCAATGTGATGAGGAGTGAAGAAACTTAGCAGTAGCAATTAGAGAAAAAAATAAATTGGAGGGATCAAAGTAGGCAATGTGGAAACTAAAATCTCTCTTTGCAGATGATATGATTGTCTACTTAATGAATCTCAGAGAATCTACTAAAAAGCTAGTGGAAATAATGAACAATTTTAACAAAGTTTCAGAATACAAAATAAACCCACATAAATCATCAGTATTTCTATATATTTCCAACAAACCTCAACAACAAGAATTATAAAGAGAAACTCCATTTAAAATCACTCTAGACAATAAGAAAGACAATATAAAACATGTGAGAATCTACTTGCCAAGACAGATGAAGGAATTTTAAAAACATAACTACAAAACACTCTTAACACAAATAAAACTAGATCTAAACGATTGGAAAAACATCAATTACTCATGGATAGGATGCGCTAATATAAAAAATGACAATCCTACATAAATTAATTTACTTATTTTGTGGTATACCTATCAAACTACCAAAAAACTTATTTATAGAATTAGAAATAAAATATTGCAAAGTTCATCAGGAAGAACATCAAGGGAACTAATGGAAAAAAAGTGAAGGATGGAGGCCAAGTGTTACCAGTTCTCAAACTATATTATAAAGCAGTGATCATCAAAACAGTGAGGTACCTGCTAGGAAATAGAAGTTTGAATTAATGCAATAGACTTGGAGTAAATGATAGTAGCAAGATAGTATTCGATAAACCCAAAGATCCCAGCTTTTGGAATAAGAACCCATTATCTGACAAAAACTGCCAGGAAAATTGGAAAATAGTATGGGGGAAATTAGGTTTAGATCAACATCTTACACCCTATATCAAGATCAATTTGGAATGGGTAAATGACTTAAATATAAAGAGAGAAATCATAAACAAATTAAGTGAACATTGAATAGTATGTCTGTCAGAACTATGGGAAAGGAAAGAAGCTAAGACCAATCAAGGGATAGAGGACATTAAAAATATCAAATGAATAATTTTGATTAAATTAAATTTAAAAGTTTCTACAAAAACAAAACCAATGTAACCAAAATTAGAAGAGAAGCACCAAATTGGGGGAAAATCTTTATAACAAAACATTTGACAAAGGTCTAATTGCTCAAGTTCATAAGATGTTAAGTAAATTGTACAAAAAAAAAAAAAAAAACAAGCCATTCCCCAACTGATACATGGTCAAGGGACATGAATAGGCAATTTTCAGATAAAGAAATCAAAACTATCAATAAGCACATGAAAAAGTGTTCTAAATAGCTCCTAATTAGAGAAATGCAAATTAAAAAAAAAACTCTGAGGTACCATAAATATTGGATGGAATGCGGCAAAATTGGTAAAATAATGCATTTCTGTTGCTTTGAATTGATCGAACCATTCTGGAAGGCAATTTGGAACTATGCCCAAATGGCGTTAAAAGAATGCTTACCCTTTGATCCAGCAATACCAGTCTATACCTTAGAGAGTTAATAATAAAAAAAAAAAATATATTTGTCCAAAAATATTTATAGCTTCTGTCTTTCTGGTGGCAAGAAATTGGAAAATGACAGGGTGTCCCTCATTTGGGGAATGTCTAAATAAATTGTGGTATATTATGGTGATTGAATATTATTGTGTTGTAAGGAAATATGATCTGGAGGATTTCTATATGAACTGGAGAACGCCAATGAATTGATGCGGAGTGAAATTAGCAGAACCAAAAGAACATTGTGCACAGGGAGTAAAACCTTGTGGAACATTTCATTGTAATGGACTTTGCTCTTAGTAGCAATGCAATGAACCAGGACATGCCTGGAGAACATATAAGAAAGAATGCTAACTAGATTGAGAGAAAGAAGTATGGGAGTTGAAATGCAAAAACAAAATATATGCTATAACTCATCACATGTTTATCTAGGTATGTGTTTTGGGCTTCAGGCTTTAAAAGATTGCTCTATAACAAAAATTAATAATATGAAAATAAGTTTAAATGATAATATTTGTACATCCTACTGGAATTGCTTGTTGGTGCTGGGAGTGGTGAGGAATGAGGAGAGAGAAGGAAAATAAATCATGTTAATTTGGAAAAATATTTAAAAAATAAAATCATAGTTGCTTATTACACTGTTTAAAATTCTTAATTGCTTTTTCTGGGTACTATGTATAGAAAAATCTATTACCAACAAATGGTAGAGAGTACCACAGAAGATAAAAATGAACAATTTTGATAAGATGAAATTAGACCAAAAGAGAGTTTTTACAGAAATGAAAAAAATATAGCTAAAGTTAGAAGAGGAAAATATTTGTAGTTACTTTCTCTATTTAGAGTCTTATTTCCAAGAGACATAAATTGATTCCAATTCACTAAGCTATTTCTAAGTTCATAAATGATCAAAGGGTATGCAATCATATTTTATGGAAGAAATACAAATTATGAAAATGTTATTATCTTTTAAAAGACATTGTATATGTTCCATATTTAAGGGGAAAATAACACAGAAATCTTTGGACAGCATTATATAAACACTGTTTAGTAAAGTCTTGAGCAAGGCTGACTTAAAGAGTTAACAGCAGAATACACTCAAGGAATGTTTCTTATACTATCTGTGCTAATTAAATATACACTCTGAATGCACCCCAATTCACTTAGGTTTGTTTGAATGTCCCTATTAAAATTATCTGAGTGAGCTGAAGAACTAGTTTCATGTCAAGACATATTCTGGAAGGAATTAAAGAATAGAGGCAAATACAATTTTTCTTGTCAAATCAACTGTATTCCAAACCAATTCCTTGTCATTAGGGGGTGATCTAATTCTTTCAGAAGCAAATGAAACTAAACCCCAAAGCTGTCTGGCCACATGATAAATTTTCTTTATTGTCTACTGGTTCTGTTTGAAAAAAGACTCAATGCTCATGTTTTTAAAGATACAGTGTTAGGAATAACATTTGAACCTGTTGCTAAAAGAATTGTTTTTCTTTTTAAATTATAGGAAGTTAATGAGAATATGTGAGTAGTATTACTTATTCTGATATATACATACACAAATATATCTATACAAACAAGCATATCTATCTATAGGTAATCTATATATTTGTGTATCCATTCATACTTCCCACAGGGAATTGTCAGGCTAGTCTATCAATTTGTTTATTTGGAAACTGACTACAATTTTTATCTTAATTAAATGCTATCTGAAAACAAAATGCTCTACTTCCTCATATTTCAGACACAAACAATAAATAATTTCTAGGTAAGTGTCTCTGAACCTGTTGCTATGTCAGTATAGTTGTCCAGAATTTTGTCTCAGATAGATAGAAATCAATTCCACTTTTAGGCATTAAAAGTCATATACTTGTAGCAGCATTAAAGTTAATTAAAAGAATCATCTCAGAATGTAGGAAAAATATGTAGGAAATGATATAAGAATAGTAAACAAAGAAAGGTCAGAAAAAAGGGAAATGCATCTACTGTCAAGTATGAAGGAATTGATTTTTTAAAAATTAAGTACTTGCTATTTGCCAAGAACTGGAGATACAAAGTGAAAAGTTCCTGTCTTGAAGGAGCTTACATTTTCATAGGAGCTTTCATTTCAAAAGAAAGTTGTTTTCATCTTTGAATTCACAGTTGATATAACATTTCAAGAAGCAATGATAGTAGTCATTTGATTATGGTTCCCAGAGCAAGTGGTGAGATAAGTGGAAGACAAAAGAGGATGGTTAGAGTGGAATGCATCATTGGACTGACTCGGTAATAAGGAATTAGATCCACATAGAGAAGTAGAGGAGTTTGATATTACTTACTCATTAGGATTAGTCAGGATAACTCAGTCACAAGGCTGGAGTTCCAAAGTTTAGTGCAAGTACACAGTAATGTGGACTGGCTGTTGGGATTTTAATTTTATCTCCTTTTCATTCCTAATCAGCAAAAAAAAAAAACAATATGGAAAGGATACTATACTAAGGATTGACTTCAAGACTTGCCTCCAACACTTCAACAATAAAATCATTTAGCCTCTTTGAGACTCAGTTTGCTTATCTGTAAAATAGGAATGATGTTTGTACTAGAAGATTGTTTTGAGAAGAATTCCACAAATCTTAATCACTTTATAAGTGATTTATGAGCTATTAATAAAATATTATTTACAACAGATTATCATAAGATTAGCAAAAACAAACCAAAGCAAAACAAAACATTACCACTCTATCAAACTATTTTCTATCACTCTCAACCACAATACTAAGGAATAAAGATGGAAGTGTTAGGTATGGACAAATTATCCATGGGAAAAATGCCTCAAACATTTTCCCATTGTTTTCTACATTGTTTAATTGCCAAAGGGACAAAATTTATCAGGATTTTAAATATATATATACATATAAATGTATATATATATATATATATTTATATTTATTTATTTATATGTAAAAGCAAATTTTAACATTTTTGAAAAAAATATTTCTAAAATTTTTCCCTCATCCCCTTCCATTCTCCCTCAATGAAAAGGTAAATAATTTATATACACTATAAATATATAATCATGCAAAATAAATTTCCAAATTTGTTACATTGTGACCAAAAAAAAAGAATCCCAAAAATAATAAAGAAAATAAAAATTAGTTTCTTTGAATTTGCATTCAGACTCCTTCAATTCTTTCTCTGTAAACAGCCTTCTTCATCATAAAACCTTTGGAGTTGTCTTTCATCTTTGTATTGCTGATAATAGCAAAGTCATTCACAGTTAATCATTGTAAAATATTGCTGTTGCTCTGTGCAGCATTATCCAGATTTGGCTTCAATTTGTATCAGTTAATTTAAGTCTTTCCAGATTTTCCTGAATACATCTTGCTTGTTATTTCTTATAATGCAATAGTATTACATCATAATTGTATATCACAATTGGTTTTGCCTTTCCAATTAATGGGCTTCATCTCTAAAGCTTCCTCAGAGGAGAGAGCTTTAAGGTAGGAAGATAAAGACAGGATAGAAGTTTTAGATACCACAAGGGGGATGATGGAGTCAAATTAGAGATATGAGGTGGCCAGAATGAGTCTTTATTAATTTTCCATGAGCCACAGCTAAGCTCTGATCAAAGGACCCTTCCGAAGGCTTTTACCAGTCCAGAGATCCACATTTAATACCACACAGGTCAGAGAGATGAAAGAGAGATAGAGAAGATTTAAAGATGGAGCTTGGCCAGAGGGCAAGCTCCTGCCAGGACAGCCATCAGCTAGCCTGAAGAGAGAGAGAGAGAGAGAGAGAGAGAGAGAGAGAGAGAGAGAGAGAGAGAGAGAGAGAGAGAGATTGGTATCATTTCTCATTGTCATAACAGTAACTCAGATTGAATGGATTTTACCAGAAGTCGTGATTTTGAAAATAAAGGAGGATGAAAGACTTATTTTCTTGCTTCACTTCTCTGATTTTAACCTTAATTTATTCCTAATATTGAATTTATTTTGTATCTCCCCTAGGTATATGTGATTCCCCTTTTGTTAGCCTCCTCTGCTTGATGTCTTAGTATGGCTGCCCCACAGTTCCATTTGTGAGAAAAATTCTCTAGGACACAGTTCCTTGATGACTGGGGAGATACAGATAATAATAACAGCTATTTATTCTTTTATTGTTCCTTTGTCTAAAGCGATCTTCCATTCTTTTTTCTAATTTTCTTCTCTTTTATTTATTCATTTATTTTTTAATTTTTGATCTGACATGTAATTTCAACAGTGTGAATTACTGCTGATGTAAAAAGAGCTTCCACTTATTCAGATTGGCAACTTTACTGGTAGGATAAATGACTTTCCCATGAACTTACAGTATTTGTTAGAGAAAAAACTTGAAGTTAACTCTTCCTAACATCAAGGAAGGCTCTATATTCATGAGTCTTTATGTTCTAGTTTGGAGAAATTTTCTCCCCTTTGGAAGGAATAGAAGTTAATTAAAATTCAAACACTCTATTTCTCTTTCATATATTTTCATTATGGGCATCCTTTCTCTATTCATTCTATTCTGCAAATTTCCATATGTCTTTTTAGCATCTCCATTCAATTATTCACCTCATTTCTCCCCTTTCCCTAGTAAAACTTACTTTTCCTCAGTCATTAACATCATTAACATTAAAAAATAAATTTGGAACATAATTATAATTCCATTTTATTTATAAAAACTTTAAGCTACTCTCATTGCGATAGCCTGTTCCTTTTGCTTTTCATTGCTCTCACTAATGTGTGACTCTCAAGACTTCATCTATATATAAGTTCAATATATGGTTATGGGACATAGTGGTTACTCAATAGTACTTTTATGACATTATTTCTATGAGAAGGATCCTTGAATTCCAAACATCCATTTTCAGGTAAACTTTTGGAAAGCTTCTCTATTATCATATCTCTATTTTTCCCTACACCTATTTTATCAGTATGTATACACATATACATATATATTTGAGTATAAATATGAACATATACATACATATATATATTCCCCTTTAAAAGACAACTTTAAAATAATGGCACACAACAAAATCTGGAGTGGCAGAACTAACAAAAGGTCAGAATGAGATATGTTTTCAATTAAAGACAACTTAAAAGGTGAGAAAGAGAAGTCCATGACACTGGAGTGAGAGCTGGATGGAAATACACATGGTAGTAATAACAGTTGTGGGCTTATATGCAACTGTAATAAAAGGAGCAGCAGCTTCAAGATCTCTCTTCCTAGATATAAGGGTATCAGATAACTGGACAGGAAGATATTATAGGGATCCCTAATTCTAGAACTGGGTGCTGGACAAAACATTGTTAGGCAAGTCCATTGCTCATAGGCACTTCTTGGTTTCATTTCCAGGGAGGAAAGGAGTACTTTCAGTCACAAAGTAGTAGGGAGCTCAAGGGTGTGAAGGCTAATTTTAGCGTTGTTACCTAAACTATATTAATTATTTGATATCCATGGATATCCCAAATATAAAAAAAAATACCCAAGTCATCTGGAAATTTATGGTGATTTAATTGATATAGTGGAATGAAATTTAAGAAGAAGGGAGAAGGAAAGGGTGTCAGATTTTTCCTGCCTGGCTTGTGCTCGGTGGGAAGATTATAATCTCTAGAAGGTAAGCTTTTGGAGAGTAAAAAAAGGAAGGAATCAGTCTGAACTCCAAGAGGGTTCAACCAAGATGCCTGAACCTAAATTAGCTTAAGGGCAAACTAACTGCCAAAACCCAGACAAATAGCTGCCACCATGCCAAGATGTCGGAACACTTAGCATGCTGCCAGCCAGAGATGCCTGTCCAGGAAAAGAGGCTGAAGAGAGGAAGTGATGTGCCCTATATAGATAATTTTACATCACTTTCTTGCATCTCATCTGTACCAATGTTAGCTTATCTTGACATAGGACATCCCAGGATCTGTTCACTGATTCTGCACATGTCTGTTGAAGGCCATTTCTTCAGATACTTAATCCTTGAGTATGGTGCAGACATTCCTGACCTTTTTAAACTAAGAAGGGTGGAGCAATGTAGAGTTCCCAAGACCTGATTCTGCTAGACCAAGTATCTCCATTGTTACTATTCAGGAAATAGCTAAATCAGTTCTTCTAAAGTAAGGTCTGAGTAGGGTGGAGTAGTTTTAAAATTCACAAGGGGCAATATTGCTTTTCATCACAAGGGATAGGAGTCCTGATGAATAATTCTTCTTATAGCTTCAGTGAATTAGGACTCCTTGCTGAATAGGAATCAGTGTTCTGACCAAGACCAAAAACTTCCAGATCTCCAGAACTACCTCTAAAAAGTGTACTTTAAAAAAAAAGAAAGAAGGAAACTTGAGAAAGTTCTCTACTGAGTGATCAATGTCCAACTTTGATGTAATATTCAAAATCAGGAATTCAAAATCAGTCTGGAACATGAGAGAACCTTACCATGAAATCTACTATTGTAACAGGGAAGATTGAGACACAAACTCAGAAAAAAGACAAATATGTTAAAACAGCTACAAGCAAAGCTTCAAAGGAAAAAAATGAATTCACAAGACCAACAAGAATTCATGGATGACCTAAAAAAACATGGTAGTAATGGCAATAAGAGAAGAAAAAGGAATCAAAGAAATCAGAATGGGCAAAGAGGCTAAAGAGTTATCTCTGTTCACAGACAATGTGAAATGTAGGTAGAAAATCTCAGAAATTCAAACAACATAAAGTTGAAACTTTAGATAAATTTAGCAAAGTATCAGGATGTAAAATAAATCCACATAAATCATTAGCATTTTTATATATTACTGATAAATTCTTAAGAGATAGGAAGAGAAATAATCACAGATAGAAAAAAAAATACCTGGGATTACACCTGCCAAAAAAATTCCAGAATTACATGAGAATAATCATAAAACATTTTATAAAAATAAAGTAAAATCTAAATAAATAGACAAATATTATTTTTTCATGGATAAACAGAGCCATTATAATTAAAATCATAATCCTACCTGAACTAATCTATGTACTCAATGTCATCCCTGTTAATCTGTCAAAATGTATTTTATTGAGGTAAAAAAATAATTTAGAAGAATAAAAGATGGAGAATATTAAAGGAATCAATTTAAAAAATGAAAAAAGGAGGGTTAGTAGTATCCAATTTTAAATTCTATCATAAAGCAGCAATTTGAAGGTAGACCAGTGGATCTAAATAGACATACAACAATAGCAGTTAAAGATTATAGTAGGTGGTGGAGTCAAGACAATGGCTTTGTATCAGGAAAAACTGAAACTGCTCTGAGAATCCTTCCAAACCAACCTTAAAAAAGCACTTCAAAATGATAGGAGTCAAAAACCAACAAAAATAGAGAAAGGAGACTCTCCTATGGAAAGCATCTTGAAATGTAGGCAGAGATTATCAATTTTCATGGGATAAAGGGGAACCAGAAGTAAAATTCCACGCAGAGGAGTATTGACTGAACACCCCCCACCTGCTGCTCCAGGTTAAGAGACTTAGCATAGTCCCACTTTGGGAACTTCTAGACCCTGCCAACACCAACAATAGAATATTCCACCCCAACCCCTTGAAATACCAAGCACTGGTGTCAACTCACAGTGTGATTCCAATGTCTATATATCTTGGCCCTTTCAAGTCTGCCCTACAGTGAAGCCCCTAGCACCAAGGCAAAATAATACAAAGTTCTGAGTGCTACAAGCCAACAGCAGAAGAGACAGAATTATCAAATTTCAGAACATTTTGTCAACAGTCAAAAAAAGGCTAGGAAAATGAGCAAACAGCAAAAGAAACCCCTAATCATAGAAGCTTTCTATGGAGACAAAGAACAAGGCAGTAGGGTCAGATTCAAGTAATGATATATAAAATTTCAAAGAAAAATGGAAATTGGTTTCAAGTGTGGAAAGAACTAAAAAAGAAATTGAAAATTATATGAAAGAAGTATAAAATAAATGGGGGAAAAAATGAAAGTAATGCAGAAAAGAAAATGATAGCTTAAAAAGCAAAATTAGTCAATTGGAAAAAGAGGCACAAAAATCCAGTGAAGACAAGATTTACATAAAAAGCTGAATTGACCAAATCCGATCAAAAATAGGAGTTCCATGAAAAGTAGAACTGACCAAATGTAAAAAGAGGTAAAAATATCCAATGAAGAGAAGAAAAAGAAAGAAAAGAGTTCTATGAAAAGTAGAATGGACCAAGTGGAAAAAAGAATCACAAAGTCATTAAAGAAAATTATTTGTTAAAAGTTGGAATTGGGCAAAGAGAAACTAATGACTTCATGAAACATCAAGAAAAAATAAAACAAAAATCAAAAGAAGGAAAAATAGAGAAGAAAATATGAAATATCTCTGAAAAAAACTGACCTTGAAAACAGATCAATGAGGTACAATTTAAGGATCATTGGATTAGGGGTTGCTGGGTAGCTCAGTGGATTGAGAGCCAGGTCAAAAGAGGGGATGTTCTAGGTTCAAGTCTGGCCTCAGACACTTCCTAGCTGTGTGACCCTAGGCAAGTCACTTAACTTCCATTGCTTAGCCCTTACCACGCTTCTGCTTTGGAACCAATACAGAGTATTGATTTCAAGATGGAAGGTAAGGGTTTTAAAAATAATAATTATTGGATTACCTGAAAGTCAAGATAAAAGAAAAAATAAATAAATAGCTTAGACATCATATTACAAGAAATTTTCAAAGAAAACTGACCTTATATTCTTGACCCAGAGGATAAAATAGAAAATGAAAGAATCCACAGATCATCTCCTACAATAAATCCACAAATGACAAGCCCCAGGAATTTTATAACCAAGTTCAAAAGACCAGGTCAAGGAGAAAACACCAGAAAGAAACAATTCAAAACTCGTTGAGGCTCCATCAGGATTACACAGGATCTGAGGATTTCCACATTGAAAGATCTGAAAGTTTGGAATATGATGTTGCAGAATGTAAAGAACTGGATTTACAATCAAGAATTACCTACCCATCAAAACCGACTATATTTTCTCAGGAAAAATAGGGTCATTTAATAAAATAGAAGTCCAAGTATTCTTGAAGAAAAGACCAGATTTCAACTAAAAATATGATATCTAAATACAGTGTTCAAGAGAAGATTAAAAAGATAATTAAGAAAGAGAAAGGATTTAAATAAGGACAAATTGTTTATATTCCTATATGTAAAGATGATATCTGTAACTCTTGAAAATTGTTATCAGTATCACAGTATCTAGAAAAAGTATGCATAAACAAAAAGTGTGGAATAAAACTATTTAGGATGATATGTAAAAAAATATCTAGGAGTGAAAAGAGGATTGTAATAAGAGAAATGGAAAGAGAGAAAAAATGGGGTAATTGAGTATTATTATCCCTTAGAATAAAACTCCCCCCTTCCATAAAATATCTACACTGTCTGACCTCAACATTGAAGGGCCAGTGGGATTATGATAAATTCTGTCTGCCCTGTACTTTGGTATTTACTGCAGGCACAAATGGCCCCTTTCTTTCCAGAGGAAAGGTTTAATAAATTCTCTCTTGTCCTTGGCTTCTGGACTCTGAGAGCTTCTATTTGATCAATTTTTTACTTTGGGGGGATTTTCTTTGTTTGGTTGTTGAAATTCTGTTCTATTCTGCTCTTGAGGTATAAAGAATGCTGTTCCCAGCTTTTATTGTAGCCTTCTCTGGTGCTTGGGGTAGGCTTAGCTATCTTTGGGACCTCAGTGTATATTTTGAGGGAATGGAACAGTTGGTTTCTTATGGAGAGCCTTGCAGCTATTTCATATGGTTAGCTGTTCCTCCTTTGTACAAGTTCCCTACCTCAGGTCATATAGAAGCATTTAGGCCTGGTTTTGGGATGCTCCCTCACTCAGCAGTTTCCTTTCCTCAGACCACATGAAACCTTGTAAAGTTGCTCCCTAGTCTTTGGTTTTGTGTGACCTATTCTTGCATAAATCCATACAATGTCCAGAAGAAACTGCTTCACGTTTAGAAAATCCAAATGTGTGCTCTTCTGGTTATCTTCCAGTTGCTGTGAATCAGTTTCCTCCTTTGGTGGCATGCTCAAGAAGTTCCTCATAAAAACTCATAAAGAGTCTAAAAATGAAGCATGGCTTCATTTTTAGACTCTTTATGGAGGTATAAATATGTATTTTACATTCAATCTTCATTGTCCAGGGGGATGATGCTAAGATGCTGATAAGAAGCCCCCTATACAATGAACACTGAAGCTTTTAGTGAAACAGGGACAAAGAAATCTTTTTGTTGTTCTTTCATTTCATTTTTGTTCAAGGCTTTGTGAATGCATTTAGGGGTTTCTTGGCAAAGGTACTGGAGATCATTTTATAGATGAGAAAATTGAGGTAAATTGGTCACTTGTGTTATAGGAGGGTTGTCAGGAAGGTTAAACATAAGGGATCACTAACAAAATTATATAAAACAAGTTTATTATTTAAAAGGATAGGGGAATGAAAGGGGAACAGGAAATTATTTACTACTGTTAACCCACCCAGATGTTATTTCTTGAACTTTCTAAATAAACCTTAACCTAACTAAATACACTAATAAAAGATACAAGGAGTTCGTAATGTCCATAGGGCCAGATTCTTATAACTCTGAAGTCCTTGGTTGTGTTAAACTGCAGAATCAAGATGTAGGATCCTCACAAATTCCAGGAAAGGAAGAGGTTCACACTCATTCACACAGTCCACCAGTGTGTAGGGGAACCCTCACTCAACATTTGAAAAGATAATCCAAGTCCTTGGCAGCTCCACAGTTGGTTTCTTCACTGACACACAGCCTCTCTGTCTGCCACCCAGCTTGAGAAAGACAGTTGCCAGTTCCCCAACTGTCTTATAATGCTGACCCCACCAGTTCTATAGAATCTTGGTTAGAAGGTTTTCAGTCAGCCTTGTAAATTCCCTTGCTACACTTGTCCAAGGACAAACATCTACTAAGTATCTGAGACCAGATTTAACTGAGGAAGATGTCTTCCTGCCTACAGGACAAGCATTTTATCTACTATTTCACATAGCTGCTCTACGCAAAGAAATATAGGACAGGTCAACACCGCCTCTTACCTCAGACATAATCCTCCCTCAGAAACTTTCCTAGAAGGTTACACTCAATTTACTCAATTTAGACTCAAATTACTCAAATTACACTCCAATTTGAGCTCTCTTCCTGCATGGTAGCTCCAATTTATCCATTGGCTTATCAGGAATATTATGTTGACTAAAACATTTCACAGTCAGCATGCCTTTGGCTGTTTTGGTCAACCTGACTAAGATATTAGTCATATCATTTTATCCATAAGGTAGGTAGGGGTTATAATTTTATTGATTTATTCAGTTGACTATATCCTTTCAAATATGCTAAACTTTCATTTCTATGGACCCACAGAGGATCTTAATCAAAGCCAGTGTCCAGCTCTTAAGCTATTTCTTTTTTTCCTTTAATGAATAAATGCCTTCATTTATTCCATGCCTTCCTATCTCCTCATTTTGGGTTAAATATTTATTCTGAACAAACAAAGATTAGAGAGAGAGAATACATATGACATAGGGTAAGATAGATGGCAAAACTGGCTATAGTCTCAAACTATGCAGGCAGAACTGAATGAATGAAGCAGTAATTTTCTAAATGTAACAGTAAAATGCAAATGTCCCCATGACTACCATGCTTAGCACTAGTTTATACAATTCCAATCTTTTTGATGCTTTCTAACATCCCTGTTGGATAAGGATAAGTATTTGAGAACTGTGACTGGGCTGCCAGATGGAAAGCTTCAGTGAGAGCTTTGTCAGCCACCTGCTATGGAAAGTGGTAGTCCAGCTCCCAATTTTCCTTTTCCATGGCATCTGTATGTCTGAATTCATACTCATAATACATAGAAATTACACACATTGAAATACACAATTTTTCATTTTGAATCTGTATACAATTGTCCTTGTGGTTGTTGGGCTATATGCCAGTCCCTTAGAAAACTGTTAAAATGGTATTGCAATACAAGTACTCAGTGCCCATTGCGAGATCAGCTTATTGGGAGTAGATGACAGAATGATGTGACTAATGTCTTAAGTAAAATAGATCTGATAGAACAGTTTCGATTATATATCAGAAGAAATATTCTGGACCAAAATCATGGAGCCCCAGTCAGGATTACACAGGATCTGGCAACTTTGACATTGAAGGATCTGAAGACTTGGAATATGATATTCTGGAAGAAAGGGAACTGAGTTTATAGTCATGAATCAACTACCTATCAAAACTGACTATATTCTACTACAGAAAAGTGTGGTCACTTAAAATAGAAGATATCTAAGCTTTTCTAAAGAAAAGACCAGATTTAAACAAAAAAAAAAATGACATGTAAATGCAAAATTCAAGGGTTTATAAAAAAGAGAAAAAATAATATTTTATTATTACTTTTATCATTAATAAAAATTAAAATCTAAATAAGGTAAAAATATTTATATTCCTATGAAGGAAAAATGATATTTGTAACAAAAATTGTGATCATCATAATAGTTAGAAGTATACATAGAATGATATACAAAAGAAAAAATCAAGAGTTGGAAAAGAAAATTTCACTAAAAGAAATGGGAAGAGAGAAAAATGTATTGTTTTTTGGGGGTGGTAAAAATTGCATTTTTTAAACATTTGTTTTAGAAGTCCAAGTAATAAACACTGTTTAAGGGGAAAATGCTTAAAAATACATAGGTTTATTATAGGTCACACAGTGGTACAATATGAATAAATGAACTGGAGCTGCCTACTTGTCATTTATAGAATCACCATGATTTGAATGGATTAAAAACAAATAGCTAATGCAACTGGATATTTCATTCATCATGATGTTTTCTTTTGTTTCTTATTTTCACTTTTTTCTTTTTCTTTTTCAATTTCAGCCATATACTTTTTGATTTCTTCAGGATTTAAAATCTCAAGAGGCTGATCTCTCCTCATGACAGCTAGTTCATAGTATTTTCCCCCTGAGTGAATCAATTTCATAGGGCCTTGATAATAAATTTGATGGTTAAATCATCAGCTTCAATAGCTTCATCAGTACAGTTCTCCAAAAATTCATGCATTGACTTAGCACCTCTAACAATAGCATTAGCTTTCCATGTATGATAGGTGCCAAAGGCGTCTGGTATGTTATATCACATAAAGAGGTACAGGGTGGAGATATATTGCAGTGGAGAGGAGGATGAGGGTGTTGATGGTTAATACTTCAGCTTTACTATCATTATAATTAGCTGAATTAGGGAAGAACAGACAGATTCATTGGGATATTCAATCATATCTTACCCTATAGAGATGTATTAGGGGAATAAGAAAGTGGGTAGTATGAAGGGGAGTAATATTAGGGAGGAGAAATGGAGGAGTTTTTAAAAGCAAAAGGGATTATAGGATATATGCCTCAAATGGTATAGAATCCAGGTTTTTTTTAAAAGAGAAATTAAAGAATCTCAAGAAGGAAATAGACAGCAAAATTATACATGTGGGAGACACCAACCTTCCCCTCTCAGTACTAGATGAATCTAGCAAAAAATAAAAAGAAAGAAGTAAAGGAACTGAATGAAATTTTAGAAAAGTTGTATTTTAGAGATATAGGGAGAAATATTAATAGGATAATAATAAATATTCCTTCTTTTCAACAGCACATGGCACATATACAAAGAATGAACATGTACTAGAACATAAAAACTTCAAAAATAAAAAGCAGAAAAGCAGAAAAAATAAAGGCAACTTTTCCAGATGATAATGCAATAAAAAATTTAATAAATAAGGGTTCAAAGAAAGGCAAATCAAAAATTAGTTAGAAACTAAATAATGTAATTCTTCAAAATGTGTGGGTCAAAGAACAAATTATAAAAACAATCAATGATTTCACTGAAGAGCTTGACAATGAAGAGACAATATATGAAAACTGATGGGAAACAGTCAAAGTGGTACTCAAAGGAAAATGTATTTCCATGAATATTTATATCAATAAAATAGAAAAAAAAGCATATCAATGAACTAGGCATATAATTAAAAAAGCTAGAAAAAGAAAAATTTAAAAATTCCCAACTAAAGACTAAACTGTAAATCCTATGACAATTAAATACAAATCAAAATAAAAGAACTATTGGGTCAATAAATAAGACTAGGAGTTGGTTCTAGTAAAAAAAAATCCTTCCAAACCAATCTTTGAGAAATGTCTCAAAATTACATGTCAAAAACCAAGAGTAAGACAGAAGGGGGCTCTATTGTGGAAAACAACTTGAAACATAGGGAGATAGAATTGATTTTCACAGAATAATTGGGATCTGGAAGTAAAAGGATACATAGAACAGTGCTGGCCTATCCCCACCCCCTGAAATGTACTGCACCAGGTTTCAAGCATGGGTATATATAAACTTTGGGATCCCAGGACACAGCCTACACAACAACAGACTACCCCACACCCACACACACTCACCTTTGAAGCCCAAGAACCCAGCACCAGCCCACAATGAGGCCTAAAAATCCATAAAGTATAAGCCTGGACTGCAGTGAAGACCTAAACCCATGGAAAATTACCTCAGAGTGAGGTGTCATCTTACACCTAGTAGACTGGCCAATATGGAAACAAATGAAAGTAGTAAATGTTGGAGGGTATGTGACAAAATTTGGACACAAATACATTGTTGGTGGAGTTATGAATTGGTCCAACTATTCTGGAAGACAATTTGGAACAATGCCAAAGGGCTTTAAAAGACTGTCTGTCCTTTGATCCAACCATACCACTACTGGGTTTGCCCCCCCAAAGAGATAATAAGGAGAAAGACTTGTACAAAAATATTTATAGTTGTGCTCTTTGTGGTGGAAAAAAATTGTAAAATGAGGGGTTGTCCATCAATTGGGGAATGACTGAACAAATGGGGTATCTGATGGTGATGGAATACTATTGTACTGAAAGTAATGATGAACTGGAGGAATTCCTTGTAAACTGGAAAGACCTCCAGGAATTGATGCAGAATGAAAGGATAGAGCCAGTGCAAAATAATACAACCACGAGAACGTTGTAAATAGATACTGATACCCCATGGGACAGGCTAATGTAATAGAATTTTCTACTAAAAGTAGTGCAATAATCCAGGATAATCCAGAGGAATTTATGAGAAAGAAAGCTATCTACATACAGAGGAAGAACTATGGATTCAGAAATGCAGAAGAAAAACATATATCAATCATGTAGTTTGATGGGGATATGATTAGGGTTTAGATGTTAAAAGATCACTCTATTGCAAATAGGAATAACATGAAAATAGATTTTGAACAATGATACATGGATAACCCAGTGGAATTGCTTGTCATCTCTGAGAGGTGGGAGGGAAGAGGGATGGAAAAATCATGAATTCTGGAATCATGGAAAAATATTCTAAATTTTAAAAAAAGAAAAAAAAAGAAAAATAGCTCAGAATGTTGAATCCTGCAAGTCATCAGCAGAGACAGAATCATTAGCTTTCAGAACTCCCAGTTCATATACAAAAAAATGGCTAGAAAATTAGCAAATTGATAAAGAAACTCCTAACCATAGAATATTTTATGGAGACAGAGAGGAAGGCACAGAATCAATAGAGGACAATGAGTTCAAAACAACCACATGTGAAAGTTTAAAGAAAAAATGGGAATTGTTCTTAGGTGCTGGATGAACTAAAAAATGAATTAGAAGTCAATTAAGAGAGGTGGAATAAAAATGTTAAAAAATGAACTTAATGCAAAAATAAATAACATAAAAATCAAAATTGTTCACTGAAAAAAGAGGCACAAAAATCCAATGGAAAAAAAGAGTTCCATGAAAAGTAGAATTAACCAAATGAAAAAAGAGGACCAAAATATCATGGAATAAATTCATTCTTTAAACATTAGAATTTGGCAAATGGAAGCTCATGACTTCATGAGACATCAAGAAATAATGAAACAAAATCAAAAGACTGAGGAAACAGAAGAATATATGAAATATATCACTGAAAAAAAAAACTTAACAGGAAAATAGATCCAAGAGAGGTAATTTAGGTTTTATTGGACTACCTGAAATAAATGATTAAAAAAACAAACAAAAAAAACCAAATCCTACACATCAAAGTAAGAGAAATTATCAAAGAAAACCACCCTGATATTCTGGGACAAGAGAGTAAAATAGAAATTGAAAGAATCCAGAGATCAACTCTTGTAATAAATCCCCAAATGACAACTCCCAGAAATGTTATAACCAAATCCAAGAGCTCCCAGATCAAGGGAAAAACAGTGCAAGCATGCATAAAAAATAAAAAAATAAAATAAAATAGAAAGAACATTGATGAATCTGAGTTGAAAAAGGAAAGAGGAGAATCAAATCAATTTTACAGTATCAAAAATGAAAAGGGAGATTACCCCTCCAATGAAGAGAAAATTAATCATTAGGAGCTATTTTGTCCAGTTTTAAGAACATAAACATGATAATCTAGGTTAAATGAGAAATAAAAATGGCCTAGATTGACAAAAGATGGAAAATAATATTTCAATAATCCCATCTCAGAAAAACAAAATTGAAGAAGTCATCAAATAACTTCCCAAGAAAAAAATCCTCAGGGCCAGATCGATTCACAAGTGAATTCTATCAAACATTTACAGAACAACTAATCCCAATACTATACAAATTATATGGCAAAATAAGCAGAGAACCTTTTCTACCAAATTCCTTTTATGACACCAATATGGTGCTGATACCTAAGGAAAAAGAAAGAAATTATAAATTTCCTTAATGAACATTGATGCAAAAATTTTAAATAAAATACTAGAGACTATACCATGACAATGATTATTCACTATGACCAGGTAGGATTTATACTAGGAATGCAATTTTAGTTTAATAATAGGAAATCTAGCAGCATTATTGACCATATCTATTATTTAATATTGTACTAGAAATGCTAGTTTTAGCAATCAGAGAAGAAAAAAGAAATTGAAGTAATTAAAGTAGGTAATGAGGAAACTAAACTATAACTCTTTAACGATCACATAATGGTATACTTAGAGAATTCTAGAAAATCAACTAAAACTTGGTTGAAATAATAATTAGATTGAAACAATTAGAAAACATTAATGACATATGAATAGGTCTTAGCTAATATAACAAAAATGACAACCCTATGTAAATTAATTTACTTATTAAATGCCATGCCAATTAAACTCCTAAAAACTATTTCATAGAATTAGAAAAATAATAACAAAATTTCCCAGGAAGAAAAAAAGACCAAGGAAATCAAGGGAAGTAATGAAAAATAAATGTGAAGGATGATGGCCTAACAATACCAGATCTTAGATTGTGCCATAAAGAAGTAGTCATCAAAACAATCTGGTATTGGATAACAAATAGAACAGTTTTTCAATGGAATTGATTAGGGATGGCAATATAATATTTGATAAACCTAAAAATATCAGTTTTGGGGATAAAAACTCATTATGTGTCAAAAATTGCTGGGAAATTTGGAAAACACTATGGCAAAAATTAGGTTTAAATGCATGTCTCTCACTATATCTAGATAACATCAAAATTGAAATATGATTTAGAAATAAAAGGTGATATTATAAGCAAATTAGTGGAACATGGAATAGTTTGCCAATCAGATGAAGGAGAAGGGACGGATTTATGATTAAACAAGAGATAGAACATATTACGAGATGTAAAAAGAAAAAAAAATTGATTGTAATTAAATTTAAAAGGCTTTAAAGGAACAAAACCAATGCAACCAAGATTAGAAGGGAACTAATAAATTGGGGGAAAATTAAAACAAATTTCTCTGATAAATGTCTCATTTTACACATATATAAATAAGTAAATCAAGTATATAGGAATCCCAGTCATTCCCCAATTGATAAATTGTCAAAGGATATGAATAGGTAGTTTTCAGATGAAGAAATCAAAGCTATTTATAATCACATAAAAATGTTCTAAATCCCTCTTTATTAGAAAAATGCAAATTAAAACAACTCTGAGGTAACCAACCACCTTATACCTATATGATTGGCCAATATGACAGGAAAGGAAAATGATAAATGTTAGAGTGGGTTGTGGCAAAATAGGGGTACTAATGCATTTCTGGTGGAGTTGTGAATTGATCCAACCATTCTGGAGTGCAATTTGAAATTATGCTCAAAGGGCTATATAGAATGTGTACCCTTAGGTCCAGTAATATCACTACTAAGTTTGTATCCCAAAGAGATAAAAAAAAATAGGAAATGACCTGCTTGTACAAAATTATTTATGGCTATTATTTTTGTGGTGGCAAAAAATTGTAAACTAAGAGGATTTTCCTGAATTGAAAAATGGCTGAACAAATTGTGATATGTCACAATGATGATATACTTTTGTGTTATAAAGAATGATGAACAAAATGATTTCAGAAAGAATTGGAAAGACCTAAATGAAGTCATGCAGAGTGAAATAAACAGAAGTATGAAAACATTGTATAAAGTAATAACCAAGATGGTGGAATGATCAAATGTGATAGACAACTACTAACAGCAATACAATAATGCAGAAGTATTCTGAAGGACTTATTGAAAACAATGCTATCTATTCCCAGAGAAAGAACTATTGGAATAGGCAAGAAGATGAAAGCAGATTATTTATCATTTGTTTTCTGAGGTATGCATTTCAGGTATGTTGTAATAAAATTATTCATTTGCAAAAATGAATCATATGAAATATATTTTCATGATAATATATGTATAACAGAGATTGAATTGCTTGATAGCTTCATGAGTGGGAAGGAAAAGGGAGGGAGAAAATTTGGATCATGTAAATTCAGAAAATGTATGTGGAAATTTATTAAAATTAATAAATAAACAAATGTTATGTATTATTTTTAAAGTGAACATTTTGTTAAATCATTATAATTCCCAGCCTTTTCCAGAATGTCCAAGATTACTAAATGAAATTTATTAAGACTATCAATTAGTCCTAAGAGAATGTGAAAATGAAATCTCCTACTCACCTAATGATTACATCAGTAATTACAGAAAACTTAACCTTTCCCCAAAATAATAATTTTTAAAAGTAATTCACACAGCTGGTAGGAAGTTTTCTGACATATCCCCACCCCAAGTTGTATTATATGAAACTATTGTTCAAACAAACCCATTTGTTTACTTTAATTCTCCTTTTTGGTTGATTTTTGCTGGTTGTACTTGATGCTTAGGGGATACTTAATAATGAGGAATATGTGAAGCTTGGGAATACTGGATGCTTAAGAACAATCTGAAAAATGTATTTTTAACAAGTTTTTGATCTATAAGAGGAGGCTGCTCACAAGGCTCAGGGTCTTTAGTAGCCTACAAGAATCTCGTTGTATTGTGAGAGTCGTCCTATTTCAATAAACCTATTTCTTTATTGCTTGAGATTGTGTTTTTTTTTTTTTTTTTAGTTTTTGGTGTCTCAGCTAATACAATTTCACCACAAGAATATAGAAAAGAATAAGCATGTCTTTTTCCATTTTTCTCAAACAAATTCACTGTTTTAGATGTCACAGAAACTTTCTTAAGTAAAGTATATATTTTTTTATTGTTCTGTCACCCCTGAAGCAAGCTGTATTTTTTCCAGAGGTCAGGAGGCAGAATAGAAGAGCTTTTTGGAGTGTCTACCATTTGCCACTGGTTATGGGATTTTGTGAGTTCCAGTTATTTCTCCTTCCTGTTGGCTTTGATCTATGAAAAAAGGGGGAAAAATGGCATTGTGCCAGAGGTATTGAACAAGTTATATGCCAGGACAAAGACCTCTATAATTCCGAGACTGAACTTCTCTAGCCTGAGGTTAAGCTCAAAATTTCAGACATTGTTATGCAAAAAATATAATCCAGAGTCTGTCAGAACATGTTAGACATGAAGCAATATGTCCCTATTGTTGGAACAAGCTGGAGGCATTCCCAGAAGTTTCCTGAAGTTGAGACATAGTATTATTATTTTATCTGATTTTGTCTATTGTTAACTTGTGCCCATTTCAATGGAAAACGGGGTATAGTGATGGGAGAAAGTTCCAGCTGCAGACTCAGTGATCAGGCTTGTAGACATATTCTATGTTTTTCTTATACATTTAACTCTGTACTAAAACCAGATCCCTAATCAATTCTGTGTTAGCTCTGATCACTTGAACAAAAGTAGAAGGTTTAAAAGAAAGGAGACAATATTCAGTGAGAATGGAAAGCTAAACTCAATTTGGATTTTGCCTGACTTGGATGCTAAAGCTTCATAAACATAAATAGGAAGAGAAAGGAAGAGAGAGAGGGAGGAAAAAAATGGGAAAAGGTGGTCGTAAGAAAAATAGAGATGATATAAGTCACAAGAATATAGAAAGATAATCCTAGTCAAATCAATAATCTCAGAGACAAGAGAGAAACTGAAGATGGGTAGCAAGTTATTCTTCCTTTTCTCTGGAAGTGAAACCCCAAGTTTGAAAGGAAAGCTAAATCACAGAAGGGAAGTGGGTGGGCAGAGTAGCTATGTCTATGCAAAAGGAAGGGGGGATGAATTTATTTGGCCTGCACTCAGGGCCTTACACTCAGGGTCTATGGACAGTTTGGCTGGTGTCTTTCACCAGGACCACCTAAAGGTTATTCTTTTCTTCAAGGAAGCAAATTTAAAAGTCCTTCATGTTCAGCACATTAAAGATCTTATAGCTGAATGAAATAAAGTCAGGCCAAAAGCTAATGTCTCTTGCTCAAATTATACCTTTGTGATATTACCATGCATTGGTTTCAACCTAGGAGGTACTGGTAACTCCAGAATTCTGTTAAGGAATAATTATATAACAATTCTTTTGTTAGAAGAGTTTTGAGGGGTTTCTTTTATTTTGTCCAGATTTATATTTTCATCAGAGTAGGAACTCTCTATTTGTATATCTTCTCAACCAGGGTAGATTGAGAATTTATCTTTAATTTATAGTTATGGAGAGTGGTTTGTGTGTGTGTGTGTGTGTGTGTGTGTGTGTGTGTGTGTGTGTGTGTGTGTGTGGCAGAGAAAGTTTTAGAATAATTTACTCCATGGTCATGAAGTTATTGTATATTATGAGCAAAATAGATTTGTGATATCAGAAATGAGATTAGCAGAGGCAGAGTCAAGATGGTGGTGTAGAGGCAGCAAAAGTTCAGACCTCTGAAAACCCTTCCCTAACAATTACAAAGTAAATGCTCCTGGGGTATTGAAAGTCAAACCTAACAACAAGACAGAGCCAAGGAACCCTCCTACTGGACTCAGATTAAAAATGATGTCCCCCAAAAACCAGAATTTGAAAACACTTGGGTTTAAGGAGAAGGGAGAAGTAAGGTCCCACATCCCCTCCCCCCACCTAGAATTCTAAGCCTCCAGCAGTAGCTGGAACCTCTGGAAAGGCAAAGGTGCTGGAGGAAGTACCTTGCGGGCAAACCTGTGTCAGGCTCAGAGTGTCAAACGCAGGTGGTAGGGAAGGAGTTAGAGAAGGAGCGCAGAATGGGCAGCCTAGGAGAAACTAGAGGAACTCTAGGATGAAAAAGATAAGAAAAAAACTATACTAGTGGGAGACCTAAACCTTCCTCTATCTGAAATAGATAAATTATACCAAAAAATAAATAAGAAAGAGGTAAGAGAAGTGAATGAAAGCTGAGAAAAATTAGAATTAATATATATATGGAGAAAAATAAATAGGGACAAAAAGGAGTACACCTTCTTTTCAGCAGCACATGGTACTTTCACAAGGATTGACCATTTAGGGCATAAAAACATTGCAAACAAATGCAAAAGAGCAGAAATAATAAATGCAACCTTCTCTGATCATAATGCAATGAAATAATAATTAGTAAGGGTATATGGAGAGACAAGTAAAAAATTAATTGGAAATTAAGTAATATAATTCTCCAAAATTGATTAAGGAACAAAATTATAAATTTGTATAATTATACAAATCATAAAAACAATTAATAATTTCATTGAAGAAAATAATGATGAGACATCCTTTCAACACTTATGGGATGCAGCCAAAGCAGTACTCCAGGGGAAATTTATTTCCTTGAGTTTATATATTAACAAACTAGAGAGGGCAGAGGTCAATGAATTGGGCATGCAAATTTAAAAAAAAAACAACAACTAGAAAGTGAACAAATTAAAAATGATGATGAATAGATGATCCTCAGATGAAGGCTAAATTAGAGATCCTAAAAATCAACAGAGAAATTAATAAAATCGAAAGTCAAAGAACTATTGATTTAATAAATGAGACTAGAAGCTGGTACTTTGAAAAAACAAATAATATAGAAAAAGTACTGGTTAATTTAATATAAAATAGGAAGGAAGAAAACCAAGTTGACAGTATCTAAGATGAAAAGGGAGACCTCGTCTTTAATGAAGAGGAAATTAAGGCAATCATTAAAAACTATTATTCCCAATTATATGGCAACAAATATAGCAATCTAGGTGATGCGGGTGAATATTTACAAAAATATAAATTGCCTAGACTAACAGAGGAAGAAATAGACTATCTAAACAACCCCATATCATAAAAAGAAATTGAACAAACCATTAAAGAACTCCCTAAGAAAAAAATCCTCAGGTTGAGATGGATTCACAAGTGAATTCTATCAAACATTCAAAAAACAACCAGTCCCAATATTATACAAACTATTTGACAGAATAAGCAAAGAAGCAGTTGTGAATTTTAGATTTACTCCACCCTGCTTATTCTAACAAAACAGGAATGTCTACACCCCTACTTAAGGATTAAATGTTGAGAAGGATGGCCTATGACAGATTTGTGCTAACAAATGACAAATCAGAAACAACTGACAGATTCTCAGAGCTGTCCTAAATCAATCTTAAGCTACCAGTGGTACATTTGACACGCAGGAAGTGGTGTAAAAATGGTATATATATATTTCACATCACTTCCTCTATCCAGTCTCTTGTCTTGGCTCTGGCTCTTGAGGTGGAGAGATGACTGGTGGCAGAGTGCTGAGTATCTTGGCATTTTGACGTGGCTGCAGCAATTGTCCACCTTTGGCAGTGAGCATCCTTCATACAATCCTGGGAGAAGATTAGTAGCCTAGTTCAGGTGAGGCATCTTCACTGATCTCTGTTGGAGTTTAGGTTGATTCCTTTTCCTTTAGTTTCCTAAACATGCCAACTTCTTAGGAAGCCCCTACTCTTCTGAGGAGGCCATGTGGCAGAGGTCTTCGAAATCCCGCTGGCAAAGCCTAGGCCGGAGAAATCCTATACATTTTCCCTCTCTCTTCTTCTTAATTCCTTCCCTCTATATTAATTAAAACAACATAAAATTTCCAAACTGACGAGTATTTTATTTGGGATTTGAATTAATCCCTGGTGACCCAATAAATTTATATTCAGTCTCAACCACTAAATTTACCCTTACAGTCTTCTACCAAAATCCTTTTATGACACAAATATGGTACTGATTCCAAATCCAGGCAGTTAAAAAACAGAAAAAAAAAAAAACTACAGACCAATCTCCTTAATAAATATAGATACAAAAATCTTAAATAGGATACTAGCAGAAAGATTCCGGCTAATGATCCCGAGGGTTATTCAGTATGACCAAGTAGGATTCATACCAGGAATGCAAGGATGGTTCAATATTAGGAAAACCATCCACATAATTGACCATATTAAAAAGCAAATTGACAAAAACCACATGATCATCTCAATAGATGTAGAAAAAGCCTTTGATAAAATATAACATTCATTCCTATTGAAAACACTAGAAAGCATAGGAATAGAAGGGCCTTTCCTAAAAATAATAAACACCATATATCTAAAACCTTCATCAGCAAATATCTGCAATGGGGATAAACTAGAAGCCTTCCCAATTATCTGAAAACCAGGAAGGCATCCGTCTTTTCAGACTTTCAAGGTCAGCTGTTGTAAATGGTTTATGTGTTTTAATGTGAATTATGCCATTATCTGGTTGTAGGCTTGTTTGATCTCTTAGTGGCAATATTGGTATTCCCCCTTCAGCCCCATCTGTATTTTCTTGCTGAACTACATTGTTATTTTTAGGTATGTCTTGTTGTGTGTTAATACCTTTGCCACATTGTATCTCTTCACTCAGTGGCTTCATCATTTCCTTTAGTTGCATCATCTCCTCTTTTATGGCTAAAATCGTCACAGCCATTTCATTATTTTTTGCTTTTTTCCCAATAATTAGATGCACACCTTTTTTTAGGGCACAGTATAATTTGGTTTCGAAGAATAATGCTCCGGCATATGTGGGAATGAATGAAATCAAGTGATACATATTAATATTCAGCCATTGCAAACTTTCATAGGTGCTAAGCAAAAAATAAATATAATCTGGAATCATGACAAAAAATAAGTCATAAAACATATAAAAGAAATATCCAATCCAGGCTAGATTACCCATGGCAAGTAATAGTTTCTTTGCCGTCTTGTATCTTGAAAAGCCTTTTGCAACAGAAAAATGTTTTTAAGTCTGGCCCTTTAAGAGTCCCCTCCTCCCTTCAGGAGGCGTGGTTTCTTTTGGGCGTGGTATCACTAGGCAGATCAGTTGCACTCAGCACTGCTCTCAAAATGGTTACTTTTCACAGTCACACAGGCTTTTGAAATGTATGTAGGCCTGACTTCTCTGAAACTCCAATTGCCTTCTTTTTCCCAAATTCTTAACAAAAATAGGTTGGAAAACCTGGCTGGCTCTACCAAAAACTGTAATATTTATTGGGAAAGGAAATGGGATGATTGGAAAACAGGGAATAAAGGGAGGTTTGTATGGGGGTAAGGAGGAGTTTAGGGGAGAGAGGGTACATTGCTTGGAGAGGCAAAGGAGGGAGATGCCCCCTGCTGAGAGGAAACAGCAGGGGTCCAATAAGGTCTTCTATTGCCTTGATGACTGAACTGATTTTCAGCTCCCTCTATGACCAGAAAAGATAGTCCACTTATCTGACTGCGAATTCAAATAATATAAAGTTTAATAATCCAGTTGGAATTGGAGTTTTTCCTTAGCTTCAGAGTATAGGGCCAGGCCCTAGAGGCTGGCAGAGGGTTTTCCCACTTCCGTCTCCTCTATATCAGTCCAGTTTTGTATACTTCAGAGTCTTAGCAGTAGATAGAAAGCAAACAAGAACAGGTCTAACCTTCAGAAGCGACTGGGCCTGAATTTTCCAGTTGAACCAAGAAGAGCATGCCACTCCAGACTGGGCTGAACAAGCTCCTCTCTCCTCCAACACCCGGAAGCAAGTTACACATGGCAGGAACGAAGTGCTAGTCACAAGACCCCACTGCCACTCCTGGCAGGAAGGAAGTGCTAGACACAAGACCCCACTGCCACTCCCAGTTGGGCCCTTCCCCCACAAACTGTCAGTCTAATTCCCTTTCCACAGAATACATGGCTATAAGGGAAATGGTTGAGGATGTAGACTCTAAATGATCATCCTAGTGCAAACACCAACAATATGGAAATAGGTTTTCTTCAAGGACACAAGTAATACCCAGTGAAATTGGGCATCAGCTATGGGAAGGGTGGGGGGAGGTGAGGGAGGGAAATAATATAATTATTGTAACCAAGGAATAATGTTCTAAATTGACTAAATAAATTAACTTAAATTAAAAAAAAATGAAATAAGAAAAGCCCACTGAACTTTGTAGTTTACAAACTATTCTGAATATCGTTTTATTTTAACAATTAACCAATAAACATGCCAGATACTGTGATAGGCACTGGGAATAAAAGATAAGTGAAATAGTCTCTTCCCTGAAGATTACATTCTATATGTTGAGTCAATATATACACATTTAAAGAAATACAAAATAAATGATGTATCATGTAAAATATATGGTGAGGTATACTATATGTAAATAAATGTAAAGTATAAACAAGCATGAGGCAATTTTGGAAAGGAAGAAATAGTTACCAGGGGAATCAGGGAGGGCACCACGGACGTTTAACTTTGAAGGAATCTAGGGACTGTAAGAGACAAAGGTGAGGAGGAAATATATTCTAAGTATAATGGACAGTCTGTGAAAAGGCCTGGAGACAAGAGATGGGATATTAAGTATAAAACACTAAGGAGGCCAGGAGTGAAGAGCATATTTTGGAAAATAATATATACTAAGGCTTGAATGGTATGTTGGAATCAGGGTGTTTTGTTTTTTTCTTTTTCTTTCAATCAAATTGTATCAGTCCCCAGAATAATTTTTCTTTTAATGTTGTTAAAGAATTTTAAATTTAAATATACAAATAATTGTCTTAAATAGCTTCTTCTCTTTGCGTGGGTGTATGCATATGAGTATTTTAGGGACACAAATGCCTATCTTTCTTCCATTGTAGATGGAGTACAAGTATGCACAGTTAACATGAATTAATAAATATAACTATAACAAATAAAAACAACTGAGTCTTGTTTCTCCAGGACTCATAGGATAATTGATTTAGATTTGGAAGGAATATTAGGGATCATCTAGTTTGACTCCATCATTTAACAATTGAGGAAACAGAAACCTCTAAAAGTTAAGCAAATTGCCCAATGCATGTTATAATTTACCTGAAAAACTAACATCTGTGGAAACTTTTCTTCCCTTATATAATGCATTTTTTTCACCAATGAGGCATGGCAGTATATTAGTTATGAGTATGGTCCAATAGTTGAGGGATAACTTGTTTATTGCAAAGCATCTGCAGAGGATATAAAGTCTGCAACAGGGAGGATTAATGCAGAACAATAAACTCCTCAGCAAACCCAGGCCATGTGTCCTTTGTTTGTCCCCCAAGGGCCCACTCAGTTTTTTTCAGACAAACTTGCCCAGAAGGTTTGAACAGAAGGCAAGAGGGGCCATCCTGTCCTCCTAGGTAACATATGTCCATTTTAAAGTCTTTTCTCTGCCGCATTTTCTAAAAGAGCTATTTGGGATGAAGACTCCTAAGTACCATTAGGATCTCTGTGAATTGGAAAAAAAATCTCCCAATAAACAGGCTTTATAAGGAAATAGAATAAATAAAATGTTTAACACTACACCACTGTGTACTCTTAAGACAATACCCATATCTCAGTTATCTATTCCAAGAACCTTAATAGAGAAAACTTCAGGCAAAGTAGGAAAGGAGGTTATTATAACACGCTTTGTTAGTGTGTCTAATAGGTTTTCAAAGTTAAGTTTTACATAACTACTTATAGCCCTCTAGGCACAGAAGTCCCTTTTTTGTTTCCAAAGAAACACAATTTTAGAGCTTAGAAAGGACCTTAGTGGTCCATTTTCCAACTCCTTATTTTATGGATTTAGAAACTAAAGTCTTTAATGGAATTCCCACTGCCCCTGCTTCCTGGTTTTCTTCTAATTTTGGCTTCATTGGTTTTATTTGTAGAGGCAATTATTTTTATGCAATCAAATTATTCATTTTAGGACATGTGCACCTCTTGATCCCTTCTTTGGTCATGAACTGTTCCCTTATCCATAGATCTGACAGGCAATTTTTCCATGCTCTTCTTTTTCTTTTTTTTTTTTAAACCATTACCTTTTGTCATAGAATTGACACATCTAATATGATAGTTGTTGCTCTATGCACTGAATAAGTAAGTTAAGTTATAATGTATTGTCTTTTTTATTATGCTGAACTAACCAAAGAACAAGGAACATTTCTTCAGTTATTTAAAATTATTTTAGAAGAATAATTTGTATTTTAATTCATATAGATACTATATGTGTTTTAGTAGGTATACACCTAAGTATTTTATGTTGTCTGCTGTTATTTTAATTGGAATTTCTCTATTTCTTTCAATTGGGTTATGACAGTCATATGTAGAAATGCTAGTGACTTGTGTGTATTTATTTTATATGCTGAACCTCTTCTAAAAATGTGAATAATTTCAGCTTGTTTTTTTTTTATTTATTTGACTCTCAGTGTTCCCAAAGCATATCATCTGTAAAAAGTAATAGTTTTGTTTCTTTCAATTTCCTTTTCTTGTCTTTAGGTTATAGCTACCATTTGTAGTACAACATTAAATAATAGTGGTAATAATGGATGTTATTACTTAACTTTGATCTTGTTAGAAAGAGTTCTAGTTTATTCCCATTAGAGATAATGTTTATTCTTAGTTTTAGATACAGTAGCTATAATGTTAAGAAAGTTCCATACCTAGTTTTTGTAGTATTTAAATTGTAATAGTTATTTTTTGTCATAAGCTTTTTATTAATCAATTAACATAATTATTTAAATAATTTTGTAACATTTAATTGTTTTTATTTTTAAATATTTCTCATGTTTACATGATTCATTTTCTTTCCCTCTTCTCTTCCTTCTCCCCTACCAGAGCAGACAAGCAATTCCACTGGGTTATTTATTGTAAGATTCCCATTTTTTTCATGCTATGTTCTTGGCAAATCTCAGTTATAATTGATATTTTAGAAAATAATATGTCTAGTTTGTTGTCCATTATTTTTGTTCATTGTCTTCTTTCCCAAGATTATTCTAATCCACTTTGTGATGTATGTACATGCCTTCCCAATAGCTACTAGAGCTCCACATGCCTGTGGTAGAGTGCCATCATGTTTATATCTCAATGGCAGTTTGTTATAATTATTTATTGATGTTGAATATTGCCCCAATTGTATCATTTGTCATACCAGTGATGGTATTGAAATTAAAGCAGTACCCCCAATATGCTAAGATGGATCCCACCAGCATTGTCCAAAATATCTTTTGGATCATTTTGGTTCTTTGTTATGGCTGTCCCTCCGTTGATATAGTTGTTCTCTTTACTAGGAATCAAACTATCTGTTTTGATCCTATGTAAAGACTGCCTGTATACTGTCCCTTAAGATGGCTGCCCTGCCCAGAGAGTTCCAGCTGTCAAAGAAGGGCAGTTGGTGATGGATCCTTCTAAGTCCTGGGGTGCCACTTGTAATAGAGGGGGTAAAATGGGAGAGATTTATGACAAAGGAAGAAAAGTGAAAAAAGGGAATGGAGTCTTCCCCTTCTAAGGCAGTGACAGAGTGAGGAGGTGATGTTGATAAGCCAAGAGAGAGAAAGGAGGATGGGTTTGTCTTTCCCCCCTCAGCACTCTCTGACAACTCCCCCCCCCCCTCCCCACTATGGCTGCCTTCAACTATTAACTGCTGGGTTCTCAGAAGCATCTTGTTGAAGAGACTCATGGTGATAAGCCTCTTTTCTTCCTGGGGAGAGAAATGTCACTTCTCTCCCCCTCAATCTCAAGTTTCCCTCTAATAAAGGTTTGAGTTGGTTTCTGGGTCTTATTAACTGGGTTTATTTGAGGGAAACAGAAAAGGAACAGGGCAGAGGGAGGGTCAGGAATTGAGGTTCAAGGAGGAAGGTGGGAGAAGGGGGCCCTATCTAACGACTCCCCTTCCTCCCAAAGTCAGGCAGATCAGATTTTGGTTCACCCCTTGGGGTCGGAGTAAAGAAACTCTGGTCTTGGCTGCACAGTGAGTGTCCCCAAGTTCAAGGTTCAAGAAGGGTGATGGAAATCTTTCTTAGTGGACAGCTTATGTTTCAAAAGTCCTGTGCAATTGGTTTGTCTTCTTGTGGGGATCTGGGGTCAGGACTCAGGGAAAGAGATCACTGAGCTGGAAATTAGGCAGAGCCTGCTTCTCTGGAGTGTGTTTCCAGACAGAAGTTGGTTTTTCAGTTCCTGGATCATCTCACTCCCGCCTCTATCTCCAAAGTTCTGTGTTCCTTTTTGCCCATCCTTCCAAGATCTCAAACCTTCTCTTACAATATCTATTATCACTTCACACCGATTTCCATATTATTCATTTTTGTAATAAAGTAATCTTTTAAAACCAAAATTCCAAATCATATACCCATACAGTAATGAGTCATATATTTTTCTTCTGCATATCTACTTCATGTGGATAGCATTCTTTCCCATAAGTCCCTTGGGACTGCCCAGATCATTGCATTTCTGCTAGTACCAAAGTCAATTACATTGTATCGTTCCACAATGTTTCAGTTTCTCTATATGATATTCTCTTGCTTCTGCTCATGTCACTCTGCATAAGTTCATGGAGGTCTTTCCATTTCATATAGAAACCCTCCAGTTCATTATTTCTCTTAGTACAATAATATTCCATCACCATCATATATCATAATTTTCAGCCATTCTCTAACTGATAGACAATCACAACTTTTCCAAGTTTTTGCAACCACAAAGAACACAGGTATAAATATATTTATACAACACATTTTATTATCTCTGGGGTATTATTGCTGGACCAAATGTCAGACATTCTTTTAAAGCCCTTTGGGCATAATCCCCAATTGCTTTTCAGAATGGTTGGATAAATTAACAACTCCATCAGCAATACATTAATGTCCCAATTTTGCCACATCCTCTCCAATATTTACTGTCATATTGGCCAATATGTTAGGTGTGAGGTGGTACCTTAGAGTTGTTTTGATTTGCATTTCTCTAGTCAGGAGGACTTTAGAACACTTTATCATGGGCTTATTTGTAATTTTAATTTCTTGCTCTGAAAACTGCCTATTCATATCCCTTGCCCATTTGTCAATTGGGGAATGGCTTGATTTTTTGGTACATTTGACTTAATTCCTTATAAATGTGATAAATTAGATCTTTTTCAGATATTATTTTATAAAAATTTCCCCCACATTGTTGTTTCCCTTCTAATTTTGTTTTAATTTGTTTGAGATGTACAAAATCTTTTAAATTTAATATAATCAAAATTATTCATTTTACATTTTGTAAAATCCTCTATTTCTTGTTTGGTCTCCATATTTTTGTCATTTACAATAGATCTGACAAGTATACTATACTATGTTCACCTAATTTAATTATAATTTCCCTCTTTATAGTTAAGTCATTTACCCATTTTGAATGTTTTTTTTTTTTTATATATAACATGAGGTGTTACTCTAAACCTAATTTTACCTTAGTCGTTTGGAATTTTTCCATCAGTTTTTGTAAGATTTGGGGCTCTTGTGCCAAAAGCTGGGATCTTTGCATTTATCAAATACTAGCTTGCTGAGATCATTAACCCCAATTCGATTCCATTCATCCATTCCTTTATCTCTTAAGCAGTACCAGATTGTTTTGATGATCATGGCTTTAGAGTACAATTAAAGTTCTGGTACTACTAGGCTGCCATTCTTCATATCCCCCTTCCCCTTACTTCTCTTGATATTCTTGACCTTTTATTCTTCCAGATGAACTTTGTTATATTTTTTTCCCTAATTCTTTAAAAAAGTTTTTTGGTAGTTTGATAGGTATAGCACTGAATAAATAGATTATTTTAGGTAGAATTGTCATTTTATTGTGTTACCACATCCTACCCATGAGCAATTAATGATTTTTCAATTGTTCAGATCTAGTTTTATTTGTGTGAAAAGTGTTTTGTAGTTGTGTTCATATAATTCCTGAGTTTATCGTGGCAGATAGATTCCTAAATATTTTATATTGTCTAGGGTGGTTTTTCTTTTTCTTTTTTTTAAATTTGGTCAACTTCAAACATTCCTTGGTTACACAAATCATATTCTATTCCTCCCACCCCTCCCCCTGCCCTTTCCGTAGCCAAATGTACAATTCCACAGGGTATTTATTATATATGTCCTTGATCAGAACCTATTTCCATGCTGGTGATGTTTGCACTAGGATGTTCATTTAGGGTCTACATCCACAATCATATCCCCCTTGACCCATGTAATCAAGCAGTTCTTTTTCTTCTGTGTTTCTAATGCCATGTTTTTTTCCTCTGAATGTAGATACTGTTCTATTTCATAGATCCCTCCAGGTTGTTCATGATCACTGCATTGCCACTAATGGAGAAGTCCATTATATTCAATTGTGCCACAGTGTATCAGTCTCTGTGTACAATGTTTTCCTGGTTCTGCTCCTCTCACTCTGCATCAATTCCTGGAGGTTGTTCCAGAATCC
Source organism: Monodelphis domestica (assembly GCF_027887165.1). Lineage (NCBI taxonomy): Eukaryota > Metazoa > Chordata > Mammalia > Didelphimorphia > Didelphidae > Monodelphis > Monodelphis domestica. The sequence continues at coordinate 283,863,928 of NC_077233.1, read as the reverse complement.
ATGGAATTCCTCCAGTTCATTATTCGTTTGAGCACAATAGTATTCCATCACCAACATATACCACTATTTCTTCAGCCATTCCCCAATTGAAGGGCATCCCCTCATTTTCCAATTTTTGGCCACCACATAGAGCACAGCTATGAATATTCTTGTAGAAGTCTTTTTCCTTATTATCTCTTTGGGGTACAAACAAAGCAGTGCTATGGCTGGATCAAAGGGTGGACAGTCTTTTATCACATTTTGGGCATAGTTCCAAATTACCCTCCAGAATAGTTAGATCAATTCACAACGCCACCAGCAATGAATTAATGTCCCGACTTTGTCACATTCCCCTCCAACACTCATTACTTTCCATTGCTGTCATGTTAGCCAATCTGCTAGGTGTGAGGTGATACCTGAGAGTTTTTTGGATTTGTATCTCTCTGATTATAAGAGATTTAGAGAACTTTTTCATATGCTTATTAATAGTTTTGATTTCTTTATCTGAAAATGTTCCTTGGCCATTTACGAACTAGAGAATGGCTTTATTTTTTTGTTCATTTGATTTAGTTCCTTATAAATTTGAGGGATTAGACTTTTTCAGAGGTTTTTGTTATAAAGACTGTTTCCCAGTTTGTTGCTTCCCTTCGAGTTTTGTTTGCATTGGTTTTGTTTGTACAAAAACTTTTTAATTTAATATAATCAAAATTATCTATTTTGCATTTTGTAATTTTTTCTAACTCTTGCTTTGTCTTAAAATCTTTCCTTTCCCAAAAATCTGACAAGTATACTATTCCATGTTCACATTATTTACTTATTCTTTCCTTCTTTATTTTCAAGTCATTCACCCATTATGAGTTTATCCTGGTATAGGGTGTGAGATGTTGATCTAAACCTAATATCTCCCATACTGTTGTCCAATTTTCCCAGAAGTTTTTATCAAATAGTGGATTTTTGTCTCATATGCTGGGATCTTTGGATTCATTATAGACTATCTTACTGTGGTCACTTGCCCCAAGTCTATTACACTGATCCACCCTTTTGTCTCTTAGCCAGTACCATATGGTTTTGATGATTACTGATTTATAGTACAATTTAAGATCTGGTACTGCAAGGCCACCTTCCTTCGCATTTTTTTTCATTATTTCCCTTGATATTCTTGTTCTTTTGATTTTTTGCAAATAAATTTTGTTATTGTTTTTTCTACTTCTATAAAGTTTTTGGTAGTTTGATGAATATGGCCCCAAATAAGTAAATTAGCTTGGGTAGGATTGTCATTTTTATTGTGTTAGCTCGTCCCATCCATGAACGATCAATGTTTTTCCAATTATTTAGATCTAGTTTTAATTGTGTGGAGAGTGTTTTGTAGTTGAGTTCATATAGTTCCTGAATTTGTCTTGGAAGATAGATTCCTAAATATTTTGTACTGTCTGTGGTGATTTTAAAGGGAATTTATTTTTCTAACTCTTGCTGCTCGGATGAGTTAGAAAAATGCTGATGATTTATGTGGGTTTATTTTATATCCTGCAACATTGAAAAGTTGTTGATGATTTCCACTAGCTTTTTAGTTGATTCTCTAGGATTCTTTAAGTAGACCATCATATCATCTGCAAAGAGCAATAGCTTGGTCTCCCTGTTGCCTTTTTTAATACCCTCAATTTCTTTTCCTTCCCTAATTGCTACTGCTAGTGTTTCTAATACAATGTTAAATAATAGAGGTGATAATGGGCATCCTTGTTTCACTCCTGATCTTATTGGGAATACATCTAATTTATTCCCATTGCAGATCATGTTTGGGTATGGTTTTAAATGTATAGTGTTTATTATTTTTAGAAAAGGTCCATCTATTCCTATGGTTTCTAATGTTTTAATAGGAATGAGTGTTGCTGGGTCTATACCCCAAAGAGATAATGGACAAAAAGACTTGTACAAAAATATTCATAGCTGCGCTCTTTGTGGTGGCCCAAAACTGGAAAATGAGGGGATGCCCATCAATTGGGGAATGGCTGAACAAACTGTGGTATATGTTGGTGATGGAGTACTATTGTGCTAAAAGGAATAATAAAGTGGAGAAGTTCCATGGAGACTGGAACAACCTCCAGGAAGTGATGCAGAGCGAGAGGAGCAGAACCAGGAGAACATTGTACACAGAGACTAATACACTGTGGTATAATCGAACGTAATGGACTTCTCCATTAGTGGCGGTGTAATGTCCCTGAACAACTTACAGGGATCCAGGAGAAAAAAACACCATTCATAAGCAAAGGATAAACTATGGGAGTGGAAACACCGAGAAAAAGCAACTGCCTGAATACAGAGGTTGAGGGGACATGATAGAGGATAGACTCTAAATGAACACTCTAATGCAAATACTATCAACAAAGCAATGGGTTCAAATCAAGAAAACATCTAATGCCCAGTGGACTTACGCGTCGGCTATGGGGGGTGGGGGGGGGAGGAAAAGAAAATGATCTATGTCTTTAATGAATAATGCTTGGAAATGATCAAATAAAATATATTTTAAAAAAAAGATATAAAAAAAATAGGAATGAGTGTTGTATTTTGTCAAAGGCTTTTTCTGCATCTATTGAGATAATTGTGTGATTTTTGTTGAATTGCTTGTTTATATGGTCAATTATGTGAATGGGTTTTCCTAATATTGAACCATCCTTGCATTTCTGATATAAATTCTAGCTGATCATAAGAATAACCCTCATATTACTTGCTGGAGTCTTTTTGCTAGTATTCTATTTAAGATTTTTGCTTCTGTGTTCATTAAGGAGATTGATCCATAGTTTTCTTTCTCTGTTTTTGATCTCCCTGGCTTTGGAATCAGTAGCATATTTGTGTCATAAAAGTTATTTGGTAGAACTCTTTCTTTGCTTATTCTGTCAAATACTTTGTATAATATTGGGATTAGTTGTTCTTTGAATGTTTGATAGAATTCACTTGAGAATCCATCAAGCCCTGGGGATTTTTTCTTAGGTAGTTCTTTGATGGCTTGTTCAATTTCTTTTTCAGATATAGGGTTATTAAAGCATTCTATTTTTTCTTCTGCTAATCTAGGCAGTTTATATATTTGTAAATATTCAGCCATATGACCTAGATTTCCATATTTATTGCCATGTCATTGGGCAAAATAATTTTTAATGTTTGCCTTAATTTTCATTAGAGGTGAGGTCTCCCTTTTCATTTTGGATACTGTCAATTTGGTTTTCTTCTTTCCTTTTTTTTTTAATTAGACTGACCAGTACTTTGTCTTTTTTATTTGTTTTTTCAAAGTACCAGCTTCTAGTCTTATTTATTAATTCAATAGTTCTTTTACTTTCAATTTTATTAATTTTTCCTTTAATTTTTTGGATCTCTAATTTTATTTTCATCTGGCGACTTTTAATTTGTTCATTTTCTAATTTTTTAATTTGCATGCCCAATTCATTGACCTCTGCCCTCTCTAGTTTATTAAAATACCATGCTCTGGAGAGGTTTTTGTCCTGTGGCATTTTGCTTTGAGCATCCCCTCTCTGCCCAAGTTCCTTGCTCTGTCTCCTGTCTCTGCCTCCTTCAGTCCCTAATCTTGCTCTTCTTATGGACATGTCCTGCCCCTGAGAGCTTAGAAGTTGCCTGGACGAGGTCTGGGTGTAGAGTGTATGGAGGTCTCTCACTGGAGAGGTTTTAGCCCGAGGGCTTTTTAATGGTTGGTTCTAGGGTGTTTTTGCTGTGAGCCTCCCTCTCTCCCCAAGGTCTGCAACCCCCTTTATCCATGTCTCTTAGGGGTAGTAAGTCTGGGTTGAACTCAGCCAGCCTCCCTCCTAGAACTTAGAAGCTTGTACTGTGCTGGCTTGGACTCTGGAAAGGTAGGTGAAGTGGGGGAGAGGTGGTGAGCTTGCCCCTTGGTGGGGCAATTTCACCCTCTATTAGCATGGAAATGCCCTAACTTTGCCTACCTTCTGTGCTCTGTCCAACTGTGCAACTCCTTGGTTTTGTCTCTTTGAGGAGGTCTGACTCCATAGGTGGAGAGGAGAAGATGAGCTCGGCTCCTACTAAGTAAGCCTTGACCATAGTTTTAGATAATACAATCATTCTTAAATTTCTTCTTCATAGAATCTGCCGATTGTTTTTCCTACAAGCTATATCACATTTTCTTCTATTTTTTTTTCAGTTTTCCAACTTTGTATTATTTTTTCTTGATATCTCATGTGGTCACCACCATTGATTTGCCCCATTTTTCTTTTTGACAAACTATTTTCTTCAATGAAGTTTTCAATTTCTTTTTCCATTTTGTCAGCTCTATTTTATAATGTTTTACTTTATTTTTACCTCTTTTAACAAACTCAATTACATTTTCAAACTTCTCTCATTTTCCCAGTTTTCCTCTGCCACTCATATTTTTGCACATTTTCATCTTTTTCTTTACTTGTCCTAGGAATTTTTTTTGTTCTCTGCATTATACTTTGAGACTTTGCTTGTAGATATTTTCATATGGATAGAGATCTATGGATAGATGCATAGAGAGACAGGTATAAAGAGATAGGTTTATTTTGTTTTTGGTCTTTATATTAGAAGTGGACTTTAATAATCTCAGGTGTTGGGGTCAGGAGGAAGATCTGAACTAATCTTGGGTCTTATATGTCCTTCGGTTCTTTTTGCAGTTCAATGGCATGTAATTTTGGAATCTTTTGGACTTCAGAGTTGTGATCCTCTTGGGTAGAGGTCCTACATGGGAAGATGATGCATACCACACCTAAGAACTTTATCATTATTTAGGAAGTTAGAAGGACTCTACATAGACAGAGGACACAGGCATGAGTTTATTATGTAGGGATGATCCTTTGCTTGTGTCATAATATATTTTAAAATGAACATATATCTCTAGTTCTTGAATCCTAAATAGAAACCACAACATTTATTTTTGTATGCCAGGCCATTAAACAAATAGTATCCATAACTACTATATAAGTGAATCTTTTTTTTCCATATTTTGCAACAACCAGCTAACATGAATAGCCCTTTCTGAGAGAATTGCATTTCTTTACTAATGGTTTATGACAATCATGTGATACTAAGCATTCTTAAGATGCTAAGATTCTTTTGGGGAAGGAATGACGAATATAAAAAATGGTGCAACACAAATTATAAACATTTTTATTTTGTTATTTTGTAGGAAACCACACCTGGTCCTATTTCCAGATAGAACCTCACTTTCTCCAATAAAGAAGAGAGAAAAAAATGTACTTAGGCACTAAAATTGGGTGATGATTGTTGTAATCATAAAAATATTAAGGATAAAATCATTTTGAGCCACATTTTCTTGAAGAAAAAAATCAAGGAAGATTTTATTTTTAAAATCCTTACCTTACTGTGTATTGAGTCCAAGGCAGAAGAGTGGTAAGGGCTAAGCAATGGGGGCTAAGTGACTTGCCCAGGGTCACACAGCTGGGAAGTGTCTGAGGCCAGATTTGAACCTAGGGCCTCCCATCTCTAGGCCTGACTCTCAATCCACTGAGCTACCCAGCTGTGCCTGGAAGATTTTTTTAATATATAAGAATATTGGAAAGTGGAGTAGGGGAGGAGGTAATTATTGCATTAGAACTGTATGTATTGACAATATTAATGAAAGCCTAATAATACCATTTGAATATGTAAAAACTAACAAAAGGAAGCTATCTTTCTCCTTTTTGTAAATCATTCTTAAGCCACACATTTTGTTATTGTGATGAAACAATTAAGTACTAAATTAATTGTAGATTTTTATATTCAAAGCAAAAGCCAAATTATTGAAACTTTCTTCTTTTAGAATGGAGATTAAATATAAAATCACTTGCCAAACCATTTCCTTCCTACTAATCACTTTCTGGGAGACATAGCCATATAAATTTGAATAATGTGCACAAGAGATTGTATTGCTATGTCACTGAATCAAAATTTCAGATTACTTCATAAGAGAATTTTCTTTCTTCCTCATCCTCTATCTGTGCTCACAATCTATCTTTGGTGATTAATATTTAAAATCATCCAAAGAATAATTTGAATATATCTGATGGGGTACAGCATGTTACCAAAGAGTGGGAAAAGGACATGATTTAAGACATATCAAAAATCAGAGAAGTAAATTGGGTTGGTCATAGAGAAAAAAATTAATGGCAGCAAATTGGTAAGCATTGATACTGACCTTCATGAGATGTAAGGACTCCTGGGAATTGAGTACAAAGGAAGATTTAAGAAAAGAGTTGAAGGTTTAAGATTTTATTCAGAGAGATTATGCATACTAATAAAAAGAAAGAATTATTTATTGAGCCCCTACTATGGGCTACTCATTATGCTAAACACTTTACAAATAATATCTCATTTCATGTGAGAGATGTGGTATTGAATCCTCTTTATGTTCATGCCATCAATGTGACCTTAGAAAGTATTTTACTGAATAAAAATAATGTATACAATACATAAAATATACAAAAATAATATTTCATTTGATCCTTACAACAACTTTATGAGGCAGGTGCCATTATTTTCACTTCATAGTTGGGGAAACTGGGCAAGTTGAGGTTAAATGATTTGCCTAGTTTCACCCAAATAATTCGATGTCTGTGAGTGCATTGAATTCAGGTTGCTACAGACCTCCCTCCCTCTAGCTAGCATTAATAGAGGACTTCCATGTTTTCATGTGATTTACAATAGTAACTCATTGTATCCATTGGTCAACCTTGGGAAGTAGGTGCTATTATTATCATCACTAGTTCACAGATGAGGAGACTAAGTAAAACATGTTCAGTGAATCGGCCAGGGTCAAAAAACAATACATATTTGATGCTATATTTGAATTCAGGACTTTCTGATTCTAGGTCCAGTGTACTATCCAATATTTTATCTTGCTTCATAATAATATTATCAGATTATGTAATATTTTAAAAATAGTTCAAATATAATAGATAAAATTTTATAATATAATATACATATTAATATATTCAACATTTATAATAAGTATAGAAGATATGCTGTATATCAATATCATATAGTTATGTAATAATTACATATTTTCAATATAAAACACTCATTATATAATAACTGATCTTAATAAAATAATGCAATATAATAATTTAAGTATGTGAGATTTAAAATGGTTGAGGTCTTAAACTGTAGTGATTAAAATAGTGGAAGATATAAAGTGTAATAGATATAAGAGAGGGTGAGTAAATTTTATCGCAGAAATATGTTTCACTGCAGTGTCTTGGGTTTTAAAATCAAATATAAGGTGGTCTCCAGGGAAATATTCCCAATTATTCAAATACCCAAGTCAATTGGGTTTTATAGAGATTTTAATTAACAACACAATGAGTAATCAAAGAAAGAGAGAGAGAGTAAGAAAGGAATAAGTATGAAGGGCCTCAAGCCAATATGGCCTAAACCTGAGTATTAAAAAAAAAATCAGTTTTTTAACACTCACCACAAGGTCTGACTAAACAAGGATACTAGTGACACCAGGCCAGCTTCCTTCCTCAAAGTGTCTTCCAGCCAGATATTGTTTCAAAGGCCTCTCTCAAGAGCCTCCAGAGCTCCTAACCCAGAGGGACAGAGCCCCTCAGAGGAGCTCCTCAAGGAGCTCTCCTTCCGAATGAGATCCTCCAGAATGAGAATCAGAAATCGAGATCCTTTGCTCTTCTCTGAGCTCTTATTTTTAAGGGCAAAATCTCCTCTGTCACCTCCCCGAAGAAGTCCTTACATCTACCAATCACTGTAGATGTTTCTAAAGGACCGCCCATTTTTAATTCACAGCTGAGTAGTTTTAATCTCTTTAGTAAGTCAGGAAAAAATGCTGCTGTGTTGACAAATTTCATTAAGAAAAACCTCTGAATAAGTTATCACCCTTTTAGGTTTAAGTAGTTTACAAGTTGCCCCACCTTTATAGGTACTTAGTATCCCATTGTATCAATTCTAAAACAGTCATGACTCAAAGAACTTCCTGTCCCTTCCATAAGCATGGATCAAAGTACTTTCATTGTTTAGCAAGCAGTTTTCTGTCCTAAAGCAGTCTTAAGTAGGGTGGAGCAGGGACACTCCCATAGCTAGGAGCCCCCACACTCAAGTAGAGTTCTCACCATCTGCTAGGGAATTTTTTTAAAGTAGAAGATTCCCCAATGGGGGAAACCCCTAACATTCATAAGTCTGAGAAATTTTGAGGTTTACAAGTATAATAAAAACCCATTTTATATAAGTATTAAATAATAATAAAACCTTTTGCCCCAAATGTTTAAAAATATCAGTCAATGTTAATCATACATACTTTATTGCTACACAGTTCAGACTACTATACATTTGTTTTTGCTGTTGTTCAGTCATTTTCAGTCATATCTGATTCTTTGTGGTGCCATTTGTGTGTGTGTGTGTGTGTGTGTGTGTGTGTGTATGTGTGTTTTTCACGACAGAGATACTGGAGTGGTTTACTATTTCCTCTTCAGCTAATTTTCCAGTTAAGGAAACTGAAATAAACAGTCTGAAGTTACTTGCCGAAGGTGACAAAGCTAGTCAGTATCTTGGGACAGATTTGAACTCAGGAAGTCAAATCTTCCTGTCTCCAGGCCCAGCACTCTATCCACAGAGGACCCCAGCTGTCTCATTCATGTGTATACAGTCACATAATAATCAGTGTCATATTTGACCTACAGTTGTAGGGACTGTATCTGCAATTTCATTGTTATAGAAAACAACCAAGTGAGGAAACTCCCTCATCCAATGCAGGTTGTATTCTTATTTACCTAGAGTACTCAGAAGGTGAGGCTTTTTCAGGGGGATACTACAAATATGTGGCAGATGTAGAATTTTACCCCTGGCCATGCTAGCTTTGAATCTGGCTTTCTTTCCACTACATCATAATCCTCTTTGTTTTTCTATACCAATCTTTAAGGAATATCTGAATTCTATTCTCTACAAATCAGTTAAGGGATTTTTTCAGTCCTTTTCCTCAATAATCATAGACCACTGGATATAACATTCCATAATTTCTCCATTCTCTATTCTCCTTGGTGTAAGCCCTTGGCCTTTTTTTTTTTAACAAGACTGCATCCTGAAAAGATTTTTGTGAGGTAATTGTCATCAGCACTTAGAAATCTAATCACAATGACAAAGAGGTAATGTTTGGCTTTTGCTATTTTCTAAAGTGCTTATATTGAAAGCATGAAATATTGTTTCAGGAATGCCAGAAAATGTGAGCTCGTTCTTTAGACTTGATTCAAATATGGCTCTCTAAGATCTAATGCTTATTTTGTAAGATTAATGCAAGCTCTGACCAATAAAGTCAAAATTTAGCACTCTATTGCTTTTGGAATTGAAAACCCACTAGATTGAAAAGAATAATTGACCATTTTACAAAACGAAATAGGTAATAATGCGTTTTGACAGATTGTGATACTTATCACCGACTAAAATGCCTTAATAGGAAAAAATGCAAAATTTTACTTGAAGTGTTAGATTAATTTTGTCACCCCCATCCTCAAAAAGATGACAATTATTCTGGAGGATATCTTTTGTTCCATCTCTCTTGGAAGAGGGGAGAATATGAAGAAATGTACATCAGCCAGTTTGCCCAAACAAAAGTATTTATGAAGCCGAGTAATGTTTAGTAAGTCAACAGAATTTTGTATCTATATATTTGTATTATGTGTGTTTGTGTGTGTATGTGTGTATGAATATTATATTTTTGAAGGTTCACCTATAAAGTGGGTGTGGTATAGTGGAAAATATGCTATATTTGACATATATTGAAACTGAATTTAAATTCTGGTTCTACTAGTTGCTAACTGTGTGTCTTTCAGCAAGTCATTTTCCCTCTGTGAGATTCAATTTGCCAACTATAAAATGAAGGGCATGAATATATGACCTTTAACTAAGTGTCTATCTCTAATTGTAAAAACCTATCAACATTCTAAGTAGTAATCCTACTTTTTAATTGATTAACACTTCCTTTCTTAAAAAATAGAGATTTGTTCCTATTCATCACATTCCTAAACATGTTTGCCACTCTTATTACTACATAGGATTAGGTCAATTAGCAGGAGATTCAGCAGGAAAATGTTAGAATGAATAAATAGGAATACAATTATTTGTAGAAGTATAAATTAACCATTTTTTAATTAAATGACAATGCAATCCCATGTAGTATTTTGCTATATGATATAAAGTACATTAATTGAGGAAGATGTCAGTTTATATCACTATCAGAAAATTAGAAATAAAATGTCTTCTAAGACCATAAAAATAAGGTTTTTTTTTTTCTAATTCTAAATGATTATTTTAGGGTCTATGTATTGATTTTAAATTCTGCAATGAAATTTATTTACCTAATGCATTTATATTCTTGGAAACTAATTGGTAGTAACCTCTATTAGGTCCTTTGCATTGCTTCCTTCCTTCCTTCCTTCCTTCCTTCCTTCCTTCCTTCCTTCCTTCCTTCCTTCCTTCCTTCCATCCTTCTTTCCTTCCTTCTTTCCTTCCTTCCATCAATTCTTCTGTCCTTCCTTCCTTCCATCTTTCCTTCCTTCCTTCTTTCTTCCTTCTTTCCTTCCCTTCCTTACTAGATTTCTTCATCCCTCCCTCTTCCTATAGTGCAGAGAAGAAGCCTCTAGAGGTTAGAGGAAATCTGTCTCATAGAGCTGGCAGAAAACCAGAGGAACAAGAGTACAGAATAGACAGAGAGCCAAACTCAGCAGCAGGACAGAGCCATAAGTCTCTCCTGCTTAATCCAACTTGAAAGGCACCCAGATAAAGTCAAATTCTTGGGCATATGGGAAAGATCCAAAAGCCCTCCCACACCTACTGCACTGATACCCCACAGTAGGAATCTGGCTGACTGAGATCCCAGGGAAAAGGCTGCATTTTTTTAAGGATTACCTTGGTACCACTATTAGAAAAGGAAAACCAGTCTTTCAAGACTGGAATTAGGCAACTGGAAGCCAATAACCTTGCAAAACAGCAAGAATTAATAAAGAGAGCCAATCAAAAATTAATTAGAAATTAAATAATATGATTCTCCAAAATCAGTTAAAGAACAAATCATAGAAACAAATAATAATTCCATTGAAGAAAATGACAATGATGAGACATTTTTTTCAAAATCTATGGGATGCTGTTAAAGCAGTAGTCAGGGGAAAATTTATATCCTTGAGATCATATATTAACAAATTAGGGAGTGCAGAGGTCAATGAATTGGACATGCACATCAAAAAACTTGAAAGCAAACACATTAAAAATCCCCAGATGAAAATTAAATTGGATATCTTAAAAATTAAAGGAAAAATTAATAAAATCAAAAGTGAAAGAACTATTGAACTAATAAGACTAGAAGCTGGTATTTTGAAAAAAAAAAAACAACAAAGAAAATAGACAAAGTACTGGTCAATCTAATAAAAAAAGGAAATAAGAAAACCAAATTTACAGTTCCGTAGATGAAAAGGGAGACCTCACCTCCCATGAAGAGGAAATCAAGGCAATCATTAAAAACTATTTTGCCCAATGATATGGCAATAAATATGACAATTGAAGTGATATGGATGAATATTTACAAAAATATAAATTGCCTTAACTAACAGAAAAAGAAATAGAATTCTTAAATAATCCCTTATCAGAAAAAGAAATTGAACAAGCCATCAAAGAACTACCTAAGAAAAAATCCCCAGGGCCTGATGGATTTACACCAGAAAGTATAGGAATAGAAGGGCCTTTCCTAAAAATAATAAACAGTATATACCTAAAAGCATCAGCAAACATCATCTGCAATGGGGAAAAACTCAAAGCCTTCCCAATAAGATGAGAAGTGAAAAAAAGATGCCCATTATCACCGCTATTATTAAACATTGTGCTAGAAACAGTAGCTGTAATGATTAGAGAAGAAAAAGAAAAGAAATTGAAGGTATTATAATAGGTAATTAGGAGGCCAAGCTATCACTCTTTGTGGATGATATGATGGTCTACTTAAAGAACCCCAGAAAATCAATGAAAAACCTAGTGAATTATCAACAACTTTAGCAGTTTCAGATTACAAAAAACCCCACATAAGTCATCAGCATTTCTATATATCGCCAACACATCTCAGCAGCAAGAATTAGAAAGAGAAAAGAGAAATTCCATTCAAAATCACCCTAGACAATATAAAATACTTATATATCTATATGCCAAGAACACAAACACAGGAACTATATCAACACAACACAGAGACTGATACATTGTGGCACAACAGAATGTAATGGACTTCTCCATTAGTGGCAATGCAGTGATCCTGAACCATCAGGAGGAATCTATGAGAAAGAATGTATCCACATCCAGAGGAAGAATTGTGGGAGCAGAAACACTGAAGTAAAACAACTGCTTGAATACATGGGTCAATGGGATATGATTAGGATGTAGATTCCAAATGAACATCCCAGTGTAAACATCAACAAGATGAAAATGGGTTCTGATTAAGGACACATGGAAAACTCAGTGGAACTGTGAGTTGGCTATGGAAAGGGTGGGGGGAGGTGAGGCAGAGAAAGAATAGAATTCTTGTAACTACGGAATAATGTTCTAAATTGACTAAATAAAACATTAAAAAAAGAAATAGCCTACTTGTTCCTCACAACAAAGAGAAAACTCATCTCTGTGCTTTGTCACAGATTTACTCTTTATGACTGGAAGGAATCCTCCTTACTTCTGGCTCAGAGAATCTTTAGTTTCCTTCAAATTTCAGTTCAAGCATTAACTGCTATTTGAGGCCTTTCCTTCATTCTCAGAATGTAGTGACCACAAAGAACAATTACCTTACAGTTCTTTTGGTGGAAAATTATATATGTATGTATATGCATATACAGACATAAAATAATATTATATATATATATATAATGTAATACAATATAACCTGTCATAATAGGACATTATAGGAAAAGATACGTTATGAAAGCAACCCCAAAACAAACAAACAAAAAAAAAAACAACTCAAAGGAATATCATACACAATATCTAGATCTTTCAAGTTCAAGAAAAACAATTGTAAATAGTCATAAAGAGTTCAAGTACTATGCAGACATAGTTAGGTTTCCAAAAAAGTATCAGCTTTCACTGTAAAGGAACTGGGTGACTCTCTCTTTCTCTCTCTCAACCCCCTCTCTCTTTATACATATATACATATATATATATATATATGTATAGTCATAAAGTGATATTGTATAATAAAAGGGAAAAGGAAGAGACTAGACTAAGGAAAAAAAGATATTACCAAAAACCCCTCTTCTATAAATATAGTTTTTGATACCTAAACTAAAGAGAGACAAAACACAAAAAAAAATAAAATTATTAATGGACATCAAATATTTTAAATAAAATATTAAGATCTGCAAGAGAATTATATCAAAAGATGTATACATTATAAAGAAGATGAGTGTGTTCCAGGAATATAAACAAGGGTGGTTCCATATTAGGATGATAAAAACTTAGTAGACAAGAACAATAAAATTCCCAAATGTCAATTGAAATGGGAAAGAAAGCATTTGGCAAAATATACCAACCATTTCTGTTATTCCAGAAAGCATAAAACATGAAGATGTTGACTTAATATTTTAAATGGTAACTATATAAGATTGAATTTTGTGAAATGGTGATAGGCTAGAGGCCTGCCCAAAAAGATTACAGGTGAAGAAACCTTGTGCATTGTAATGAGTGTTATTTGACATAGTGCTGTGCTACATTGATAAGATAAGAAAAAGAAAGTGAGGAGAATGCAGAAAGGAGACACATATTTATCATTGTTTGTAGCTGTTGTGATGTTTTATTTAGACAAACCTAGAGAACCAACTAAAATTAATTGAATCCATGAATAATGTCAGGAAAACTACAGGATATAAAGCAAACCTACATAAATATCAGCATATCTGCATATGACTAACAAAGCACAACAGAAACAGGTAGAAATATAAATATTTCAAAATAACTGCAGAATATGTATAAAATATGTAGGAATTTACCTACTGAAATACACAGGGTCTATAGTACTACAAAAATAAAGCCATCTTTGCATAAACCAATCTAAGTTGCTGAAAAATAATCTCTTATAGGTAGGTCAAACAAATTAAAGGAAATTAACAATTTTACCTAAATTAATTTACTTATTCATTGTCACACCAACAAAATCAGAGTTGCTTCATAGAAATGGGGGAAAAGTACAGATGGAATTCATGTAAAAGAATGAAAGGTCAAGAACCAAAAAGACATAATGGAAAAATGTTGGAAGGAATAATGCTACAAGATCTCCAGTTTTACATTAAAATACTAATGGCCAAAATGATTTGATACTCTTTTAAAAATTATTGCTTTATTTGAATAGATTAAGTAGAAAACATATAGAAAAAAAATAACTTAACTAATGTATGATAAACTCTCCAGACATCCAGTTACTGGAGTAAGATCTATTAGATAAAAACCTCAAGGAAGAAAGGAATGTAGTTTGGCAGAAATTAATATAAAACCTTTATTAGTATACCAAGATTAACTCCAAATAAATATGTATTTAAGATATATATTTAAGAAGTATTTTAAACATAATAACATTATGAACAATTATAACTCTTTTGCCATCCAAATTTTGGCATGTATATGAAAAGTCATAGAATGCATAAAAATCTATTGTTTTTAGTGAAATGTTGACTTTTGCTTCCAGTATGCCAAATAAAATGCCAGCCCTGTGATTTAGCATTAAGAGAAAACAAACACAAACATACAAATTTTTTTTAAAAAGGAATCAAAATAAACCCAGGTTTTCTTTTCCTCCGGTAATCTTTTCTCATTTAATATAGTTTGAGTTTTGATTTCCTTTTTATTTGTGCTATGCCTTAAGTGTTCTGCTGTTCACTCCTTAATGATCGAGTGACTATCAAAAAGTGCTTTTTTTTAAGCTTTGGTATTCTTAATTATTCTACATATTAAGATATAATTACAAACTTGATATCTTTACTAGATAGCTAGATTTTGAATTCTCTAATTTAGGTTCAAGTCATACCATACTGGTGTGTGTGTGTGTGTGTGTGTGTGTGTGTGTGTGTGTGTGTTTATTTTTGGTAATCAGTCCTTGATGCTCCATGGTAGCACAGTTAAAAGAGCAGTGGACCTGAAGTCATGTAAAATGAATTGAAATCTAATCTCAGACACCTATTAGCTATGGGACCATGGATAAGTAGTATAGCCTCTTTTGCCTCAGTTTCCTTAACTGTAAAGTGAGAATAAGGATAGCATCTATCTCCTATTGTTTTTGTGATAAGGTGAGGTAATATTTGTAAAGAGCTTAGCACATTTCCTAGCACATAGTAGGTACTTAATAAATATTTGTTTTCTCTCTTCTTTAAATGACTGAACTTCATCCAATGGAAATGTTTCATCATGAATGTTTCAAATTAGTATCTTATTTTTTTTTGTCAGTGACCACATCACTTAAACTCTGTGGACTTTGGTTTATTTATCTACTAAGTGAAGGGAATAGTCTAAGTGACTTATGAGGATCCTACCACCTCGAGATTCATAATGCCACGTGAATGCAATGAATAATTGCTAGGTACTAATTTATTTAGTTTTAGTGTTCTGTCATATAATTAAATTATTAATGATTTTCAGGGGTAAATCTTTGAATTCATCATTTTACCAAAGAAGTATATTGTCCTGAAAACGTGAAGGTTGATTTTGAAATGATAACATTTCTTTAATGAAAACCCATTTGTTACTATGTTATCTTCATGTTTTCAGCAACAATCCCTTTTTGACTTCATCAAATGACTCAATTCATTTAATCTATATGTAATGAAATAATTTCTCTCTTTTATTAGCTCCCCAATACTCAGACAGTCATGGAGAAACAGAATTCACCTTGAAAACAGGTCGTAAAAAATGACAAAATCTCCCTCCTTGACCTCAAGTTACAATTTATGATATGACTTCATTCACTTAAGTGATAATGAATGAATCTAAATTTTGTTTTTCAGAAGAAAAGAGCGTTTCATACTGGAGTTTCTGGAATGGAATGGTTTCTCCTGACTATCATGCTTTCCTCTAAGTTAGCACTACTTTCCAGAGAATTTTATTTGCTTAGCTCCAGCCCCCTTCCTTCCTACCTTGACTGTGAACCAAGTGTGAGGCACCCATCTGCCCCCAAAGTCATTGACACACCTCATTAAAAAGAATGGGCATTGGCAAGTGCCAAATAATAAATCAATTCACAGGGAAATGACAGAATTGGGGGCTAGTGGCTGGCACTTGTACTGTTTCACCAGGTGAGCTGTGGTAGCAGCCAGTGGAACTGATGGCAGCAGCTTGTGTATTTTCACTGGTAGATGAATGAACTGAATCCCTACTGAGAATCTTTGTTAAATGGATGCTCACATACAAACCTTTCTATCCTTCTAGAATAAACACTGGAGCAGCCTCAACAAGGGAAAGAGAAACTGGAGAATGCAAAGTTATGTCATCATCTGAGAAAGATTTTGCTCTGAAATTTCCAAAGTAAAGAAAAAATATGATGGAAGTCGATCATTCTTTTTTTTTTCATCCAAACAAACTCCAGGTACCCCATTAATATTAAAGATACAGTTTTCTGCTGGGTTTTCCATTGGAAAAAAAAGTCTGCATACATATGCCAAACACAAAGTGCTTGTTCTAGGGCAGTTGCCAGAAATTGAGGAGTTTTCTTTTTACTTCTCTCTTAGCCTACACCCACATTTCAGCTTGTTTCATTCTGCCAAATTCTTGTAAAACATTTTAGTGGTAACCCATTCCTAAATTCTGTTCCAAGACCTATTCTAAAGATAACTATGCCATATATTTGACTGAAAGTTATGACTTCATATTTTAAAACAGCCAGATCCATTATTCTAAGGAATATTTTGGAATACCAAAATATGAGAGGAGAAAAATAATATGGTTTATAGGAAATGTGTATCAAGAATGGGAGAACTCCTCCTTATACAGAGAATAATAAGGAAAGGATTCTTTATTGGACCTATTATACAGATAATATTGAACTTCAAAAATTCATTTTATTGCCACACATTTAATTTGTTGTACAATATTTACTTGGTCTTACCCACATATGTTGGCTACAAACTTTTCCCTCTGATAATCAATCTATCAATTAGACATCACCATTTATTAAACTCCTGTGTTGTGCCAGGAAACATGTTTAGCAACGAGGACATAAAAGAGACAAGAATGAAAGTCTGTCTTCTCAAGAACCTTGTAAGTCAAGATTTGATCTTGAGAGATATTCCCCAGAAACACCCATCATAAAAAGATAAAAGGCTACAATAAAACATTTGCTTTTAATTGCATTTGACTAGAACAAAATGCAGGGACGTATTTCCAACTATATATCTACCTTGCAAACATTGATAATGATAATTAATATTTATGTAATACTTTCATTTTGGCAAAGCACTATATATGTGTATGTATGAATTTATCTATATTTTCATTTTTCCTCTCAAAATATTATGACAGGTATTATTATTATTCCCTTTTATAGATGAGGTTACTGAATCTGATAATTTTTAAATGCCCAGAATAGCATTGCTACTAAAAGTTGGTGGGCAAATTCAGATATGTTGTAATCAGGACAATTTCTTTGATTGCTATTTATCTGCTTGCATAAATGGGATCATTCCATAGCATTATCCACTGTATCATTTTGCTATGAAGTTAGTTCTATTGATGTAAATCTGAAGTATCTCATTAAGGAAAAGCAACCCAGGAAGCTCATAGCTTTTAACAGAAAATGAAGACAAACCAAAAAAAAAATGCTCCAAGGCCAGCTAAAATCTTGGGAGAAAAATATCTATAATTTTAGTCTGTTGCCTCCTTTTAGAAGATAATGGTTTTACATGCCTTGTGGGTCTTTCTTTTACTTTCCTTGCAGGTAATCTGTCACCCAAGGAAAGAAATGGGCCAGTTTCCAAAAATATTATTCTCTAAGTTACATGTAAACAATGTATGTATGTGTGTAGTCCATTCAATGCCTCTAGGATGTTCACTGTGAAAAACACAAATCATTTAACCCCAGGGTAAGGCTGTGAATCACAAAGCACTTCTGAGAAGTACAATTGCAGGTGGATGATCCAAAAAGCAATGAATAATATGTGCTAGATATAGTGTCAATAGACTGCATCATATTCCTGACAATAATGTGATCATAAGAAGTGGTGTCAAAGCTATTATCAGGGATATGAGTGAATAGAAAGGGTGGGGCGTGAATGGGTCTTGCAGCAGTGTATGAAAGGAGGAATTGATAGAATATGTCCTAATTGGTATGTATTAAATGTTTAGAAATAATGAGGAAAATGTGTATTGAGAGATTGCTACTGTCATGTTTCCACTAGAAATATATTTTCCAAAATCCTACATATAATTAAAATCAGTTTTCAGCATGATTGGTTAATTCATTCATCCATTCATTATTTATTTGTTTACTTATTGGAATTTTATTTTTCATTGTTGTTATAGAAAAAAAAAGAATGTATAAGCAGACACATACATATACACACGGAAGAACACTTGCATTTAGAAATCCATCCAATAGGGTAGGGTTGGAAGAAGTAATACATGCTCCCTCTCTCCTCAGCCCCCACAGATACACATTTATGTAGAACCTATAGAATCACTAACCTGATTTATGACTGGGAAAATCCAGGGAAAAATCACAGTCAATTTTTTCAGCTTGGTCAGCAGAAGAAGTCAATTATGCAAGGAATGGAGATAGAATCTACCTTGGAGGATGTTGCATGAAATATGGACTTGTGCCCTAGCCAAATCAATGATGAAGTGCATATGAACCATATCAAAGGAAGCCAATAACAGTCCTCAACCTCACAAGGGAAACACAGTTCCTAGATCTAGTATGGATCTGATAGTGTCTAAAGAGTAGAATTATACGCCAACTATAAGTTTTGTTGCTTGTACCCTAGAGATCAAGAGTGCATTGAGCATATGACTGCTATATAAACCATAAGAGGAATCTGACTACATCATACTGGTCAAGGGTAGTTTCACTCCTGAAATTGTACTCTGAGAAAAGAATAGGAACAGAAAGGAACAATATCTGTGTGGTTCTGTCTTTGAGACAGGATCTTAAATCCAACTTTAAAGCCTAATCTGAAACCTGCAGCCTGATATTAGGATTGTGGAGGCTAGGAGCCTGTAATTTTTCCTTTTCTAAATACAAAGCATCCTGCTAATAGAGGCTGAATCCAACAGGAGCCTATATTGGATCTTGTCCATAATTGCTGCCTTAAACCATACCTGTGTCCGAAGCTCACAAACTCAGGCCAAGAAGGCAGTGATCTGACTTCAGTAAACGAGGTTTTCAGGTTGAGTCACCTTTGACATCTGTAAGAGTTAAACATGGTTTGACCAAATATAATATATGAGTTTAAAAAAAGTTGTTGCCGTCACTGTTTATAAAAATTAACTCTTAAGTCACGAGGCTCTTAGTAACTTTCGTAGAGAAACTTGCTTTAGGGAAGACCAACCAATGGACTGTTACAATAATCTAGTACTGAGCTATCAAAAGCCTGTATCATGTGATTGGCATAAGAGGGGGTTAGAAGAATATTATAAAGTTTGTAATATTATAATCCCAAAGACAAAAAGATGCATACTGACAACTAAAATTAAATTATCCAAAAAAAAGTGAGTATAAACTTAGAAGAAAAAAAAAGTACCTTTAATTGGAGTATTTCTAAGAATTGCTGATGAAAGTATCAGAGCTGAGTGAAAATTTTGAAAAACAAGATGCATAAGAAATATAAAAGTCAAATATAAACAAATTATTTGAAGATACTAAACAAAGAAAAAATAGTTACATCCCAATGAGGGAAATTACACAGTGTTTTCTTAGGAACCTAACAACATCATAAGGAATTAAATGAAAAAGAGAGCCTGAAAGCAGTTTCATTATGTTTTGATGATCTTAAAAGAACAAAGAAGAGGGAAGGAGAAAGGAATATGTTAGGGGATGAGTGGGGAAAGAAGAGTGGGGAAAAATCATCTCATATAATTGGATGAGGCAAGTAGAATAGTAGGGAGGAAGAAGTTGGAGTAAGAAATATTTCAAACAGTTACATCTGAAATGGTTAGAGGAGGGTAGAATACACACAAACAGAATCAAATGAAGAAATATATTTCACTCAGGGAAGAAGTAGGAAACAAGAGGAATGAGCTTTCCTGCCCTTTGAAGGATTGAATGAGATTTAGCCCAGCTGAGTTGAACTTGGAGAGCTGGATGTGCCCTGTGGCCAAAAACTAGGGAAGGGGACGGGTGGATATGGAATGTCTCAGCTGCTGGGACTAGGCTGCCTCCTCCTCTGTGCTTCTCCTCAAGCTGCCTCCCAGCTGCCTGTGTTTGGAGCCCTGAGCCTGGCACAAATTTGCCTATGAGGTACTCCCTCCAGGCTAGCACCATTCCCCTCCAGAGATCACAGCCACTGCTGGAGGCTCAGTACTGTAGGTGGTGGAGGGGTACTGGGACCTTCTTTGTTCCTTCCTCTTTAACCCAGGTGTTCTCAAATTCAGGCTTTTTGGAGGTGTACATTTTAAGTTGAGTCCAGAAGGAGGGTTCCTTGGCTCTGCCCTATTGTTAGGTTTGGTTTTAAGTCCCCTAGGAGCATTTGGTTTTTAATCTTTAAGGAAGGGTTTTCAAAGGTCTGAACTTTTGCTACCTCTATGCTACCATCTTGACTCTGCCTCCTCTTATAGTTTTCTAATTGTTTAAAAAATCATTTTCTTTGAACTAGTTCAAAGATTAGTTATCTTTCTATATTTCTTAGACTATCTTCTTTAAAAATTGTTTTGTTTTAATAGTCTTCTTGGTTAGTAAGGTTTTCCACCACTATTTTAAGGTTTCAGTTTTCCCAAGTATCAAGTTTCCTTGCCATTCTTTTTTTTTTTTAAATATATTTTATTTGATCATTTCCAAGCATTATTCGTTAAAGACATAGATCATTTTCTTTTCCTCCCCCCCACCCCCCATAGCCTACGCGTAAGTCCACTGGGCATTAGATGTTTTCTTGATTTGAACCCATTGCTTTGTTGATAGTATTTGCATTAGAGTGTTCATTTAAAGTCTATCCTCTGTCATGTCCCCTCAACCTCTGTATTCAGGCAGTTGCTTTTTCTCGGTGTTTCCACTCCCATAGTTTATCCTTTGCTTATGAATGGTGTTTTTTTCTCCTGGATCACTGCAAGTTGTTCAGGGACATTACACCGCCACTAATGGAGAAGTCCATTACGTTCGATTATACCACAGTGTATTAGTCTCTGTGTACAATGTTCTCCTGGTTCTGCTCCTCTCGCTCTGCATCACTTCCTGGAGGTTGTTCCAGTCTCCATGGAACTTCTCCACTTTATTATTCCTTTGAGCACAATAGTATTCCATCACCAACATATACCACAGTTTGTTCAGCCATTCCCCAATTGATGGGCATCCCCTCGTTTTCCAGTTTTGGGCCACCACAAAGAGCGCAGCTATGAATATTTTTGTACAAGTCTTTGTGTCCATTATCTCTTTGGGGTACAGACCCAGCAGTGCTATGGCTGGGTCAAAGGGTAGATATTCTTTTAGCACCCTTTGGGCATAGTTCCAAATTGCCCTCCAGAATGGTTGGATCAGTTCACAACTCCACCAGCAATGAATTAATGTCCCTACTTTGCCACATCCCCTCCAGCATTCATTACTTTCCTTTGCTGTTATGTTAGCCAATCTGCTAGGTGTGAGGTGATACCTCAGAGTTGTTTTGATTTGCATCTCTCTGATTATAAGAGATGTAGAACACTTCTTCATGTGCTTGTTAATAGTTTTGATTTCTTTATCTGAGAACTGCCTATCCATTTCCCTTGCCCATTTATCAATTGGAGAATGGCTTGATTTTTTGTACAATTGATTTAGCTCATTATAAATATGAGTAATTAAACCTTTGTCAGAGGTTTCTATGAAGATTTTTTCCCAATTTGTTGTTTCCCTTCTGATTTTAGTTATATTGGTTTTGTTTGTACAAAAGCTTTTTAGTTTGATGTAGTCAAAATTATTTATTTTACATTTTGTGATTCTTTCTATATCTTGCTTGGTTTTAAAGCCTTTCCCCTCCCAAAGGTCTGACATGTATACTATTCTGTGTTTACCCAATTTACTTATGGTTTCCTTCTTTATGTTTAAGTCACTCACCCATTTTGAATTTATCTTGGTGTAGGGTGTGAGGTGTTGATCTATTCCTAGTCTCTCCCACACTGTCTTCCAATTTTCCCAGCAGTTTTTATCGAATAGTGGATTTTTGTCCCAAAAGCTGGGATCTTTGGGTTTATCGTATACTGTCTTGCTGAGGTCGTTTTCCCCCAGTCTATTCCACTGATCTTCCTTTCTGTTTCTTAGCCAGTACCAAATTGTTTTGATGACTGCTGCTTTGTAATATAGTTTGAGGTCTGGGACTGCAAGGCCCCCATCATATGTGTTTTTTTTTCATTATTTCCCTGGATATCCTTGATCTTTTGTTCTTCCAAATGAACTTTGTTATGGTTTTTTCTAAATCAGTGAAGAAGTATTTTGGTAGTTCAATGGGTATGGCACTAAATAGATAAATAAGTTTGGGTAGGATGGTCATTTTTATTATATTGGCTCGTCCTATCCATGAGCAGTTAATGTTTTTCCAATTGTTCAAGTCTAGTTTTAGTTGTGTGGCGAGTGTTTTGTAGTTGTGTTCATATAGTTCCTGTGTTTGTCTTGGGAGATAGATTCCTAGGTATTTTATTTTGTCTAAGGTGATTTTGAATGGGATTTCTCTTTCTAGTTCTTGCTGCTGAGCTGTGTTGGAGATATATAGAAAAGCTGATGATTTATGTGGGTTTATTTTGTATCCTGCAACTTTGCTAAAGTTGTTGATTATTTCAATTAGCTTTTTGGTTGAATCTCTAGGATTCTTTAAGTAGACCATCATGTCATCCGCAAAGAGTGATAACTTGGTCTCCTCCTTGCCTATTCTGATGCCTTCAATTTCTTTATCTTCTCTAATTGCTACTGCTAGTGTTTCTAGTACAATGTCAAATAGTAGAGGTGATAATGGGCATCCTTGTTTCACTCCTGATCTTATTGGGAATGCATCTAGTTTATCCCCATTGCAGATGATATTAGCTGTTGGTTTTAGATATATACTGTTTATTATTTTTAGGAATGACCCTTCTATTCCTATGCTTTCTAGTGTTTTTAATAGGAATGGGTGTTGTATTTTATCAAGGGCTTTTTCTGCATCTATTGAGATAATCATGTGGTTCTTGCTAGTTTGCTTGTTGATGTGGTCAATTATGTGGATGGTTTTCCTAATGTTGAACCAGCCCTGCATCCCTGGTATGAATCCTACTTGATCATGGTGAATGATCCTTCTGATCACTTGCTGGAGTCTTTTTGCTAGTATCCTATTTAAAATTTTTGCATCTATATTCATTAGGGAGATTGGTCTATAGTTTTCTTTCTCTGTTTTTGACCTGCCTGGTTTTGGAATCAGTACCATGTTTGTGTCGTAAAAGGAGTTTGGTAGAACTCCCTCTTTGCTTATTATGTCAAATAGTTTGTATAGTATTGGGGTTAACTGTTCTCTGAATGTTTGATAGAATTCACAGGTGAATCCATCAGGCCCTGGGGATTTTTTCTTAGGAAGTTCTTTGATGGCTTGATGGATTTCAATTTCTGATATGGGATTATTTAAGAATTCTATTTCCTCTTCTGTTAGTCTAGGCAGTTTGTATTTTTGTATATATTCATCCATTTCTCCTAAATTGGTGTATTTATTGCCATATAATTGGGCAAAGTAATTTCTAATGATTGCCTTAATTTCCTCCTCATTGGAGGTGCTGTCCCCCTTTTCATCTTTAATGCTGTGAATTTGCTTTTCTTCCTTCCTTTTTTTAATTAGATTGACCAGTACTTTGTCTATTTTGTTTGTTTTTTCAAAGTACCAGCTTCTTGTCTTATTTATTAAATCAATAGTTCTATCACTTTCGATTTTATTAATTTCTCCCTTAATTTTTAGGATTTCTAATTTGGTTTTCTGCTGGGGGTTTTTAATTTGATCGCTTTCGAGTTTTTTCAATTGCATTTCCAATTGATTGATCTCTGCTCTCCCTTGTTTGTTAATATGAGCTTTCAGGGATATGAATTTGCCTCTGATTACCGCTTTGGCTGCATCCCAAAAGGTTTGAAAGGATGTTTCGCCATTGTCATTTTCCTTGATGAAATTATTAATTGTTTCTATGATTTCTTCTTTAGCTAAACGGTTTTGGAGTATCATATTGTTTAATTTCCAATTGGTTTTAGATTTGGTTTTCCATGTACCATTACTAATCATTATTTTTATTGCCTTGTGATCTGAGAAGGCTGCATTCATTATTTCTGCTTTTTTGCATTTGTGTGCTATGTTTCTGTGACCTAATGTATGGTCAATTTTTGTGAATGTGCCATGTGGTGCTGAGAAGAAGGTGTATTCCTTTTTATCCCTATTTACTTTTCTCCATATGTCTATTAATTCTAATTTTTCTAAGATTTCATTCACTTCTTTTACCTCTTTCTTATTTATTTTTTGATTTGATTTATCTAAATTTGATAATGGTTGGTTTAAGTCTCCCACTAGTATGGTTTTATTGTCTATTTCTTCCTTCAATTCTCCTAGTTTCTCCATTAGAAATTTGGGTGCTATATTATTTGGTGCATACATGTTGATTAATGATATTTCCTCATTGTCTAGAGTCCCTTTTAACAAAATATAATTACCTTCCCTATCCCTTTTGATCAGGTCTATTTTTGCATTGGCTTTATCAGATATCATGATTACCACTCCTGCCTTCTTTCTATCAGTTGAGGCCCAGAAGGTCTTACTCCATCCTTTAATTCTGACCTTGTGGGTGTCAACCCGCCTCATGTGTGTTTCTTGAAGACAACATATGGTAGGGTTTTGGATTCTAATCCATTCAGCTATTCGTCTACGTTTTATGGGTGAGTTCATCCCATTCACGTTCAAAGTTATGATTGTCATTTGTGGACTCCCTGGCATTTTGATTGCCTTCCCTAATTCTAACCTTTTCTTCTTCGGCTCTACCTTTTAGTCCAGTGATTTACTTTGAATCAGTCCCCCTTGTCCCCTCCCTTGATGTTTCCCTTTTTAGTCCCTCCCTTTTTGTTCCCTCCCCCTCCCCCCTCTCTTTCCCTCCCTTTTTGTTCTCCCTCTCCCCCTCCCCCCCTTGGTTTTCCCTTCTCCTTACCCTTGTTGGGTAAGATAGAATTCAAGATCCCAATGGATCTGGATGTTTTTCCCTCTCAGAGTTGATTTCCCTGAGATTGAGGTTTAAGTAACCCCCCCCCCCTCTTCCTCTCCTTCTTATAGGAGTTTTCTTCCCCTCCCCTTCCCATGTGAATCTTTGTGTGAGAACCATTATTCTATTTGGTCTTTCTTTACCCCCTATTTATACATTACATTTTCCCCACATATTAGTATACATAGGTTGATATAAATGTAGTCCTTATAGAAGAGAGTTTGAGTAAAAGAAGATAACATTTTTCCCCTTTCCTTAATATTTACCTTTTCAGGTATTCCTTGCTCTTTGATTTTCGGTATCAAACTTTCCACAGAGCTCTGGTCTTTTCTTTGCAAAAAGTTGGAAGTCTTCTATTTTGTTGAATGCCCATACTTTCCCTTGGAAGTATATAGTCAGTTTTGCTGGGTAGCTGATTCTTGGTTGGAGACCCAGCTCTCTTGCCTTTCTGAAGATCATGTTCCATGCCTTACGATCATTCAGCGTAGAACTTGCAAGGTCTTGTGTGACCCTGATTGGCATTCCTTTATATCTAAATTGTCTTTTTCTGGCTTCCTGTAGGATTTTTTCTTTTGTTTGATAGCTTTGGAATTTGGCAATTACATTCCTGGGAGTTGTCTTTTGGGGGTTTAGTGTAGAAGGTGTTCTGTGAGCTCTGTCAGTGGATGTATTGCCCCCTTGTTCTAGAATCTCTGGGCAATTTTCTTTGATTATATCTTGTATCACCATGTCCAGTTTGGTGTTTATTTCTGGCTTTTCTGGGAGTCCAATTATTCTTAAATTTTCTCTTCTCCCCCTGTTTTCCAGATCTATCACCTTGTCGGTGAGATATTTTATGTTCTCTTCTAATTTCTTGGTGTTTTGGCTTTGCTTTATTAGTTCTTGCTTTAAAGCCTGGTTTTCTTTTACAGTTTGGTCAAACTGGTTTTGTAGATGCGTGAATTTCTTTTGCATCATTTCCCACTTTTCCTCCCAGAGGGCTTCCATCTTTTTGGTCCTTTCTGATTCAAATTCTTCATGGGTTTGTGGAGAGTTTCTATTTCCTTTGGAAGATTTTGGAGAATTTTATTGTATATCTTCTTCTATCTGCTCTGTATTTTGTATTTTGGCTCCATAGAATGTGTCCAGAGTCGCCCCTTTCTTCTTATTTTTCTTGGTATTTTGGGGCTTCTGTGCTTCTGTGGAATTTGTCATCTCTGAACGTGGAGGATTGGCTTTTCTTGTCTTTGTCTGGTGATCAGAGGCTTTAGTCCTGGGCAGATGTTGGTTCTATGAGCGTTCCCTGGGTTAAACTGAATATGCCTCACTGGAACTGGAATGGAAGGGTCGGACCACGAGGCCACACTCTTCCCCTGGCTCGATTTCCGGAAGTTGCCTTCAGAATCCCTGGCCGTGAGGCTGTTTCGTTGGCCTGCGGGGGGATGGGCTGCCGCTTCCCCAAGCTCAGAGAGCACAGACTTTCACTGAGACTTGGATAGCAGGATCCAGCCCGTGAGGCTGTCTTGCCCGCCCTGAGGGTTGCTGTTGTTTTGACCAGCTCTCTGCAGCGGAGGCCCCAGGCAGTAACTTTCACCCGGACCGACCAGCTCTTTGCAGCGGAGGCCCCAGGCAGTAACTTTCACCCGGACTGGGACTTGGGTAGAAGACCCTGAGGGTTGTTGTTCCTCAGACCCTGCTCTCTGAGCCTGGTGTGGCTGCCGCTTCCGGGAGCCTTGGACTCTGCGCTCCTACCCCTGAGGTCCGAGGGATCTCGGGTTCTGGCTTT
Organism: Monodelphis domestica; assembly: GCF_027887165.1. Classification (NCBI taxonomy): domain Eukaryota; kingdom Metazoa; phylum Chordata; class Mammalia; order Didelphimorphia; family Didelphidae; genus Monodelphis; species Monodelphis domestica. The sequence goes on along the minus strand of NC_077233.1, from coordinate 283,836,837 downwards.
TAAGGGGAGCCGTACCTTTTGAACCGGGTCCAGGTCCAGGAGGAGGGTTCCCAGGGTCTGTGCTGTTGATCGTTTTGAATTTCGGCGCCTTAGGAGCTTCTAGTTTGAGATCGGTCGGGAAGGGTTTTCCGGAGATCTGAACTTCAGCTTTCTCTAAGCCGCCATCTTAACCGGAAGTCCCTTTCCTTGCCATTCTTACCACCATAATTTTTTACCTTCTCTGTCTCTTGTTTCACTCCCTACAGATATTCCCTTAGTCCCTGTAGCCAGAGAATTTCAATCTGAGGCTTTACCTGGATTTCTTGTGGAATCACTATACTCTTTTAATTTTATCCTCTAGAAATCTTTTAATGAAATATCTTAATTGTTTTCAAGGTTCTCTTTGTTTTGTTCATCAGAGATGATGGTGGTGATAATTACTGTATTTTTTTTCATTAAGCTCTGCAATCAAATCACATGGGCAAGGCCTGCCTTCTCCTAAGAATACTCAGAACAACAACCAAGCTCCTCATTCAATGATCTCTGAGGTCACTTCAGTGCCAATCTCTGCCTGAGGACTCTCTTTTATCATAGGAATTCAGGACCTTCAATAGCTACATGTTCTGCTTAGAGTCAATTTTTGATGTGACTGCTGGGCTGAGAAGCTACTCCAGTACACACATTTCTAGGAATTCCAAGACTAGATTTTGCCAAGTTCTTTGCTCCAGCCATTGGCAACACTAGAACCCTCTCTAGAATACTTCAACACTGTTCTCTATATGAGTATGGGGCCTGGTTTTAGGCCCATTTGGAAATGGGCCAGTCTTAGATTCTATTTCCACCAATATTGTGTTGGAGCCAACTAGAATGTTATGAGAATGTTCTTAGTCATAGTTAGTCATAAATTTGGAAAAAAAAAACATTTCAGCCTCTGCCAGGTTTGGATAGGGGCTTCTGATCTGGACTGCTTTGACCAACATAAATTTGCTCTTCTATATTCATAAGACTAGGGGATGGCTCAGGTTCTATAAAAATAGAGTCTACTGATACTGGTGATGTCCTTGTGTGACTCAAAGAGAAACAAATATGTAACTCCAGCTTCTTTCCTTACCTTTCACTAAGAGATTTTCATTCTTACCAAAAGGGCATGCATGAGATTGAGGCCAGATACCGATCACTATGCTCTCCTCTGTGAATCTTAAAACTGCTCAGACTCTACCTTAGGACATTTGGTTAAGGCTATTCCCTTATTGTAACAAATGAAAGTACTTGATCAGGAATATATTGGGAATTTTAACATTACTCCACCCATACTTAGGCAGTGCCTTAGAGGAAGATAAAGTTGTAAACTCCTTACTGAACAATGAAAAATCCCCAACTCATACTTATAGTGAAGCTAAAACCTTAAGCTAGGTCTATTTTTAGATCTAATACAAAAGGGCACTAAGTACCTATAAAGGTGAAATTGATCACTTAAAGGTCAAGCAACTTACAAAGGCAAGAAGTGTGAAGTTTTAGTCTACTCAGAGAAGGTGATAACAAAAGAAGATGTGAACTAAGAATGGGCAGTCCTGGGGAAAAGCGTCTACTGTGATTGGTAGACATGAAAATTTAGGGGATGTAACATAAGAGAAAATTTCTTTAAAAGGAAGGGACTCATCGAATTTGAGGGAATTAGAGTTTGCCATGGAGGTTGGAGTTCGGAGGTTTGGAACTTGCTTGAGACAAATCTTGTGGTGAGTGATTAAAGACTGACTAATCTCTCTTAAGGCTCAGGCCTAGGCCATTTGGCCTAGGACCTTCATACTATATTTCTCTTATTCTCTCTCTCTATCCCTTTCCTTAATTTCTACATTTGTATTAATTAAAATCTCCATAAAACTCAGCTGACTTGGGTATTTTCATATTTGGGAATTTTTCCCAAACCACTTCTTTTTGATTAAAATCAAAACACTAAAAATTATCTTTACAGTTTTGGCAATTCACAGTCTTGAAAACCATATTTTTGCAGTCACACCTCACAGAAAAAAGGTAGAGGCTAGACATATATCCATTTGCTTCTTTAAATTTTGTTCTTCTAGGGTATATAATTAAACTTCATCTATTTTTTTATTACTTAGTCATTTTGAGAGAAAAGTGAGTCCCAAGCTCTGTACACAAAGATGTGACTCCTTTCCCACCTAATACCAGAGAATTGTTAATAATAAAAACACATAAGGAATACAAAAGAAACCCATTTATCTAAAACATGCCAAAATTGAAATCAGAGAAAGTATATATATATATATATATATATATATATATATATATATATATGCACAGATGCATATAGATGGATGAATGCATATATATATATATATATATATATATGTGTGTGTGTGTGTGTGTGTGTGTGTGTGTGTGTGTGTGTGTGTGTGTTACTGTTGCAATTCTTGGTGGGGCACCCAGTGGGGCACCTACTCTTTCTTGTATCTTCGTTTCTGCTTCTATTTCTGATTGTCCAAATAGATGCTGCCCTCCTCTCTACCTCTGTCTCTCCCTTATGCAAATCCCACTGTTAGTACTCTGTTATCTTTGCTGATAATCAGATATATCTCAATTTTTAAAATTATTATTATACTTTGAGGTGGTCTTAGGCTTTCTACAAAGTTCCTGAACTGTTCTTTCTCTTTCTTTAAGTAGATACTGTGAAATTTCGATTACTCCACCCTACTTAGATATTACTTTATGGAGAAAATGAAATTCGAATCTCCTAATTGAACAATGAAGGTACTTAGTTCTTACTTTATAGTGAAGCTATAACTTTAAGCTAAGTCTATTTTTTATCTTAATACATAAGGGTGTTAAGTAACTATAAAGGTTAAATTAATCACAAAAAAGGTCAAGTTACTAACAAAAGGTGAACTTAACAAAGAAATGTTAAGTAACTCTAAAGATATAATCTAATCAAAGAAGATGAGAACTAAAGAATGGGCATTTAGAGGAGGGGACATAAGAGTAAAAGGTCTATATATTTGGCTCACTTTCTCTTTCTGGTAACTTTGGCAGCGGAGAGTTGGCTGGTGGCAGCTGCGTGCTGGGCCTTTCATCATCTTGGCGTGGCTACAAGCTATTGTCCAGTTTGGAGGTGAGTTTCTGGCTGAGTTTTCCCTCCTTTACTTTCCAAACTTCATTCTCTTAGAAGCCTCTAATCTCCTTCAGAGACCCAGTGGCGAAGATCTTGAACTCCCCCTGGCACAGGCCAGGCAGGAGAAATCCTATATCCTCTTCCCTCTTTCTCCTTAAACCTTTCCCTCTATATTAATTAAAAATTACCATAAATTTCCAGACTGACTTGGGTATTTTATTTGAGATTTTTCCCTGGGGACCAATAAATTTAGATTTTAAGTCACAACCCTAATATTATCCTTATAATACCCACATGACTGATTCTGTCTTCTATTGTGGCTCTGACAATCCTTCAAGCATCTTGTAGGAATACAAGATATTGACCCTATATTAACTTTAACAAGGAAATTTCAACTATCATTATAGATGCAATTCAATAGCAGCGTGAAGACTTGGAGTAAGACAGACTCCCCTTTGTTGAGTTCTCCTTTCACTTACTCAAAGATTAATCCCTAGTATATAAATATATATATATATATATATATATATATATATCATCATCATCATCATCATCACTCTCCTAAGACGTATTCTCTTTGAAGAGAGTGAATGGAAGATATTAAAGAGGATTCAGAAAAAGGTATAAGGCATTATGCCTCCTTTCAGTCTAAACTATTTAGAGATGGAATACTATAAAAATTAATTTATATCTAATAATAAAATATTATATTTTATGAGGTTTATTAAGGATTATTAGAAATCAAGGAGTAAAGAAGATTCAAAATAATAACCACATACCCATGGCTGATTAGTCCATTCAAAATCCCCACGCTTAGCTTACTTGCTACACTTGCTACATCATTGCAATGGTAGGGAAGAGAATGGGAGGCATTACTGCCAGTTAAATACCAATTCTGATCTCACCAACCTGGGGACTCAGGTGAGATTATTGGAAATTCTGGGAAACACCAAGATTTCTGGGTTTTGAAGTCTAGAGTTCAAAATCTCCATGTATACAGTACCAGACTCCACCCACACCCCACACTCCTGACTGAGTGACATGTCTTCCCCCCCTTCCAGAGATCAAGTGCCATGTCCAGATCCCCCACCTCACCCCCCCAGTCCATCTGTTCTGCACCCTTATACAGCCACTTACCCCAGACAGGAGAGGGAGGAAGTGTTCCTATTAGGCTATTGGGCACAGGGGTGAGTGAAGTGAGGAATGTCTTCAGGCTCATGGAGAGGGGGAAGGGAACAGCTCTACCCTAAGTCCCTCTGACTTTCTAGTAACAAATTCTGGTGGACAGATGCAGGCATACCCACAGAGAGGGCTCTCAGTGCCCTTTTGGCACATGTGCCATAGGTTCACCATCACTGGACTAAAGAAGTAAGATTTAGAGGCTTGGATAGTTCATATGGGGGTAAAAATACTGATTTATTGACTGATGCTACATTTTATAAGTTGGGGAATCAATCAAGGACCCCCAGTTGAACATATTTCCATTGAACCCTTTGTCCAGATACTGTTAGCTCCAAAAAATTTTAAGATAAATTTTTCTGAAGTTTAGACTCTCTTAACTACTTTAATGCTTGGATGGCAGAGGGCCCGGCTGATTATAAACCTGATCTCTTCTGTTCATTCTCTGTTGACCTTAACTTTCTCTAATGGATCCCTTAGGAATGGGAAAATCTAGATAATTCTTCCAATGGTCACTTACTATGAGCTTCACTGAGTAATGTTTGTGGACCAGATGACACATGAGGACAAAAATCAGAATTTTACTTCATATAGATCATACATCAGGTGGTCTCAACAAAGACCAGCATGAAAATGGAAGTTTATGGCCATCCATCTGTCATTTTCTTTTATCAGGAAGCCTAATTTTGTCTCTAGTGCCATGCTCAATATTTCCATCAACTCTATGTATGCCTTTCTCCCTGAATTGTCTTATTAAAATTGTCTTCCTAAAAGTCAAGAAAGATTTAGAAATAGAGGGAGAGACATTCCCTAACTAAAAAGTGAGAAAAGGGTGGGAAGATGTGGGAAGGTATATTCTGCCCAGATCATGGGTCCATGGGTAGACAATGGAACCTACAGAAAAACCTTGAGGATCGTCATATTCTGGGTTCTATAGAGGATGTGTTTTCACTTGCCTATAAGTAGATTTCCCTGAGATGGAAAAGTCAGGGGAATGGGCCAAGGAATAAAATGGCTAGAAGAGTAAAAAGAGGAGCTATGTTATTTTAGGTCAAGGGACAAATTGTAAACTCTTTCCTTGCACATCAAACTACATATCCTATGTCTTGCCAAGTCTTGTCATTTCTGCCTTTAACCATATCACTCCAGTAGGTCACCTTCCCTACACTGACCACAACTGCCATCACCTCATAGCTGAACTATTACTACAGCCTACTTGTTGCTCTCACTTCCTTGTCTCTCACCACTTTAGTCAATCCTCCTTTCAATAGCCAATGATCTTCCAAAAGTACATTCTGACCTGTCACTTCCTTCTTAATATTATCTCCAGTGACTCCTCATTACTTCCAGGATCAAATTTAAAATCTGCTAACTTTTATAACCTTTCATGACCTGGATCTTTTTTTTTCCTTTCTTTCTTCTAACAGTTTACCAATCATACAGTTACAATGGCTTTCAAACTATTACTAACACAAAGCATTCCCTCATTCAAATCTCAGCATTTTCACTGGCTATCCACTTGCCTGGAATGCTTTCCCTCCTTGCTTCCAAAATCTTACTTTCCTGTCTTCTTTCAAGAGTCAGTTTCAAATCAGCTATTTGCTTTTTCCATGCACCTCCTTATTCCCACACATATAATCCCATTCACTTCATTCTAGTATTTCTTTTCATTTATGCTATATATATATTTTTTTTTCATGAGCAAATTTGTTTACATATTTCCAGTTCCTTATCAAGGACAGTGTTTTGGACATTCCCTATGTTTCCAGAATTTATCACAGTAACAGTATCTAACATATAACAAAAAAATTATAAATACTTTGATGATAATTATGAATCTTTAGCTTCTGTTGAAATATATTATTATCATTATTACAGATTATAGTATATATATATATATATATATATATATATATATATATATATATATATATATGAGAGCAGAGATGTATTTTAAATTCTCTTTTCTTTCTGATCCTAGTTGTTGAATTCCTGATTCTATAGTCAATTGGCTTTTGAGTACATTGTGACTTTCTGATCAGCTTATGATTTGGGGACATTCCTGCTATTTAGACTCTGGGGGATGGTTGTAATGTTGTCTATCACTGCTCGAATGTGCTGTATATTCTTAGGTATTTTATTAGTATTTTGAAGGAAGTCTTAGTTATTTAATATTTGTCATTATCTATGGTCTCAGTTTTGATCTGAACACACAGGAATGAAAAAAAAAAGCAGCATAGTTTATCAGGCATTCTTTGTTTTACCTAGGCTTTTTTTTTTCCTAAAAGGCTAATCAGACTGCATGCTGTTAATGATTTTAAGTCCTTTAGTCATGGAGACTTGAGTGGGGTTATCGTAAATGACTTTTAGGGGACCTTCTGTAATGCTCCATTGAGAAGGGAGGACCAATTTTGGATTTGATGATCCATTTGTTTCCTGAACAAGATATTTTTATTGACCAAGGCATATACACACAGGGGAAAACCTACAGAGCTGATCATGTATATTCTCTAAGAGCATTTGTCAATATAATTTTTCTGAGCATTTTTATTCAGTAAAAGTTTTTTTTTTTTTTTTAATTTTCTGCCTTTCTTGTTCAAATTCTCTAGGTCATGAACTTGCATCTGGGACCAGAAAATATGTGGCCTAAGTGATCATATAATTCATAATTTCTTAAAATTCAATATTATTCCATTATATTCAGGTATCAAAGGTGTTTTTATTTGAATATTTCTTCTGTGGATCAAGTTTTCAAATGGTCAATTGTAATTATAATTCTCTTTTGATAAAAGTTTACCCATATTCTTTTCTTATTAAGATTTTATTTTACCAATTTTATATAACAACTTTTCTCATAAGTTTTCTGAAGTTTTCTAATCCAAACAGTCTCCTCCTCTCCCTTTTCTCCCTCTTTCTGGAGTTGGAAAGCAATTTGATCTGGGTTACACAAGTATTATCATACAAAACAAATTTCCATATTCTTCATTTTTGTAACAGAATAATCATATAAAACAATCACCTAGCTCCCCCCCAAAAACCAAATAAAGTATAATATAGCATAATTTGATCTGCATTCTTACTACAAGAGTTCCTTCTCTGGAGGTGCAGAGTATTCTTGTTATAAGTCTCTCACAATTGTCTTGGTTCAATGTCTTGCTGATAATAGCTTAGTCTTTCACAATTGGTCATTCCACAATGTTACTGTTAGTCTGCAAAATATCCTTCTAGTTCTTCTTACTTCACTCTGCATCAGTTAATGTAGGCCTTTCCAGCTCTTTCTGAAATCATCTTAATAGCAAAATAATATTTCATCATCATATTCCATAATTTGTTCAGACATTCCACAATTGATGGGCATCCCCTTAATTTCCAATTATTTTCTACCACAAAAAGGCTATTATAAGTATTTTTATACAAGTAGTTTTTTTTGCCTTTTTTAAAAATTTCTTTGGGATACACTGGTACATCAGTGTTCTTTTAATTTGCATTTCTCTAATCACGAGTGATTTGGGGTATTTTTTTCATAAGATGAATGTTAGTTTTGATTTCTTCATCTAAAAACTATTTGTTCATACCCTTTGACCATATTTCCATGGGAAATGGCTTGTATTTTTTATACTTTTGACTTTGTTCTCTATATATTAGAGAAATGAGATTTTTATTGGAGAAATTTGTTATAAATCATATATCCATTTTTTACTTAATGTTGGCATAGACTGTGAAATATTTGTCCATACCTAGTTTCTGTCATTCTGTTTTCCAATTTTCCCAGGAGTTTTTTTTTAATCAAATAGTGAGTTCTTGGGCCAAAATTAGGATCTTTGGGTTTATCAAACATTAGAGTGCTAAGGTCATTTACCTCTTACCTATTCTAATGATATATCAATCTATTTCTTAGCCAGTGCCAGATTGTTTTGATGGTTATTGATTTATAGTATGTTTTGAAATCTGGTATTACGAGGCCATCTTCCTTCACATCCCCCCCCTTTCATTTCCTTGATATTCATGATTTTCAAGATCAGCTTGACAAATGACTCCTGAGTTAATGAACTGGAATGAGAAAAATGGTTCTGAGATTACAGGAGGGCTGAACCGACAAACTCACAGACAGACAAAATACTGACAACACAGACATATCATGGAGCATAGAACATAGACTGATCACAGACAACCTAGATAGCTGAGACATATCCTAGGAATTCTATATACTCTTTGATGACATAGAACATAAAATTATGGACTAGACTCTTCTTTTCATCCTGGTGTAAAGACCAATTGTTACAAATCATAGTTACACTACTAAAGAAATCTGTGGAGAAAAGGAGGCTCATTAATAATGAAGGAAGAAAAAATAAAAGAATGCTTGGGGAAATAAGAAAATTGGAATTGTCAATGTAGTTATCTAATCCTTGCTCCTTGAGTTATGTATCAGGGCAGCAGTGAGAAAGATTAATTTGAACAGGCTTTTTACATTTCAAGAGTTAGTCAGAAAATGGGTTAACTTTTCATACTGACATTTGTCAAATCTTAGTTCTAAATTACTTTTCCTGCTCCAATAGATTTCCTAAAACAAACACACTTTTCTTCTGCAATTTTCTTCTGAGAAATTGAGGGTATTTTTTTGAGACAGCAGCAGTGCCAAGAGGAATGTTTCAACTAACCTGTGGTAAGATTTATGGGGTAGTCTCAAGTATATCTCCTAGCAATTTTTTGAAAGTCATTAAGACTGTTTAAAATGTTCTGTGGTTATTACCAAATGGAATCTTTCCAAAAAAACTGAGGGCAGAACCAGGTTTTCTGGCTGGAAAAAAAATGTTGGTCGCCATCTTCTTTTGGAAGGGAGGATTTGAGGAAAAAGTTTGGTCATTTTGAATTTGCTATTTCTTAGAGAAAAAAGACTGCCTTATCTATGGGTAGTTTTAAATCTCCTCTCTGATTTTTAGCCTGCTGATTTCTTAACGGGATCAAGTTGAGAGGCAGTATTGGGTATAGAGGAGATATTTTTATAGATTCCATAGTTTTACTCCTGGCTTAAAATCTTCTTGACCCTGAAAATCCTTTCTGCCAAACATAAAGAGCAGAGTTTTTCCTCACCTGAAATTCTGTGAATGCCACTTCAAGCTCACATTGGCACCATTCTGTCGAGATCTGCTCAACAAATTATTCATGGGTCTACAAACTGGGATGAGAAAAATATGTCTGGTATTTTAGAAGGGCCAAAATGACAGACCGACATACACACAGAAATCGTTTTGCTGAAGAGTGATAAATTTTAATGATTTGGGATAATGAAGGTTTTATACTTTAGTACATGGTCAAGTTTTGTGTATATACCAGATACTACTGATAAGAAGGTACATTCCCTTTTATCCCCTTTCAATATTCTCCAGAGATATATTAAATTTAACTTGACTAAAATTTCACTCACTTCTTTTACTTCTCTCTACTTTTTTGTTTAGATTAATCTAGTTCTTAAAGGGGAAGGTTGAGTTCCCCAATCAGTATAGTTTTACTGTTTATTTACTCCTAAAGTTAATTTAATTTTTCTTTTAAAAATTTGGAATCTATACCCTTTGGTGCATATATGTTTAGTATTGTTAATACTTCATTGTCTATAGTAACTTTTATCAAGATGTCATTTCTTTCTTTACCTCTTTTATTCAGATCTATTTTTTGCTTTTGCTTTGTCAGACCATGATTTCTACTTCTGCATTTTTTTCAATTCATCTGAAGAAAAGTGGATTTTGATCCATGTCCTTGCCATTACTCTGTGTGTATCTGCCTGCTCCAAAAGTGTTTCTTGTAAACAACGTATCATAGGATACTGTTTTTAATCCACTCTATCTACTTCTGTTTTGTGTGAAAATTCATCCCATTAACATTCACAGTTATAATTACCATCTTTATATCCCCCTATATTTTATTTTTCCCTTTTGATACTGCTCTTTCTCCCTCCTTTCACTCTGTCCCTCCTCACTAGTGTTTCATTTTTAATTACAATCCTCAGTTCCTCTTTCCTTATATTACTAGCCTCCCCATCCCTCATCTTATTCGCTTCCTGATTCTTTAGAGGGTAAGATAGGAATCTATATCCTAAATAGTATAGTTGATAGTCCCTCTCTTAGTCAATTCTGATGAGAGTAAGGCTTACATATTGTATACCATTATTGTCATCCTCCTTTACAGTGTAATGGTTTTTTTGTATCTCTTTAGGTGATGGTATTTACCACATTTTACCTTTCTTCCCTTTTCTCTCAGTGCAATCCTTTTTCACCCTTGATTTCTTTTCATTCATGCCATTCCAAACAGCTCATTCCCACATCTTCAATGTATACTCCTTCCAAGTGCTTTGTTAATGATAAAACTTTTGAATTATAAATTTATTTCCACCTAAGAATATAAACAGTTCAACCTAATTGAATATCTTAAATTTTCTCTTTTTTATTTAACTTATTTGTTATTCTCTTGAATCTTGTATTTGGACCTCAAAATGTCTGTTTAAATTGGGTCTTTCCAATTATTATAAATCTTTCTTTAAATTAAATATTTTCCCCTCCTAAAACTCCTCCCACCACCCCACCCAACTCCAGAAAGAATATACTCTTTTTTGCTGGGTTCATGATTTTTTGGTTATATACCTAGTTCATTTGCCTGGCAAAATACCATATTTCAAGACTCTTGATCCTTTGATGTAGAAGCTACTAAATCCTGAGTAATGCTGACTATGGCTCTATTTAATTTTTTTTCTTTCTATCTGCTTGTAGTATTTTTCTCCTTGACTTGGTAACTCTTTAATATTCTTGGGAGTTGTGATTTGGGGATTTATTGCAGGATTTATCTGTGGATTCTTTAAATTTCCATTTTACTTTTTTGTTCAAGAATATCAGGACATTTTTCTTTGATAATTTCTTGTAATATTATGTCTACACTTTTTTTTTCTTTTTTATTGATCATGACTATAAGGTAGTCCAATGAATCTTAAATTGTCTCTCTGGATTTATTTTCCAGTTCAATTGTTTTTTTTTTCAATAAATATTCCATATTTTCTTCTATTTTTCAATCTTTTGATTTTGTTTTATTGTTTTGTGATGTTTCATGAAATCATTAGCAACTATTTGTCCAATTATGATTTTTAAATTATGATTTTCTTCTGTGACTTTTTGAACCTCCTTTTCCATTTGGCCAATTCTACTGTTTAAAAAAAAAAACTTGTTTCTTCATTGGACTTTTTTATTCTGTTTTAATTTGGCTTATATTTCTATTTAATTCATTGTTTTCCTTTTGTATTACTTTCACTTGTCTTCCCCATTTTTTCTTACTCTCAATTAAAATTTTAATTCCTTCTTGAGCTCTTCCTGAACCAGAACCTCATTCCCACTATTCTTTGAAGTTTTTTGTGTAGCTGCTTTGTTCTCACTGTCCATTTCTGAGGGTATTCCTTACTCTACATTTCTTGACATAAAATGTTTTTATGAATAGTTTTTTTTGTTTGTTTGCTCATTTCACTGGCTTCTTTTTTTTACTTTAATGGTTGGCTATGTTCCCAGGTAGAGAGTGCACTCTCTTACTTCAGTTTTTCCTTGCTGTTGCCATCAACCCCTCAACTCTAATTCTGGGTTTCTGTTATTTTTAGGTCTTCCAAGGTGGTATGATGGCTTATGGGCTGGCAGCTCTGAAAGCCACTTCACATGACTGATTAATTTTCTTATAGGTACTGCTAATGGCTTGTAGGGCTCAGAGCACTTTGAGCTACCTTATGTTGAGTCTCAGAGCCTTACCTCAGGTCTCACCTCCAGCAAGGACTCAGAGACTCACTTTGGATTCAAGTAGGTAAGGTGCACTGCAGGCTATTTTGACCTATGATTTGTGTTTTCACTGCTTTGTTGGGCTGAGCTGACCTTACACAAGCCTATTGCACTGTGTTCTGTCTTGTGATGAAGCTTGAGGTTGCACTAAAGTCTTGGGCAGGGACTCTGGGCCTCCTCTTAGGATTCAACAAACTAGGCGCTATGGACTTCCTTGTGAGACATTGGAGTCTCACTGCAAGGTTGGTCTAGGGCTTAGAACTTGAAAGGGTAGGCACAGGGTGCTCTACTCTTGCCTTATACAGTCTTCAGGTCTCAAAGTTGGCATATGCCCAGGTTCAGAATGTGGAGCAACAGCTGAGGGAGAGGCAAATATTACTCCTCAATGTAAGACTTTGCTTCCAGATGCTCTCCCCTCTTACCTCTATGAAAAAAGAACCTCCCTGAATAGCTTCCTACTTGTTTTCTGCAGAAAGAAAAGTTATTTCACTCCATCCCCTTATTGGTTCTATCACCTTGTTTTGAGGTGCTATTTTAATATTGGTTTAAGAGGATCCTCAGAGTCGATCCAACTTTCTGTGCTACTCTGCCATGATGGGTCCTATTTATATTCTTTAAACACTAATTAATAGGGATTAGTTCTTGGTTTTATACATTTTCTTCAGTTCCATAGATAGATTAGGTATCAGGCTGTTCTTGAGATTTGATTTAAATTTCCAACTTGATAATTTCTTTTTGCTTGATCTTAATTGATTTTACTTTTGTATTTTTTCTTTAATTGCATATTATCAAAATAATTTACTTTGTCCTTTATAATTTCTTCTATCAGAAATTTCTTCTAATTCATAGTTTTGGAAGGTACTCCTTCATATATGTATGTGTGATTATAAATTGTGGTCTAAATTAGGCATTCTATACACAGTTGCAAATGCATTTAGTAAATTAGTTTGACAAACTGAAAGCTTTGTATCCAAGCTTTTGGAAGAACTCACTATTCTACAAAGTCTTCTGGGAAAACTGGAAAATAGTATGGAAGAACCTAGACAAAGACAAACATGACAAACCATATTCAAAAATGAATTAAAAGTGATTAAATGATGTCGAAATATAGGGTGAAACCATAAACAAATCAGAGAAGGATGGTTTACCTATCAGATCTGTCTAAGGGAAGAATTTTTGTCTAAACAAGAGAGAACATTATAATATGTAAAATAGGTAACTGCATTAAATAAATTATTTTTTAAGAAAACAAAAACAATGCAACTAAGATTAAATGGGAAATGACAAACTGGGAAAAACATGTTATATGTCTCTGACAAAGACCTCAGTTCTCAAATATTTAGATAACTGAATCAAATTCATAAGAATACATAGAATTTCCAGAAATACAAAGATCAAAAGATATGAAAAAGCAATTCTAAAATGAAGAGATTAAATATCTTCAACTTATGAAAAAAATCTCCAAATTCCTATTAATTAGAAAAATGTAAATTAAAACAGCTCTGAGCTTCCACCTCACAAATATCCGACTAATATGACCAAAAAAAGAATGATAAATGCTGCAGGGGATGTGGGAAAATGTGAGCACTACTACCCTGTTGATGGAGCTGTGAACTCATGAAGCCATTTTGGAGAGCAATCTGTAACCATGCCCACAGAAACCTGTGGATACCCTTTGATCCAGCAACACCACTACTAATTCTATTCTCTGAAGAGATCAAAGATAGGGGAAAGGACGTACTAATAATATTTAGAGAAGCCCTTTCTATGGTAATAAAGAATTAAGCACTGAAGAGATGCTCATCAATTGGAGAATTTCTGAACAAGTTATAGTATGCGAATGTAATGGAATACATAATGTGTCATAAGAAATGACAAAGACAATGATTACAGAACCATGGAAAAACTTATATGAACTGATGCAAGCAGTGAAGTGAGCAGAGCCAGAAGGATGCTATACACAGTAACAGCAATCAAGTACAATGATCAACTATGAATGACAACTATTATTAGCAAAGCAAGGAACCAGGAGGACTCCAAGGAACTCACAATGAAAAAGACTATTGCTATAGAAAAAAAATGGACTAAATCTGAATGCAGATTGAAGCACACCATCCTTCATTTTATTTCCTCCATACATTTTTCTCTAGTATAAGCAATATGTCTTCTTTCATGGCATGATGAACATGGGAACATGTATTTTAATAACATGTAAAATCAATATTACAGGGTCTTTTGGGGAAAGGGTAGGGTTGAGAAGGAGGGAGAGAGCATGGATTGCAAAATGTCAGAAAATTCGTGAAAATTGTACCAAATGTAATTCACAAAGAATTAAAAAATTAAGAGTTAGCATCGTGTAGAAAGTCTTAGATATAGTCTTTGAAAAGCTGTATATATGTCTCTCTCATGTATGTATTTGTATAAGTGTATATATGTATGTACATTCACACATAAAATGCAAGTGTACCCACATAAGCCCACACATAAAACATGTATACAGACATGTATATGTTCTGAGCTAGTATCCACAGGCTTTACCATACTGCCAAAGGGGGTCATACACACACACACACACACACACACACACACACACACACACACACACACACACACAAAGGAAGCTTTAGAAACTATTTAAAATGTTTTGCTTTCCCTAATGCATTTCATTGTCATTTTATCTAGTTCTATAAAATTATTTGTAATTTGATTGATAGAGCATAAAATCCATTAGTACTGTCTGAGATATGCTAATTTTTGCATACTTATTTTGCATTTTGTGAAGATCATCAATCATAAAGCTCAGTTTCTTCAATGATTTTCAGTTTTCTAAGAACATCATCACTTCAGCCAATGAAACATTTTTCAAATCCTTTGTGCCACCTTTTGTACAGATATTAGAGATATGAAAACGAAACAATCCCTGGTGTGGATGCTTGAAACAACAGACATATGCAAAGACTTTGGCATTTTATTGTCATTATAATGTTCTCTCTTCGGATATCACATGCAAGGAGGTTCCATCATCCAGCTTGGTGCAATGTAAAGAGAATGAGACTTCATTAAGAAATGCTAGCACTAAATCTTTCATGCGATCATGTATTAGCTTATGATCATAGAAAATCACTTAAAATAGAAAAGCAGACATGGCCACCTAAATAGAAACAATACATGCCTACTCTTTCTCATAATGTATTTAGAGGAGGAAAACCATGTCAATGGTAAATTGAAAATTCAAGGAGACCCACAACAGGATGTTTATCCGCCCAAGTCAGAAAAGGACATCCTTGTACATAGCTGAAGGTACTGAAGTGGTGGTCTAACTAAGAAGCCATAGGCAGAGATGTCTACCACCTGCAAGTATATACAAGGCCTTGAAGAATGGAACAGAGGGAAGACAGAAGTTGCAGAGCTGGTCCCATAGTATGGTATCAGAGCCTGCCAATTTAGACTAGGAATTTTATTTTGACCCTAGGAGAGTTAAGGAAGGGGTGAGAATGCAACTGAGTAAATAGGTCTCATAACTGAGGCAAGGGCTGGGCTGGAGAGTCTTCCAATAAATGAGCAGGAGATGGGGTCAAAAGCAACCCTCCAGGGTTTTAACCAGAGGTAATACTATAGGGGTGTTCTTCAAAGGAAACTAAGTTCAAAAGCTGACAGAGTTCAGAAGAAGATTAAAAGCCATAAAACTATAGATCCCTTTTCACCCAGGATTACTACTACTGGCTTTGCATCCCTAAGAAATTAGGGATAAATGAAAAGGACACACTTGTACAAAAATATTTTTAACAGCTCTTTTTGTAGTGCAAATAGTCAGAAACTAAGGGGGTGTTCATCAATTGAGGAATGCATGAATGAGCTGGGTATATGGTTCTAATGGAAACCAATTGTGCCATAAGAAACCAACAAGATGAACTGAGAAAAATGTGGAAAGATTGATATTAACTGATGGATAATAAAGTGAGCAGAACCAGGTGGACAGTATATACAGTCACAGAAAAATTGTAGGATGATCAACTATGAAGGACTAAACTATTATCAATAAAATAAGTTTCCAAGATAATCTCAAGGGATTCTTCATCAAGAGCAAAGAAACAAAAATGCTATCCACAGCCAAAGAAGGAACTTTTGGAATCTGATTGTAGATCAAAGCACGCTATGCTTTGCTTTTATTTTCTTAATGAGTTTTTTAAAATTGTATATATTATATGTGTCTTTAGTCATGACCTGGTGAATGCAGAAATATGTATTTCATGAAAGCACCAATGAAACCTACATCAGACTTTTTATTCCCTTGGGTGGGGAAGAAAGAGTCTGAATCACAAGATCGTGAAATTGATGAAATTGTTTCTACATGTAACTGAAAAAAATTCAATTAAAAAAAGAATCTGCATACAATAAGTCAAAATATTATCAAAAACACTTATGGTGGCAAAGAACTGGAAATTGAAGGCATGTCTGGAATTTCAGGAATGGCTGAATAAGTCATGCTATATGCTTTTAATGGAATTCTATTGTGCTATAAGAAATGAGAAACAAAATGATCACAAAAAAGCCTGGAAAGATCTGTTGTCATTAAATTCTAAAGCTTGATAGATGGAATTTTAGTAACTAAATACATTACCTTATTATTATTTTTAACACAAGTTGGTATTAGGCAATGCCTATATAGCTGAGTCTCAGAATGAACCTAACCTAATAGGCACAGTAAAATTATGAAGATGGATATCAGCGTAGCTACCCCAATTTTATCAAAGAAGAAGTGATTCATATTTGTTTTCAAATCTTTCCTTTATTTTAAATTCATCCATCTGCAATGCAAACATTTTGAAACTCAAAGAACATGTTTTCCATAAATATGTATATATGCACACGTGTGCATACACACAAAATTCCATGTCCCAGAATAATATGGACTATATATATGATGTACCCAAAGAAGCAGAGATGTTTTATCTATACATACATATATGCATGTAAATATATAAACATACACATATATGTAGTTCATGCTCTTTTGTGTGTCTCAAGTTCCTTAAATTTTTGAAAAATGAATCAAAGTAAAACAAAAAAAATGTTATTAATCTTTCATAAAATGGAAACAAGTAGGCTAATATCTCTGGTCAGTATTTTATTCTGCCCAGAAGGTTAGGTTCATTCTAGAATTGAACTATAAAGTCACCGTCTGGCACAAGGTTTTATTTAAAGAAAAATGGCACTGCATTCAGTCGCTATAATTCCATCTAACAAGCTCCAAGTTTTAATGGCCTCAGCTGAATTGGACAAGAACTGACATCCTTGACTGGGCTACTTTCCCTGCAGTAGTGTCTGTGCTTTACTAGCTATTACCTCAGAGATGAGCCAAAGAGAATATGACAGGCTGAATGCACCTGTTTCATCAGATTTAGTCACCCTCGGTCAAAATGAAGGAGGAAACACAATAGGAAGCGTAACTACATTATGAGTGCATCCCAAAGGAATAGATTCTTAAAGACTGACAAAAATTGCTCTGCATCAGAATCAGAAAAACAATAGACCTTCGAACCCTGAATAGTATTGGGCTAAGGCCACACAGGATCCTGGGAATTTAACTTAAAACCCTTAGGCAAGAATGTATTTTGCCAATTCCTTCATTTCAGGAAAATTTTCCCCATTTAATATTAAATTCCTATAGAAACACGTCATTGATTGACTCACCAAATCGTGCATTCCTTTTTTTAGGAATAATGTCAGATATCTTTTTTAAAAAATTAACAAATAAACAATTTTTGTCCTTTTTTCTATAATATACTTTTTAAGGCTTTTCTATTATGAATAAGTAAATCGATTAATGACTGAATAAAAACAAAAGTACTTATTATGTGCCCTGCACTGTAAGAAGAACTGGAAAATAATACAAATTGGCTTCTTTTTCTCTTTTCCTTCTCAATGAGGTTTAATCAGGAAACTGTAACTTGTGTGTAGCCCTGTGTGACATTATCCTCTCTGACACCATCAATACTGGGAGCTCAGCCCAGGGAATAGGATTCAATATTAATTATTATTACTTACCAAGCATTGACTTTGTCTACTGGTTGCACAAAACAAAAGAGAGAAGACGCTTGCCCTGAGGGTACACAATAGTCTAAATTAAAGAGACAAGAGAGATGAATTGATGGCCAGACATCAGATAATGAATTATCTTTTGTTTCTTCTGCTGGTTGGCGAGCTGCTCCTCTACAGAAATCCATGTGTACATTATGGGAAATGATTGCTGAGGCCTTATTAAGGTTATGTCAACTAGGCACAAAGTGATGTGGATTTCTTGGCCTGTTCTCTCTTATTAGTCACTCTGCAGTGACATGTGGGGCTTAGATGTTGGCAGGTTAGGCAGTTACTGAGCTGCTGAGATTTGAAGAATTCCAAAAGGCCCACATGCCCAAAATCCTTCCTCCCATGGCTTTAGGTTAAAGCAGAAGTGAAGAACTTTTCTTCTATACATGTACAAATAAATGATAAAGAAGATCTCAAAGATAAAGTCATTGAGGATTAAATAGGTTTGGAGTATTTAGATTTTATTTTTTTGTTTTAAAGAATTAGAAAAAGCTTAACTCCTTAAATTTTTAAAGAAAAAGTAATGTCCATTTTATTAATAATTTTAAAATAGACCACAATTTTATGTTATAGTATATTAAAGGAAAGGGTGAGGGCAGAAAAAGGAAAGGGGAAAAAAAGGAGAAAGAAAAGTCAGATAAACCAAGGAAAAGGTATAAAAAGAGGAAGTAAAGAGAAGAAAAGGAAGAAGTATGGCTAGGAAGAGATACAAAGTGGGGAGAGACAGAAAGAGAGGGTGGAGAGCTGGTAGTTTGCTATATAAGTAAAACACTTTTATCCAACCTAGTTGCTTTCTTATTCTGGGTTTCTGTATCATGGCCAGTTTATTATTACTTTTGAAGTGTTCATTGTCAGACTAACTAGTCAGCTTTTTGGGGGCTTCACGTTTTTAAACTTTTATTACTTCTGTCTAAAAAGGATATCTCAAGAAACTCACCAGAAGGAGACGTGTGTCCTTGGCTGCAGCATCAGGGATGGGAAGGAATAACATGATTTGGGGGTCAGATGAAATGCAGTAAAGAACAAAAGAACTAACTTTCCCCAAGTTAGAGATCCACCATTTACATAAATTGCATTTCAATTAGTTACCTAAGGTTAACACATCACTAATCAATTACCAAATTAATAACTCTTCCTGTCTGAGCAATCTGGGCAGAACATGACCTGAAAGAAAGAGACATAGAATGAGCCAAATTGGGAAATAACAAATGAATACTGAAGAAGTCGAGGAAACGACATGCCCGAGATATGCTGCCAGAGAGGGGAAGTCCTGGGTGGAGAACTCTGGAGTTGGGAAACAGCCTAAAGAACTGAACCACCCAGCTGCCCTTTAAAGTAAAGCACTTTAAAATATTATCACATTTGATCTTCATAAGAACCTCGTAATGTGGATTCTATTATTATCTCTTTATGCGGATGAGAAAACTTGGGCAAACAAAAGGTTAAATGACTTTCCTAAAGTCAAATAGCTCACAAATATAGGAGAGCAAATTCCAGACTCCAAATCCAGTGTCCTATTCAATCTGCCACTTAGTTTCCATGTGTAAAATGAAAATTCCTAATTTCTCATTAGTATTTTTTTGTGGAATTTTTGGTAATCATATCTATAGGGCTGAGGATCCCAAATAGAAATAATATTGAATTGACAATACATGTTTCTCTTTATAGAATTTTTTATCCTTCCCTACTGAATCAAATTTCAATTTGTTTTGGTAGAAACATCAATCCATTCATTTTAATATCTTCTTATGTGATAGATAAAATATTTTATATGAAACATGAAATATCTCCTAAATTATATACACCTGAGAAAATTTCTAGGAACCTGATTTCACTTTTGAAAATTAACTGTCACAAAGTGATAGAAATAGACATCCTGAATAGTGACTTATTTAATTCGATTTATCAGTCTAATGTAAAATTCCATGTTTCATACAACAGCAAGAACAAAAAGACTGAGCTCGTGACACATTTATTGGAATATCATAAGATGGAAGCCTTAACTTTGTGTTTTCGGTCCTTGGTTAATGGAGCTGAGAAGCAGGAATGCCAGCACTCCATCCATTCCTTTATACTTTTACTTTCATTTAACCTTCCTCATAGTTTTTCTGTTATTCTGGGGAGAAATGAATGACGAGCTCATCAAGAGAATTAAAGTTCAATGAATGAACATTAGTCTAACGAAATTGTCGGGACTCATTAATAAAGAGAGGAATGTTGCAATCAATCAGGTATTCATTGACAGATATAGCAATCCCATATTCCTTTTTTTAACAAAACAATTATTTTAGCTGAGGTTATTCCTACATGCTTATTGCTTACATACTTAATGAAACCAAATGAATTTTGGAGGTCTTGAATTTTTAGCAAATCTTTCACTTGGTTGTGTGTATGTGATCAAGTAGAATAAGACACAGAGAAAGAATTCATTAAATCTTATTTCTCAATTTTTTTTCAATCATTCTTATTGTCTAATATTCCATAGTTTAGCAAGAGTTTTAATGATTTAGCATTTAATAGCCTCCACTGTAAAACCTAGAAAGGCATGGAAATGGTCATCCTGACTAGAAAAGCACTTAGATGAAAGAAAGCACATAGAAAGAAGGCATTAACACTAAATTCAGCCCTTCTCTTTTTCTTGCCCTGGAGATCTCAATTATCCCATTGATATGCCAAAGATGAATTTTATTACTGTTGCTGTTGACTTGATGTCTGAAACATAGTTATAACATCTCTGAAGGTGCCCACATTTACTAATTGAGGAAATTATTGTTTAGATGTTAGTTGAGTGAGATCTTCTAAAGATACTTTCATCTCTAAGATATTGGGAGTCCAAGATTCTTCTGGCCTCATTTTTTTCCTTGCCTCAGAAAAAAAAATTTTTAAACATTATGCATTTTTCATAGTATTTCATATTTGTTCTGTTCAGTTGTAATTTTAAAAACTATGGCATTATATTATTATCAGCATTATTTTCCTTTTTTCTGTGTAATCTATGAAGCATATTTCCTAAGACTCTTTCCATCTCATTCAATAAGGTAAGTATTTTGGAATGAACAATAACTCTGGTAGTTTGCACTGCTATATTTCAGGGAATCAGAATTTGTGAATTTTAGATTTACTCGACCCTGCTTACTGTTTAGAATTTTAGCATCCAGGAATGTCTACACCCCCACTTAAGGATTAACTGTGGGGGTGGAAGGTCTAAGACCCGCCTGTGCTAGCAAGTGACAAATCAGAAACAACTGACTGACCCCCTGGGCTGTTCAAAACCAAGTTTAAGCCACCATTGGTACATGTGAGACACAGGAAGTGATGTAAAGAACTGCCTTTATGTTTCATGTCACTTCCTGTGAGAGGGACTTTGGATCTTTTGGTGGCAGTAATGGACTTTGACGGCTCCAGCGTGGGACCTCAGACTGCTTCCCTAAGATGACCATATGGTGAGTGTTAAGGCTGACTCCTCTTTTCCTTGGCTCTTTCTGGAGGCACTAGCCTCCAAGGAGGCCCCTCATGTTGGAGGAGGCCTTGTGGCTGGATGCTGATCTAGATTTAATCTTCTGGGAAGGCCCCTTGGCTGAGGCCTCTGAACTCCCCCTTGCTCAGACCAGGCCAGAGCAGATCTTCTTCCCTTCCCCTCCACCCATCATTCCTAATTTCTTCCTTCTATTGTAAATAAACCACCATAAAATTCCATCCTAACTTGAGTATTTCATTGGGATTTAAAATTAACATTCCTGGCGACCACTAAAAATACATTCAGTCTCAACCCAAAAATTTACCATTAACAGAAGGTTGAGAAGCACTTAAACAAGAAAAGATGAGGAGCAGTAGAATACAAAGAATAGGATGTTCCCTATATATCAACATGTAATGATATAAAAGTTGTTTTTGTTAAATGGTGGTTTTACTTTCCTAAAAGGGAGGGGAGAGACAGAGAGAGAAATTTTCTACAGGAAAATATCTTACTCCATTCCAATAATCTGAGGAGAGTGTTATTTAGGGTGTTTCTAGAAAAAAAGTGAGAATTGATTAAATAATTAGAGGGAAAATAAAGATGAGATATATAATGAATGCCCTTAAACATTTCGAGAGCTATCTTATGTACCTAGAATTAGAAATGCCCTCTTGGCCCTGGAGGGCAAAATTAAGACTAATATCAGGCTTAATGTCAGAAAACAAAACAAACAAAACCCCTACCAAATTAACCTATTCAATAGCTTGCCTTAAGAGGAAGTTTGCTCACATTGACTAAGGACTTGTTAACGAAAAATCTAGATTAGGAAAAAAAAATTAAGGTGCAAATCATCTTAAAATGAACAAATTCTCCAATCTGAGATTTTGTGATTCCTTTTCGATGAATTGTGAAATTCCTCAAATTGACTCTAAAGGTTATTGAATGACACAAAGTAGACAAAGTTAGAGAACATGAATATATTTAACATGTCTCATGCTCATTTAGTAGAATATAGATAAATTATAAGAGGAAGTAAATGTGAAAGGGATGAAATATGGACAATAATATCCAGTGTTTTTATGGAAAGAACATATCTAGTGAATGAGAAATAGTCACGAGACTATTATTTTTACTGAGTTGCTTTCTTTTGCATTTGTTCATTTTGATTTTCTCTGTGACTATGACAATAGGAAAATACAAGCAGTTTAGTATTTTTTCTTTATGAAAATGTCTTTCCAAACAAAAATGACTGTTCATTTCCTCCCTTGCCCTTTCCTCTTATTTCTTTTGTTTACCCACAGGAAATAATGTTCCTCTTGCTTTTTCTGCTTCTCTCTCCTCTTCTTTCTCTGTACTCTTTTCTCCCTTCCTTTTTTTCCCCTTCTCTCCTCTTAACTATTCTCTTCTCCCTCTCTTTTCTTTTTTTTCTTTTTCTCTTCACTTCTTTCATTTTTTTTCCTTCTTTGTTATTCAAAAGTTTTAGATTAAATATATAGATAAAGATATATTGGAAAATGACAAATGATTCCACAACCATCTTTCAGGAAAAATTAGGTGGATAGAAGCAAAATAGATAATTTCATTGGCATGCAACAGGACCTTCCTGGCTGTGGCAGTAGGGGCATATTTAACCTGATTTTTGCATAAAACTGTCAGCTCAAACATATACGTTTATATATTTTATTTTATAGTTAGTGAATAAGATTCTTTCAGCTCTAAAATAACAACTGACAGGTTGTGGTTGCTGCCTGCCTGCTGAATAGTTTATCAAGAACCTAGTTAAATTAACATGAG
Source organism: Monodelphis domestica (assembly GCF_027887165.1). Classification (NCBI taxonomy): domain Eukaryota; kingdom Metazoa; phylum Chordata; class Mammalia; order Didelphimorphia; family Didelphidae; genus Monodelphis; species Monodelphis domestica. Next base: position 283,813,406 of record NC_077233.1, on the reverse strand, counting down.
CCTTGTCTTCATACTTTAATTTATCCTTGGTACAGGATTTAAGAGTTGTCTGACAATATTGTTTCTTATTCCACTCTTGAAAGTATTTTAATTCTAGCAAGCTCAACAGTCTTAACGAAACTCTCAACTCAGATAAGATATCTTACCTTGCATTGGTTCATTTTAAGAAATCAGACATCAGAGAAACTATCAAAAAGATGAAATACTTTGTAGAGCCAAATTTGAAAAGCCTTTTACTGAATTATATGAAAGGGAATGAAGACAAGTTCTTGTTGACTGTAACAGAGTAGTAGGAATGCCAAAGCAATACTAGAATCCAGGCATATATATCAAGTAATAATGTCTTTATTTATCATGATTTTACAAGAGAACTACATTTATTTCAAGATGGATTAATAAGACTGGTGAATCCTTAGAAGTGGAAGTAGGGTAAGGGAATAAGCATTTATTAAGCTTCCACTCTAACCCAGGCATAGTCATAAGTACTTTACAAACATCGAATTTGATCTTCACAACAACCATGAAAGATAAGTATTATTATTATTATCCCCATCTTGAAGTTGAAATTAAGTAACTTGTTCAGAGTCTCATAGCTAGTAATTGTCCAAAAGCAGATTTATACTAAGGCCTTCCTGACATCGATCTAGAGCTCTGTACCATTCTGCTGCCTTAGCATAATGGGAAGTTGTGATTGCTAGTAAACAACATGGATTCATAAAAAGCAAGTAAAACCAAAGTAAGCACAGGCAGTCTATTTATTATAAGTAAAACAAAACTAAGAGAGGGAACTAATATGTTAGATGATTAAATAAAATTGGATACGATTTCAGTGATCTATTTAGGTAAATGGTAGAAAATGGTTGAACTTGGATTAAAAATGTTCAACTTCTTGAATAAAAGATTGAGAAATGGAACTAGGAGTTTTAATCAACTGTTGGTTTGATTTGAGTTAGCAGTGTAATGTGGCTTCTAAAAAGATGTCATTTGTTGCCAAAGTCTTCTAATGAAAGTACAGTGTCCAGAATAACAAAAACAAGATAATATTTCAACTAGTCAATAGTCTGTCATTCTGATATTACATCTAGATAATTGTGTCAAATTGTAGATTTATTTTAAAAGGGATATTAAAATGAAACTGAAATGGCCAAAGGCAGGGTAATCAGCATAGTATAGTATGCAGAAACCCTATAATATGACAAATAATTGAAGGAACTAAAATTATTCAACCTGTAGAAGATAATTTTTTTAAATTTTTAAAAATTCCTCCCCAGTTTTTATATGTGTGTGTCCAAATATATAAATATATAGTGTATATGCATTTATTGACACAATACAATGAGTCAAGGAGAAGTGATGACACATTCTTATTGCACTTGACAGAACCAATGGTGTGCACACATGCACATATATAAACATACATATTATATGTGTGTAGTGAGTCCTTTGTCCTCCCTTTACTTGACTGAAGTTAGTTATATCTTCTTCTTAGGGTTCTATGGGTACTACTGAAGGATTAAATGTGTCTTTCTATACTATTGTTAGTTTTAGTGGTCACTGTGGGTATGTTCCACCACCCACTGTAGGTTCCAACGAATAGTAGGCAAGTCCCATTTAACTAATTACAATTGATTAGTTTTTGCCAATATAAAATTGTTTTAAATATATAGCAAGGGTAAAAGTACAAATATCCTCCCCACCCCCAATGTCTCAGGGGACTTGTTGGCCTATTCACTATCTTGGTCTCTAATAAGAGTGGAATTAGACTTAAAGCAATTTCTTCATGGCATTAGTTCCATCATGCACTCAGAATTCTCTGTCTCTATAAGAGGGAATCTTGCTTCAGCTATCACTGAAATAGAACACAAAGGTTAGGACATCCATAATGGGCTGGCTATAAAACCTAGCATGAATTCAACTTTTGAAGCTGAGGTGAATCCCTATGTTAATGTTTTGAAGCTCACAATGTCATAGAAATTTCTAATTCTTTCACTTAAACTAAAAGAACAACTGTGAAGGGCAAGATCTGAGGCCCATATTCCTGAAACACAGTTTGGGCTCAGATGGGGAGGACCTTATTTCCCCTTATCTGGTCAACTGGAGGGAAGATAAGGTAGATCAGTGGCTTTTGAATAGCTCCATTTGGCCATGAAGCTAAAGTCAATTATGGAAATTCCTTATTCCATAGTTAGAAGTCTGCATATTAAAAATCTCTCAGATATTTCCATTACATATGATCATTACTCTTTAGAGATGAATTCTTTTCAACTTCTTCCAAATGGATATGAGAATCAATTGCCTCTGTGTATGTTTATAAAGTCTGATCTTATTATCCAGTCCTCTGTTACATAGCTATAGGTCATATATGTTAATTTATTTATGTATATTGCTGTCTTCCTTCTGATTATAGATTCATTTCTTCATAGTAATTTAAACTTTTGTAAATATAACTTTATAAGATCTTCATTTATTTTTCATTTCTGAGTAGTTCAGCTCTATTGAATGAAGTCATTCCTTTTACTCCTCAAACTCACTAAAGCAGAATTTTATCTGCGATCTCTCTATAGAAATCCGAAGTCCTCCCTCGATCTCTGCCCACTTAAGTATTAATAACACCAGGTCTCATAGCCTCTGGATGTTATTTTACCCATAATGGAAAGAGAGTTGAGGGCTTGATTTTAAGTCATAATGAAATATAATGGAAATTCCATACTCCTTGATTTGGACCATGTGCAGACATTCTACAACCTCAGCCAGACAGCTAAAATCACAGAATAAAGAGGTGGACTCTGTTTTGATTACACAATTAAGATTTGAAAATATTCAAAAGCAATCATCTTTTTCTACTGTTCTTTTCTTCCATGGCCATGTAAAAATGGAGATTTGAACCCAGAATTCAATCCCCAGAAGTCCTTGGTACTTCCCAGAATTCCCTATAATCTCATCTGAGTCCTCACCTGAGTGGGAGAACACAATTTGTATTTAAACTGGCTGTAGCGCCTACTTTAGCCTCTTCTTGTACTCAGAGATTGCAAGGATGTAGTGAGTAAACTAAGCACAGGGGTTCTGAATTTTGCTAAATCAGCCATGGCACATGGTTTATTATTTTGTATGCTTGATTTCTAATAATCTTTAATAATCCTCATAAAAATATAATACCTTTTAGTAGAGAAACTAACTGTTACAGCAGTGTTTTCAGAGAGAAAAAGGGTATAAACTTTTAGATTCATAGATTGTTTAGACCTTCCCCTCCAAGGCTCATATGTGATCCTTTATTCTCTGTCTCTTCAAGTTGTTCTTCCCTATTTCAGGTGAAGAAGAGGACTAATTGTGTGCTTTGAAATGTTAGGGAAGCAGTCACCAGAAGTCCAGGAGGAGAGTCCATGAAAAGACAGCATAATGCATAGCAGAGTAAGCATTTAACAAAAGTTTATTAACTGAATGACTGTAGAGTGAAGTCCTGAATAACCTTATGCTCCAGTTCAGCTGTAGCAGAATGTGACCTCGCCTGTCCAGTGGCTATTCGACTTTTGGAAATCCACTCAGTGGAATGAATGCTATTTAGAAATTCAAAATGCTATTTAGAAATTCAAAACCTGAGTTGACTCTCCTTATATATTAAGGTAATTGTTGAGAATATGTTTGAGTTGTTAAAGGGAAAATTGCTTATAAGCAGTTCTTTTTTATTGTCATGCAAAACATTATTTTAGTCATTGTTGTAAGAACACACTCATACATAACCAAAACTCCAGAATAAAACCAAAATTAAGTGATATGTAAGAGGATTCCAACAATTATTTCTTTGGAGATGGATAGCATTCCTCATCATGTCTTTCAGGATTGTCCCAGATCATTGCATTGCCGAGTAGCCAAATTTCCACAGATAATCATCATACAATATTGCTATTGTGTGCAATGTTCTCCTAGTTCTGCTTATTTTACTCTACATCAATTTCCAACTTTCCCCTCAGTTTCAAATTATTTGTCATTAAAAGAGTTTTAATAAATATTTTTGAACAAGTATTTCTTTCCCCCTCTTTTTAATCATTATAATATTTATAGCAGAAATATGGGTGGATATGAAGAACAGGGGATATGGAAGGTTTGTAGAAGTGAATGGAGGAGTTGAATTAAGAGGAAATATAGCTGCCAATGAGGAAAAGGAGAGAGATGTCCCCTGCTGAAAGGCTAATTTTGAACCAAATGGGTATCCAAGAAATGAGCCACTTATGATAGCCTGCGGGGATGTCTTCTCTATAGATTGCTGCTGAAATTGCCCAGAGCAGGCTAAACATGGACCCTCTTGAGGGCAAGTCTTTCTCCAGAATTTGGTCACCCAGTAGGGGTCAGATAGGGACCTTTCATAATTGGATGACTGAACTGAGGTTCAGTCCCTCTATGCCCCAGAAAAGATAGTCCACTTATCTGACTGCGATATTCAAATAAGATAAATTTTAACAACCAGTTCAGATGGAAGAGGTACCAGGGAAAAGGGAAGAGGGATGTCCCTAAATAAGGTTGGAGTCGTTTTCAGCGTTGGAGCTGAGGCCAGGCCTCAGAGGCTGGTGGAGAGTTTCTCCTATTCCTGTCTATGCTATATCTGTGCTAGTTTTCTTATCATTTTGGGATACAGACCCAGTAGTAGTATTACTGGATCAAAGAGTATGGATTGTTTTATAGGCCTTTGGGAATGGTTACAAATTGCCCTCCACAATGGTTGGATCACCAAACAACTCCACCAACAATGCATTAGTGTCCCAATTTTGCCACATATCCTCCAATATTTACCACTTTCCATTCCTGCAATATTAGTCAATTTGAAAGGTGTGAGAAGGTACATTGGCATTGTTTTAATTTGCATGTCTCTAACTAAGAGTGATTTAGAACATTTTTATATGATTATTTATGGCCTTAATTTTCTCCATCTGAAAACTGCTTGTTCATATTCTTTGACCACTTTTCAATTCAGGATTGGTTTATATCCTTATGAATGTGACTTAATTCTCTACAAATTTGTGAGATAAGAACTTTATCAGAGAAATTCTTTATAAAAATATTTTTGTTGTTTCTATTTCAATGTTGGTTATATTAGTTTTGTTTGTACAAAAGCTTTTTAATTTAAAATAATCACAATTATTCATTTCATATCTAATAATACTCTCTATCTCTTGTTTGGTCAAAAATTCTTCCCTTCTCCAAAGATCTGCCTATTTTGTGTTCCTCTAATTTAGTTATGGTATCACACTTTATATATAAAACATATATCTATTTTTGACCTTATCTTGGTATAGAGTGTGAGATATTGATCTATACCTAGCTTCTGCTATATTGTTTTACAAATTTACCAGTAGTTTTTGTTAAATAGGGAGTTCATATTCTAAAATCTTGGATCTTTGACTTTACCAAATATTAGTTTGCTAAATTACCCCTGTATCTTGTGTAGAAAATCTACTTCATTGATATACCATTCTATTTCTTAGCTAATACCAGGTTGTTTTGATGATTGCTGCTTTAGAGTACAGTTTGAAATCTGGTACTGCTAGCTCTCCTTGCTTCACATTTATTTTCTTTAGTTCCCTCAATATTCTTCACCTTTTATTCTTCCAGATGAATTTTGTTATTATTTTTCTAGTTCTATAAAATAATTATTTGATAGGTTGATTGGTATGACACTGGATGAATAAATTAATTTAGGTAGAATTACCTTTTTATTATATTAGCTTGGCCTAACTATGAGAACTTAATACTATAACTATGAGAAATTAATATTTTTTCAATTGTTTAGATCTGACTTTATTTGAGCAAAGTGTTTTGTAATTGTAATTTTCAATTCATATAATTCCTTTATTTGTCTTTGCAAGAAGATTCTCCAGTATATGGTTTAGAGAGATTTTAAATGGAATTTATCTTTCAAATTCTTGCTTCTGGACTTTTTGGGTGAAATGCATAAATGCCTGTGATTCATATGAATTATATCTGTATCTTTCACTTTACCAAAATTATTGTTTCAAGTAGCTTTTGAGCTGATTTTCTATGTATAACATCTGCAAAGAATGATAGTTTAGTTTCCTCCTTGTCCACTTTAATTCCTTCAATTCTTTTTCTTTCATCATTGGTAAAGGTAGCATTACTAATGTAATATTAAATAATAGTGGTAATAATTGGCATACTTGCTTCACTCCTGATCTTATTGGTAAGGTTCTAACTCATCCCCATTATAGATTAAACTTGCTGAAGGTTTTAGGTGGATACTACAGATCATTTTAAGGAATGACTCATTTATTCCTCTGCTTTAAAGTTTTGTTTTGTTGTTTGTTTTTTCCACAGGAATGAGTGTTGTATTTTGTAGTAGACTTTTTCTGTATCTTTTGAGATAATCTTGTAATTTCTGTTAGTTTGACTCTAAAGGTTATTGAATGACACAACTTGGACAAAGTTAGAGAACATGAATATATTGAAAGAGCACCTTATTTATATTTTTACATGGTCAATTATGATATTTTTACTAATATTAAACCAGTCTTACATTTCTGGTATAAATCCCATCAAGTTATAGTGAATGCTATTTTTGTTTCATTTATCTAAATCTGAAAGGGTGAAGTGAGGTCCCCCACAAGTATATTTTAACATTTTTTTCTTCTTATAGTTCCACAGTATGCATGCCTTTGTTAAAGTTAATTGATGCTACATATTATGTGGAATTGGAATACTAATGATTGATGTTTAACTGTATATGGCAAAAATGCAAGAATTGGGATTTAAGACAAATGCATTAGAAAGTATATATCCCAATTCCCTATATATACACCCTACAATTCTGAGAAGAAGATGTGTCTGGTCTCACTATTAGATAGTGACTTCAATATCTTCCTATGGATATAAAAAGTAGGGAGAATAACACATAGCAATGAAAAGACAGTGAAAATGGAAGGGGTTAATTGATTTATATTTAAAAAAAAGCCTGATGCTTATACTAGCAGCTAACAAGGCAGAAACATTTGTGTATATGTGAATAAGTATGAGAGAGAAAGAAAATGAGAGACAAAGAGAGAGAAAAAGATAAATGGGTATATATATATATATATATATAGACAGAGAGAGAGAGAGAGAGAGAGAGAGAGAGAGAGAGAGAGAGAGAGAGAGAGAGAGAGAGAGAGAGAGAGAGATAATGAGAGCGAAACAAAGACACAGAGAAAATTGAAACATTTTATGGAAAAAAATTTACCATGTTAAAAGAGATATAAGCACTGAGTGAATTACTCTTTCAGAATCAATAAATGGATACGTATAGCTTTCTATGACTACTCTATTATTTTACCAGCATACCACACCACTTATTGAGAGGAAGGGAAAAAGCCTATTTCCTCATCAAATCTTCCCCATCACCTGCAATGAGAGCTTGATGGTTTGTGGAGAAGAGAAAGGAAATAGGCCTCAGAGATTGAGTGAACAACTTTGTTCTTCTGGTTTTTTTTTCCTGTTTTATTTTATTTTCTTTTATTTTTGGTTATAATATTCACTTTATTACCCTCTATATCTAGTTAAAAGAGATAGGGAAGGAAATTACATCCTGAGAAAAGGCAGTATAGACAGTGAGGAAATATCTGTACTCAAAATGTATGCTCCAAATGGCATAGCATCCAAATTTCAAAAGGAGAACCTAGAGTAACTCAAGGACAAAATAGATAGAAAAACTAGGGAGATCTGAACCTTCCTCTATCTGAACTAGATGAATCAAACCAAAAAATAAATAAGAAAGAGGTAAGAGAAGTGAATGAAATCTTAGAAAAATTAGAGTTAGTAGACATTTGGAGAAAAATAAATAGGGACAAAAAGGAATATACCTTCTTTTCTGCAGCACATGGTACATTCACAAAAATTGACCATGTATTAGGGCATAAAAATATTGCAAACAAGTGCCAAAGAGCAGAAATAATAAACACAACTTTCTCAGATCACAATGCAATGAAAATAATAATTAGTAAGGGTACATGGAGAGGTCAATCAAAAATTAATTGCAAATTAAACAATACGATTCTCCAAAACCAGTTAGTTAAAGAACAAATCATAGAAACAATTAATAACTTCATTGAAGAAAATGACAATGATGAGACATCCTTTCAAAACCTATGGGATGCAGCCAAAGTAGTACTCAGGGGGAAATTTATATCCTTGAGTTCATATATTAACAAATTAAGAAGGGCAGAGGTCAATGAATTGGGCATGCAAATTAAAAAATTAGAAATTGAACAAAATAAAAATCCTCAGATGAAGACTAAATTAGAGATCCTAAAACTCAAAGGAGAAATTAATAAAATTGAAAGTCAAAGAACTATTGATTTAATAAATGAGACTAGAAGCTGGTACTTTGAAAAAACAAATAAAATAAAATAGATAGTGCACTGGTCAGTCTAATTAAAAAAGGAAAGAAGAAAACCAAATTGACAGTATCCAAGATGAAAAAGGAGACCTTACCTCTAATGAAGAGGAAATTAAGGCAATCATTAAAAACTACTGTGCCCAATTATATGGCAACAAATATGGCAATCTAGGTGATATGAATGATTACTTACAGAAATATAAATTGCCTAGAATAACACAGAAAGAAATAGGTTATCTAAACAACCCCATATCAGAAAAAGAAATTGGATAAGCCCTCAAAGAACTCCCTAAGAAAAATCCCCAGGTCCAGAAGGATTCACAAATGAATTCTATCAAACATTCAAAGAACAACTAATCCCAATATTAAACAAACTACTTGACAGAATAGGCCAAGAAGGAGTTCTACTAAATTCATTCTACGACACAAACATGGTACTGATCCCAAAGCCAGGCAGGTCAAAAACAGAGAAAGAAAACTATAAATGAATCTCCCTAATGAATATAGACACAAAAATCCTAAATAGGATACTAGCAAAAAGACTCCAGCAAGTCATCACAAGGGTTATCCACTATTACCAGGCAGGATTCATAGCAGGAATGCAAGGATGTTTCAATATTAGGAAAACCATCCACATAATTGACCATATTAACAAGCAAACTGACATAAATCACATGATTATCTCAATAGATGCAGAAAAAGCCTTTGATAAAATACAACACCCATTTCTATTGAAAACACTAGAAAGTATAGGAATAGAAGAGCCTTTCCTAAAAATAATAAACAGTATATATAAAAAACCATCAGCAAACATCATATGCAATGGGGATAAACTAGAAGCCTTTCCAATAAGATCAGGAGTAAAACACAGATGTCCATTATCACCTCTATTATTTAACATTGTACTAGAAACACTAGCAGTAGCAATTAGAGAAGAAAAATAAATTGAAGGTATTAAAATTGGCAATGAGGAGACCAAGCTATCACTCTTTGCAGATGATATGATGGTTTACTTAAGGAATCCTAGAGAATCAACCAAAAAGTTACTTGAAATAATCAACAACTTTAGCAAAGTTGCAGGATGCAAAATAAACCCACATAAGTCATCAGCATTTCTATATATCTCTAACCCATTTCAGCAGCAAGAATTAGAGGGTGAAATACCATTCAAAATCACCCTAGACAATATAAAATACTTAGGAATCTATATGCCTAGACAAACACAGGAACTATATGAACACAACTACAAAACACTTTCCACACAGTTAAAACTAGATCTAAACATTTGGAAAAACATTGATTGCTCATGGGTGGGATGAGCTAACATAATAAAAATGACAATCCTACCCAAATTAATTTAATCATTTAGTGCCATACCCATTGAACTACCAAAAAACTTCTTTACTGAATTAGAAAAAAACATAACTAAGTTCATTTGGAAGAAGGAAAGATCTCCAGGGAAATCATGAAAAAAAATGCAAAGGAAGGAGGACTTGCAATCCCAGATCACAAACTCTACTATAAAGCAGTGGTTATCAAAACAATTTGGTACTGGCTAAGAGACAGAAAGGAGGATCAGTGGAATAGACTTGGGGTAAATGATCTCAGCAAGACAGATTATGACAAACCCAAATACCCCAGCTTTTGGGACAAAAATCCATTATTTGATAAAAACTGCTTGGAAAATTGGAAGACAGTGTGGGAGAGATTAGGTTTGGATCAACACCTCACACCCTACACCAAGATAAATTCAGAATAGGTGAATGACTTGAACATAAAGAAGGACACTATAAGTAAATTACGTGAACACAGAATAGTATACCTGTTAGACCTTTGGGAAGGGAAAGATTTCAAAACCAAGCAAGACTTAGAGTCACAAAATGTAAAATAAATAATTTTGAATACATCAAATTAAAAAGTTTTTGTACAAACAAAACCAATGTAACTAAAATCAGAAGGGTAGCAACAAATTGGGAAGCAATCTTCATAAAAACCTCTGACAAAGGTTTAATTACTCAAATTTACAAAGAGCCAAATCAATTGAACAAAAAATTAGGCCATTCTCCAATTGATAAATGGGCAAGGGACATGAACAGGCAGTTCTCAGCCAAAGAAATCAAAACTATTAATAAGCACATGAAAAAGTCTTCTACATCTCTTATAATCAGAGAGATGCAAATCAAAACAACTCTGAAGTATCACCTCACACCTAGCAGATTGGCTAACATGACAGCTATGGAAAATAATGAATGCTGGAGGGGATAGTTGTGAATTATTCCAACCATTGTGGAGGGCAATTTGGGACTATGCCCAAAGGGCGATAAAAGACAGTCTGCCCTTTGATCCAGCCATAGCACTACTGGGCTTTTACCCCAAAGAGATAATAAGGAAAAAGACTTTTACAAGAATATTCATAGCTGCACTCTTTGTGATGGCCAAAAATTGGAAAATGAAGGGATGCCCTTCAATTGGGGAATGGCTGAACAAATTGTGGTATATGTTGGTGATGGAATACTATTGTGCTAAAAGGAATAATAAAGTAGAGGAATTCCATGGAGACTGGAACAACCTCCAGGAAGTGATGCAGAGTGAGAGGAGAAGAACCAGGAAAACACTGTACACAGAGACTGATACATTGTGGTACAATTGAAGGTAATGGACTTCTCCATTAGTGGCAATGCAATGTCCCTGAACAATCTGCAGGGATCTAAAAAACACTATCCACAAGCAGAAGATAAACTGTGGGAGTAAAAATACCGATGAAAAGCAACTGTTTGACTATAGGGGTGGAGGGGATATGACTGAGGAGAGATTCTAAATGAACACTCTAATGCAAATACCAACAACATGTAAATGGGTTTGAATCAAGAACACATTTGATACCCAGTGGAATTGCGCGTTGGCTGTGGTAGAGTTGGTGGGAGGTGGGGGAAGGGAAGAAAAGAAAATGATCTTTGTTTCCAATGAATAATGTTTGGAAATGACCAAATAAAAATAAAAAAAAAGAAGTTTGTATTTATTATGTCTGCTCTTTTGCACATGTTTGCTATGATTTTATGCCCTAATACATGGTCAGTCTTTGTGAATGTACCATGTGCTGCTGAGAAAGTGTATTCCTTTTTGTCCCTATTTATTCTTCTCCACATATCTACTAAGTCTAATTTTTTTCAAATATTTCATTCCCTTTTTTTTACCTCTTTCTTATTTATTTTTTGGTTTGATTTATCTAGTTTTTATAGAGGAAGGTTCAGGTCTTCCACTAGTATAGATTTTCTATCTATTTCATCCTTGAACTCCACTAGTTTCTCCTTTAGATGTTTGGATGCTATGCTATTTCCCAACGAATTGGATTGTTCTCCCCTCTTTGAGCCAATTTCAATGCACATAAGGGTTGAGTATTTCCTGTCTCCAACCTCTTTACCCTTCCAGTGTATTGATGTTCTCCCCCTCCCACCACGTACTTCTTTGTGAGAAATAAATTTGCCCCCTTTTGTTTCTTTTCCCATTTCTTTAATATTAACCTCTTTTTTATAGCTCTAGTTGTATATATGTATATATATATATACATGTATATGTATTTATGCAAAAATATATCTATATACCTATTTATGTCTTGTTATTTCATCCTGCACAGTATGTCACTGTTCCCTATAAGTATAATTCTTCTAGCTGCCCAGGTGATAACAACAGTTTTTAAGAGTTACCAATGACCTCTTTTCTTCTAGGGATATATATTATTTTTACTCATTGAGTCTCTTTAATATTTTTTTCCTTTTATCTCTCTTTATAAATTACTTTTGATGGTTCTCTTGAGTTCTGTGCTTAGACATCAAATTTTCTGTTCAGGTCTGGTCTTTTCTTTACGAATGCTTGGAATTCTTCTATTTTGTTGAATGGCCATACTTTCCCCTGTAAGAATATAGTCAGTTTTGCTGGGTAGTTGATTCTTGGTTGTAGACCTAATTCCACTTCTTTCTGGAATATCATATTCCTTGCCTTTCAGTCCTTCAGTGTAGATGTAGCCAGAACATGTGTTATCCTCACTGTGGTTCCATGGTATCTGAATGACTTTTCTTAGCAGCTTGTAATATTTTTTCTTTGGTCTGATAATTTTTGAATTTGACTATAACATTCCTTGGTGTTGTAAGTTGGGAATTAAGTACAGGAGGTGATCTGTGGATTCTTTCAATCTCCACTTTTCCCTCTTATTCAAAAATATCAGGGCATTTTTCTTGAATAATTTCCTGTAGTATTATGTCTAGGCTTTTTCTTTTCTCATGGTCTTCTGGTAGATCAATGATTCTTAAATTTTCTCTCCTTGAACAATTTTTTAAATCTTTTGTTTTGTGAATTAGATGCTTCATATTTTCCTCAATTTTTTCATTCTTTTCATTTTGTTTTATAGTGGCCTTGTGAGGTCACTTAATTCTAGTTGTTGTATTCTGGTTCTTAAAGACTGGATTTCATCCCTGGCTTTTTGGTCATCCTGTCATTATGGTCTGATTTTCTTTTGAGGATATCTTTCATTCCCTTTGCCTTATCTTTCATCTCCTTTGCCTCATTTTCAAGCTGGTTGATTTTGGCTTTCAAGACACTATTTTCTGTTGTTTCCAGATGACTTATTTTAGTTTTTTTTTCCTTTTCCCAATTGTCTTCAGCCTCTCTTAATTGTGTTTTCAATTGTATTTTGAGTTCTTCCAAAGCCTGTATCCAATTTGCTGGGATTTCTGATTTTTCCTTTGCTTACTCCCTGCCCCCATCTCATTCACTCTTTACTAATACCTGTACAGAAGCTGTCTATTGTAATGTCTTTCTCCTTTTTCTGTTGTTTGCTCATATTAAGCCCTTCTTTGCTCCCTTTATTTGTCTGTGCTCTTGTTCCTCTGATTTTTTTTTTTTTGGTTTTGCAGGTTTCTGTCAGTCTCCCCTCTTGGAACTTTGACAGAAGGTCTCTCCCTGCAGTCTGTGGAGGAAGGGTGTTTTAGTTTGAGTTTCCCTATATTCTGGAGGCTTTTTATTGGATTAAATTAAAGTCCAGCAGTCTGTGGGGTAGGGGTGTTGTAGTTTGAGCTTCCCTGTCCTCTGGAGGTTTTGATTGAATTAAATTAAAGTCCAGAAGTCTGTGAGGGAGGGCTGTTGGACTTTGGGCTTCCCTGACCTCTGAAGACTTTTGATGGGATTAAGTTTATCTGGGTTGGGTTGGATGTGCCCTGAGGCCAAAACCTCCTGGAATGATAAAGCAATAAGGACGGTCTTTGTAGCTCTGTTCAGGCTGCCAGCTCTGTGGACCCTCTCCAGCTCTTTCCCTGCCACCTGTGTTTGAAACTCTGAGCCTGGAACAGCCCTACCCGCAAAGTATATCCTCCAGACCAGTTTCTTTGCCCAACCAGAAGTTCCCGCTGCTGCTGGAGGCTTACTGCTCTCGGTGGGGGGGAGGGGTCCTTGGACCCCTTACTTCTGCCTTCCCCTTAAACCTGAGTGTTCTCAGATTCCAGCTTTTGGGGGGATGTAACTTTTTGGATTTAGTCCAGCAGGAGGGTTCCTTGACTCTGTCTTGTTGTTAGGTTTGATTTTTAGTCCCCTAGGAGCAGTCAGTTTGTGATCTGTAAGGAAAGGTTTACAGAGGTCTGAAATTTTGCTGCTTCTATGCTGCCATCTTGACTTCCTTCTCTGTTTTTTTTTTTCTACTTGGTTACAGATAACTAGAATAACAGCTCATCTTGATTCCAGTTTCTCTCTAGTCATTGATTTAAGTCCTGAAAGAAAGAATCAAAAGAGTAGATAATAAGAAACTTAACTCTAATGACCCACATGACCCCAAAAAGGGGAATTAATTTATTTCTTGTGGACTCTCCTACAGAATTCTCCAAAAAATCAAAGAACAGCCCCAAAAATCTACTTGCAGTCATGTCACCAACTTGTGTACTCTAGAATTTCTTCTGCTAGGTTTTTCTCATCTTCAAAGTATCTATTGCAATCCTGGACTATGTGAATTTTACATATAGCAATATTTCTTGTCATATTATAAATATATACCTATATTTACACATACCTATATATACCTATATACACATCTACCCTTATATGTATATATAGACATATACTTGTGTCTCCATGTTTATATAAAGGGACATGAGTGTACATATATGCAGATACATGTGTATTCTTGTATGGATGCATGCATTTATATATATATATATATATATATATTTGTGGGCAGGTATTGTTTCATTTTTATTTTTATTCCTCCTACTTGAACTTAGTAGGTATTTAACAAATATTGTTGAATGGTTGATTGTTCAGAGGTTTGATTGTATAAGGAATATGGTTGTCAGTTCTTCCTGCCATCAACTTAAATTGTGATTCATCAACTCTTCCCCAGTGTGTGATGAGAGTATATATCCTATTTTAAGACATAATGATGGCATTGATGTGCCTTAGCTTGCATAAAAATATATTAGTTTTCATCTTCCATGTTCATTTCTGTGACCACCCTTAAACATAAGATCTTATTTATTTTTAATTTTTATTCATTTATTTTATAAAATCAATTGGTGAACTGGTTAATATGACAAGAAAGTTCAAAAAATATGAAAAAGTATATCAACATTGAAATAAGTTGTGTATATGTGTTGGGGCACAGTGGGGTTTTTATTGGGAATCTTTTGAACCTCAGTCCTACTAAACTAGGCAAAGGATAGTAAACATAAACACATGCACACATATATTTGGTATTACATTTAATCTCATTTAAAAATACAGAGATGGGAGAGGATGCTTTAAAATGAAAAGTAGAATTAAATTAATAGTCACAAACAAAATAAAAATCATTATATGGGAATGGATCATGAAGTAAAAGTAAAAAGAAAGAAAATGCTAGAAGCAAATATTGGTGTTAAATGGAAAAAAGATATGAACAAAAACTCTTTAATTAGAATTTCTCTAAGTATTAGTTATTTGGAGTATATGACCACTGATAACTTAAGTTTCCTATTCTGAAAACTGTCTATTCCTATCCTTTGATCATTTTTCTATTGTAGAATGTCTCTTATTTTTCATAATTTGGAACTGCTTTCCTATTAAAATAAAACATTTATCAAAGAAAATTTCTGTGAATTTTTCTCCCTATTTATGTCTTCTAATTTTATCAATATTTGTTTTATTTGTCCAAAATTCTTTTAAAATTTTTATGTAGATGTTTAACATAGTGGAATTACTTGTTTCCAGAAGGTTAGAAAGAAGAAGGGAGGGAGAGAACATGAATCCTTTAACTATGGAAAAATATTTAAAAATAAATAAATACCAATTATCAAAAGATAAGAAAATAAAAAATTTATGTAGACAAAATTTTAATTTTTCCACCTGTAAACATCTTGTTTAATCAGAATACCTGCTCAAATTCATATATGTGACAGGTATTTCATTTCTTGATTCTTTAATTTGTTTATGATGTCACTCTTTAGGTTGGAATCATGTATCAATTTGTGGCTTGAATTAGTATATGGTGTAAGATAGATTTATATTCAGTTTCTACTAGACAATTTTTCAATTCTCCTGGTTTTATAAACTAGTGACTACTTTCAGAAAAAGCTGCGATTAAGGGACAACTGATAACTATAAACATTTTCATCAATTAAATTTTTAAAAAAATATTTCAATAAATTGAGAATATCACTAAACATTTTTTTAAATCATGAAACTCTTTTTTTCAAGACATTAGGCAATAGTTTAAAGTGTAATTCAGTTTTATTATTCACTTCAAGAGGCAATATAGTATAGTGTATAGAGAGCCAGGCTTTGGTTCCAGTTCTATAATGGAAAAGCTATTGCACTAAATTCTTCAAGACAAGTAATTTCATTTCTTAGTTCTCTTGACATCTAAGACATTGAAGAAGAATAAACTAAATCAGATGTGTTTGTGTGTGTGTGTATACAGTTCCAAGAAAAAAAAAAACAAACATTTTGCTTGGATTACTGTAGACACATAACAACTATGGCATACATCTTTTTTTGTTTATTATGGGTCATAAGTTTTGCAATAAATTGAATATTTTTTGGTAACATTCACCATTTTGGCACCTAAACACTATGAGGGGGAGAGCTTTCTGAAATGTATGAAATAATTTAATCTTTATTTATTATATGTGTGATCATTCTTAGTCTTATCCCAAACTATATGTTAAAGTTTCTTAAATCTTTTTTTTAATAACAAAAAAGCATTTACTCTGTGAATATGAGCATTCAATGTGGCATGCATTTGACCAAATCTTGAACAAATAACCAAAAAATCTATATTTCACATATGGGAAATTGGATTTGAAAGAGAAATGCTTACAACTTGATGTTCCATAGTTAAATAGTGTTTCTGCTAAAGTTAATCCAGGATTCCAGTGCTGTCATGAAGATTAAAGGAAGATTGGAAAAACAATGGGCATCTTTCACAACCAATTTGCAACTATAAAGGAAAAGAATGAAAATAATCTATTGTCAGAAGGTCAGTAAGAATGTACCCTGAGGTTGATTAGAGTTTATTTGATGGCATTTATTTAAATACAGTTTGAATGACTATCCAGAAAGCATATTGTTGACATTCCCTCACTTTTGTCTATAATCAGCTTCTGTTCTCTTTGACTAGCCACAAGCAGGCACCATGTAAATATAGGAAAACATAAAGTGGATTGTTGGAAGTGCCTCAATTTATGGATATTTCACCCAATTATTTCCTACCACTAAGAAACTATTCCAGATTCTTCAAGTATACCTTCTTTATTCCTCTTCTCATGCCCTCTTTTTTCATGATAACATAGAGCAGTGATATTGTCTTCAATTCAAAATTTATTAGAATTTTGAAAGTTGTCTATTTTACATGTGGCAACCCTTGGACAAAAAAAAATCGAGGAAAGCTGTAAGATGAACTAAAATATTTTCAGGCCCTTTCAATTCCAGAGAATGAAAGCTTTGCCATCTGGGTTGTACAATATTTAAGATTATAGCATTTCTCACTAACATGAAGAATATCTATTCTAAAAGGCAATATAGGAAATGTAGTTTATCGACTTCTAAAGCTATCTATCCTAAAGGATAGATAGCTTGTGGTTCAAAAGTATTAAACAAACACATTAATTATTAATCAGTCAATATGTTGATGTTGTGACTTAAGAAAAGTTATTTTGAAATAATATTTAGAATAGGTAATTTAATAGCTGAATTTTATACAAATTAAAGTTTTGCCTTACACTCAAGTCAATGGGAGAAAGATAATTTCACAAGATGAATATCTTGTATAGAAATCTACTGTTTTCATTTTAAATAAGTGTTCATTTTGGCATAAAGTCCTAGAATCTTGTTTGAGAAATGGTAGATAGATATATACGTGGGATCTTAAATTTATGTGTGGAGAGGAAAGATCTAGTTGGAAAACTCTGCAATTCTGTGGGAAAGGGAAATTCTGAATAATCAGGAATGATACATTTTCCCTGCACATGAAATGTGGATACATTTTTCTCCACTTTCTTTCACATCCTCTCTTTTTCTGTTGTAACATGAATAGGAATCAGTTATATGATTTCTTTTTCTAAAGATTATTTCATTATACATTGCCTTAACCTGGAATATCATCATATTGGTAACCAACTTCTGGCTTAAATATGGAAAAATTTATGATAAAAGGCATCTGCTTAGAATCAGTTTTTGAGGAAAATTTGTGAAGTATGAGTACTATTTATTTTTCAAAAGATCAACAGAATTATATGAATCTATTCAGATAAAGATCCCCCCCCCCACTTTAGCTAGATCTTTTTCCTTCTTTTAGATTGAGATATTTAAGATGTCTAGTATTCTGGTAGTTTAAGTATTTTAATTTTGGAAGGAATTGATTCATTTTGTATAAGCATATAACTGTATAGAATATGTTGTAATTATTGTTTTTATTTCTTCCAGTTGTATTGGATCTTTCAGATCTGATACCTCCTTGGGATCTTCTGTCCTTCTCCCTTCTATTTAGAGGGCTTGGGAGTAGGCCTAAGACTTTAGATTTTTTCCAACTAATTTTATTTACCATTATCTATTTTCCTTCATTATCTCTTCATGATGTCTATAATTTACAGAATGATTTCCCCATTCCTGACTTTTTGAAATCTTTGAATTTTTTGATCTGCCTTTTCAAATGTCCTTAGGTTTATTTTCTGAGCCCACTCTTAAAACCAGCAGCCTATGTTGTGTCCACAGTTTTTCAAACAAATTATATTCCTATTTATTAAATAGTTTAATATTTGATGGTGCTATTCAGTAAAAATGTAAACTAAATAAGCAAAATAATACAATAAATAAATATTCTAGAGAAGTGACGCAAATTATATTAAAGAAAAATATACAAAAGGACATTAATAGCATTAAATATAACCACAGTAATGAAATCTAAGTTCAATGAATGTTACTGTGAAGTCAACATAGGAATAAAGCACATTGAATAGAATGGAGAGAAATAGATTTGCATGATATCCTACAAAATGAACTCTACCCTCTGGATCTAACATGTTGGGGCAGTTTTCCTCCAAAATTTCTTAAAATTTGATTATTAGGCTCTTAAAAATCACTGATTTAAGATACTCCAAAAATTCTTTCTATGAACCACTGTACAAGTCAGTTGTTTTTTCCAATATGATAGTTCATATTTTCTTTTTTAAAAATCTTATGATTTGTTGTTATTTTTTCTTGAGCTTCCTCTGAAATTCAAATTAAAAAAAATCTTTTCTTTATTAGTGGGGAGAGGGGGAAGGGGATGGGAAAGTTTTTGCATAGAAGCTTGTGCTTAAACTTCATTCATTTTTTCTTTAGAATATTTTTTTTCATGGTTACATGATTCATGATTTTTTGAACCCCTCTTCACTCCTCCTTCCCAAAGCTGATAAACAATTCCACTGGGTTATACATATATCATTGTTCAAAACCTATTTACATGTTATTCATATTTGTAGTAGACCCTAATCATATCCTCATTGAACTATGTAATTGCTCATATGTTTTTCTTCTGTGTTTCTTTTCCAACAGTTATTTCTCTATATGTATATAGAGTTATTTCTCATGAATTCCTCTGTATTGTCCTGGGTCATTGCATTGCTGCTAGTAGAAAAGTCCATTACATTCTATTTTGTCACAGTGTATCAGTCTCTGTATACAATGTTCTCCTGATTCTGCTCCTTTCTCTCTACATCACTTTCTAGAGGTCTTTCTAGGAAACAGAATTTTTTCAACTCATTATTCATTTTAGCACAATAGTATTCCATCATCATCAGATACCACAATTTGTTCAGCCATTCCCCAATATCATTTTCCAAATTTTGCCACTACAAAGAGCTCAGTTTTAATTTTTTGTTTAAGAATTATCCCCTATTATCTCTTTGGGGTACAAACCCATCAGGAATATAACTGGATCAAAGGGCAGGCATCCTTTTAAAGTCCTTTGTACATAATTCAAAATTGCCCTCCAGAATGGTTGGACCAATTTGCAATTCCACCAGCAGTGTGTTAATGTCCCAATTTTACTACATCCCCTCCAATATTTATTGCTTTCCTTTTCTGCCATATTGACCAGTCTTTTAAGTGTAAGATGGTACCTCAGAGTTGTTCTAATTTGCATTTCTCTAATGAGGTGGGATTTAGCACATTTTTGGGGGGTGCTTATCTATAGTTTTTATTTCATCTTTTGAAAACTGCCTATTACTTATATATTTGGGAAATTAAGCTGTTTTCAGAGAATTTTGTTATGAAAATGTTCTCTCAGTTTGTTGTTTTCCTTCTAATTTTGGTTGCATTGGTTTTGTCTGTACCAACACTTTTTAATTTGATATAATCAAAGTCATTCATTTTATAATTTGTAATGTTCTCTATCTCTTGCTTGGTATTAAATTCCTTTCTCTCCCACAGATATGACAGGTATAGTACTCTATGTTCATCTAATTTATTCATAATTTTACCCTTTATATTTAACTAATTTACTCATTTTGAATTTATCTTGGTGGAAGGTATACGTTGTTGATCTAAACATAATTTTTTCTATACCATTTTCCAATTTTCCCAGCAGTTTTGGTCAAATAGCAATTTCTTGTCCCCAAACTTGAGATCTGGGTTTATTGAACACTAGCTTGCTGAAGTCATTTACCTCTAATCTATTCCATTGATCTACCCTTCTGTCCCTTAGCCAGTACCATATCATTTTGATGAGCATTGCTTTGTAGTATAATTTTAGATCTGGTACTTCTAGACCCCCATCTTTCACATTTTTTTCAATTATTTCCCTTGATATTTTTCATCTTTTGTTCTTCTAGATGCTATAATCATTTCAATTTTTTTTCTAATTCTATTAACAAGTTTTTTGGTAGTTTGATAGGTATGGCACTGAATAAGAAGATTAATTTGGGTAAAATTGTCATTTGTATTATGTTACCTCATCCTACCCATGAGCAATTAATGTTTTCTCAGTTATTTAGATCTACTTTTAATTGTGTGGATAATGTTTTGTAGTTGTGTTCATATAATTCCTGTGTTTGTCCTGGTAGATAAATTCTTAAATATTTTATATTGACTAGTTATTTTAAGTGGAGTTTCCCTTTCTAACTCTTGCTGCTGAGTTTTGTTGGAAATATATAGAAATTCTGATGATTTGTGTGGGTTTATCTTATAACCTGCGACTCTGCTAAAGTTGTTAATTATTTCCACAAGCCTTTTAGTTGATTTTCTAAGAACTTTTAGCTATATCATCATTTCATCTGCAAAGTGATAGATTAGTTTCCTCATTGCCTACTTTAATTTCTTCAATTTCTTTTTCTTCTCTAATTGCTAACACTAGAATTTCTAGTGCAATATTAAATAATAGAGGTAATAATGGACATCCTTGCATCACTCCTGATCTTATTGTGAAGGCTTATTGGTGATGGTTTTATTATTTTGAGGAATGACCCTTCTAGTATACTTTCTAGTGTTTTCAATAGGCATGGGCTTTGTATTTTGTCAAAGGCTTTTTCTGCATCTATTGAGATAACCATAGGGCAGGGGAGCATGGATCATTCTTGGCTTGCTCTTCTCTTCTTGTTACAGCTGCTTCCTGGGTCTGCTTTTTTTTTTCACCTCAGCACTCCAGATGTTTGTTTCCTACCTTTTGGGGTTTTTTTTTCTTTTCTTCAATGTTTATTCATTCTGTCTCCATGCTGGTTCTTTCAGTCCATTATTTATTTTGTGGTGATATTTTAATTTTGGTCAGAGAGAATTCTCATGGTGACACAGAGCTGATGAGGATTACTCTGCCATCTTGGCTCCTTCCCCCTCTGTACCTCTCCCAACTCTTCAAATAACTTTCTAAGAGTGCTGAAGTGCTTGGGTCCTTCCCAGCTTATCAGTACATTAAGAGTTTGTGTACTGATTAAAAGTAAATTTGTCAAAAATAATTATAAATGAATTGTTATTCTCAAGGAATTGCATGCATTCAACATTATGTGTTTTATTCAAATATTTTTCTATATGATATATGGGTCTTCCTAGGGTCATGACTTCATGTATTTCTTCAAGAGATCAGTCTTCTTTCTTCAATCAATATTCTTTCTTCCAAGGAAATAGAATAGTTTGGGCTACTCTGTGGGTAGCAAGAGAAGCCCCAGAATACCTTCCAGTTTTGGTAAAATGTCTGAGGTGAGGATCTGGGTTTAGTCACTTTCTTCCATTCCAGGTTCTGTTAGGAGGTAGGGAAGAGAGAACAAGATTCTTCAATTTGGAATCATCATCTAGGCTTAGATGACTAGTGGAGGCAGGTTCTATAACTCAGCATATCAAGTAAAGACTGTTTCAGGACAGAATATCCTTCATT
Organism: Monodelphis domestica; assembly: GCF_027887165.1. Taxonomy (NCBI): domain Eukaryota; kingdom Metazoa; phylum Chordata; class Mammalia; order Didelphimorphia; family Didelphidae; genus Monodelphis; species Monodelphis domestica. The sequence goes on along the minus strand of NC_077233.1, from coordinate 283,791,171 downwards.
ACTAGCTTGATTCTAGGTCATCAATGGTGAATCTCTTAGAGATGGAGTCCCGGGTCTGTCATCACTCCACCTCCTAGACCTAGGGCAGTGCCCACCCCTCCCCAGGGCCATGCCTCTTCCCCCTACCAAGTGCCAGATTTTCTCTGCTCCCCCTTACCCTGGACAGGGGAGGGAGAAAGTGCTCCCATTGGGCTACTGGGTGGAGGGTTGGGGGAAGTGAGGAATGCTTTCAGCTAGTGTAGAGAAGGGGAGGGGAGTGGCCCAAATTCCATTTCCCCCCAGCTAAGCAGAGTTGAGTGGCCTGTGCTGTGAGCCATCCACCTTACCTCCCATGTATTCCCATTGAGTTGCTGAGCAGAGGGGAAGGTGATGTGAAAAATGTCATCAAATGCAGTGGAGAGAGGGAAGAGAGCAGATCTGCCTACATCTTTCTGCCTTTCTAGTAACAAATGGGTGTTGGTGTGTGGAGGGCAGCCCTGTGCCCAAAAAGAGTGCTCTGAGTGCTGTCGTTGACACTCTTCTTCTACATCATCTACTCATCTTAGAACTATGAGTTAGAGAGGGCATGGAATTATGTAATTGCACCCACCCAGTTATGATCTCACCTCAAAATCACACCCCAATTAGGACCAATCTCCTTTCCTCTTTGCCACAAACCAAAATGTTAGGCAGATTCAGGAAGTTATTATATCATCATGAATAGTTGCTTGACCTATTCAAAGCTGGGGATTAAAGTTCATTACTTGCTTGAAACTCTTTATTCCTTTTCTAATCCAATACTAAGAACTAAAGAATGACAATTACTCTAGGTACTGCAGCATCAAGAGATTTTTGAAAAAAAAAAAAGAGAAAGGAAGATAATCTTTGCTAGCCACCTCTTTGATGGAGAATCTGAAGACAAGATCAAAGACAAGAAAACTGAAAATATAATAAAAATTATATGGATTAAAATATTAACATACTTGAAGGAAACAATTCCACAATAATAGTAGAACCCTGACCTGGGAGGCTAAGGATGAGGTGGGGTGGAGAAAGAATATAAAAGTGAGAGATACTGTAATAATGGAAGGAATCAATCAAGAAATAATTCAAGAGAGAGACATAGAATTAGGGCTCTTGAGAAATTTAAACTACAGAAAAAATCTGAAAGTTATTGGAATTTCTTAAAACAAATCACTACAAAATGCTGGATATTTTAATAATTTATTAAACAAACATAAACTAACTACTGGAAGGGGGAGTGAAAAGAGATAGAATCTAAGGTTACAACTTGCTTAAAACATTACATTTGACATGACAAGAAATAAAATTGCAGCAATGTAAATATTTTAAGTAGATGGAAAAGTATTACAGACAGATAGGAAGATGCTAAGGGAATATTCAGGATTAAATGAGGTTATCTTGACATTATGAAAATGGAAAGGTTTCCTTTCTCATATACACAAAAATACACACCTTATTGAGTAGTAATTGGAAAGAACATTCATTTTTGTGAGCTTTATGTGAAAATTTTCTTTAAAAATTTGAACATAAACTAAGGCACAAGTAGAAATAGTAAATATATGGTTTACACACTACAGTATAATTAAAATTTTAAGCAATATAAGGATTCAGTGAAATGATTTGTACTTAACTGTAGTCTAAATCTCATAGTCCTAAAGATAAAATGAAAAGATAGAAGACTAAATCATAACAATTAAATTGATTTTATAAAAAAGTAAATGGGGAACTTTGGGGGAGGAGAACTGGATCATTCTTTGGGTAAACAAGATATCTTTAAACATTTTTACTAATAAAACCAAAATAGGGATCACTTAATTAGTCATTCAAATGAGAAAACCAAGAAGTCAAAAAATTAAAAAATACAAATACATACAAACAATAAGAAATTCTGCAGATCAAAGGAAAATTAGAGGAACCTTTGATGGCATTTGAAGATCCATTTTATATTTTCTATTTGTTGCTGATATGTTGGTGAGGATTCTATTCTCTAAAGCAACATGAAATTGTGGAAGGGATATTGGATTGGAATCAAAGGACCTGTATTCAAATTTTAGCTTTGTTACTTATTAAAGGTTTGCCTCTCATTTAGTAACAATCCCGTTGGGCCTTAGTTTCTTCATCTGAAAAAAATTGATTTTTACTTAGACTTGCTTAAAATTTATTTTACAGATAATTTTATGGATATAATTTTATTTCCTTTTTGGTTAATTATTAGGAAATGAATATATGTGCATATACGCATAAATGTATGCATATTCACACAAATATAAATATATACACACATTGTTTAAACTATGTGTGTCAGAGTTAACAGGAAAAGTTCGACTAGAAATGCAGGAGGCAACAAGAGGATAACAGGATGGATATGTATTTGTTTATTTATATGCATGATTACACAAGGCATGTACCCATTGCCAAAGTCTCTGGGTGCATTTGCATAATTAAAAACATCAACATAATCAACATGCTGAAAACTGGCAATAACTGAATTGTCCCCCAAACATAATGTACTCTCCATACCCTCTAGGAAACACTTTCCCAACAAATTCCCATTAGCTCAAAGTTGGAGTACATTATTCAGATTTACACAGGACCCTGGAGGTCAGTAGGCTCCCTGCCATTTGGACCAGTAGCCTTCAGTATTTGGGCTCTGAAAATCTCTTCAAGTAAAGGTAGTGAGAGAAAATCTCCACAACTAATCTTTCTTCAGGCCAGCTCACAAGAAAATAAGTCACCTCTCTGCTTTCTAGATGAAAGCAATACTTTTTCAGTCGTACCCAGAAGCACACAGGGAGTATGGCTATTATATTCCTGTCAAACCAAATAAGGCATCCATGGCAAGGGGAATTTCTAAAAGACAGCTGGTGCCAGACATCTGGAGAAAGCCTTCTGCTCCCTATCTGAACAAGCAGCCATGGGAAGTTGCAGGCTCCCCCGAAGATTCTCCCCTCTGGCTGTTCTGTGAGCATCCAGTGAAACTCATTTTCCATTTCCACTCTGTACACCTTAATAAAACTCCACTTTATTTCCAAGTCATGCTGAAACTTAAACAACTTATTTCCTGGAATAGTACTATTTAAGAACAGGTGCTAGTTTAAACCATGAGGGAATTAATTGTTCAATGGAAGGAGAAGATGATGAAATGGTCATCAATCTATTTTTTGTCCTCCAGTCTCTTCTTAGCCTTTGGATTATATACTCTGAATTACAGGTGACTCAAATATAATCCATACCATCTCTGGCTTATCATGGGGAAATAACTGTAGTGTGGCTCATGCCAATGCAAGCTTGTTTTTCCCTTAATCTTATTGAAGATGGCAAGCAGAAAGCATACATTCCCTGAACAGAAATCTCTTAGTTCTAGTGATTTCCCTCTGCTAATTATTTTCTATTTCTCTTCTGTCTCATTTTGTTGTTGTTCAGTCAGCTCCATGGATCAGAGCACACTTTGTATATATTTGTTTGCATGTTATATCTACAATTAGATTGTAAGGAACTATATTTTGCCCCTTTTTGTATGCTTAACATTTGGCACAGTGCCTGATATAGAAGGTGCTTAATAAATGGTTTTCTGGTTGTTTGATATATAAGTAATTGATTAATATATCATGTCACTTCCACTTTCTCTAGTGTCTTCAAAGCTGTATCTAGATGCTGGTTGAACCAACCCAAAGACTTAGAGTAAAGGGCACAACAAACATAAGTTAACTTTTTAAATGCCCTACCCATTGAACTCTTTGTTGACAGTTTATTAGTATTTAATGATCTTATTGAGAATCATATAAATTGAATCTGCTACTTTCTGAAAAAAATGTTTTTTAGCAAATAGAGTACTTGGCCTTGACATTAGTAATTGTTGTTCAGTTTTTCAGACATGTCCAACTCTTCATGATTCCATGTGGAGTTTTCTTGGCTAAAATGATGGGGTGGTTGGCTACTTCCTTCCCTCACTCATTTTACATATGAGGAAACTGAGGTAAATAATATTAAATAATTTGACCAAGGTCACATTGAGTCTGTATTTGAACTAGGGTCTTCCTGACTCCAGACCCAGTATTGTAACTTGTACTTTAAAAAATTTTTGAGGTGATGATGATATATCTCTGGTTCATCGTGCATTCTGAGAAAATTTGAGGCACTAACTTTATATATATATATATATATATATATATATATATTAGGATATGAATTCTTCTCACGCTTTGCTTCCTCCAGCATAGCTATAGAAAAAAAAAGTTTTGAGGAACAAATAGAATATAGATGAGGACATGATCTAAAGAGGAAAAATGCATGCAAAGAAAAAGAACATTTCAGTGGGGAAATAATTGTGAGGACAAATGTCTCAAAGTCCTAGTTACATCTCTGCCCATAGATCATAATACATACATTTCTGATGTCTGAATTTGGGATAATTTTGGAAGAAATAAGTCACTCAGCAACTACTAACAATCAACACAATAGAGGTACAGTGGTAAGAGGATGGAGAGTCAAGAAATTTGTTCATTACTCTTAGTTGTGCCACTTCTTAGTTATGTTATCTGCAGCAATTCATTTATCTGTGATATGCATTGATTTCCTCATCTGAAAAATGACTAAGTGCATCTCTGAGTTCCCTCTAAGGTTCTATGCATGGCACCTTCTCTGCGCTACCTTTCCAGAGGATGATTCTTACTTTCAGGTTCTTAGTGAAATCAGTGCTCCTGCAAACTACATTTCCTGGGGGTGTACCACGAGTGTATTTCCTAGAAACAAAAGTTTGCTGACAAAATTACCTGTTGGTCAAGACATAGATTCCAGCTAGGTGGCACAGTGAATAGAGCACTAGGCCTAGAGTCAAGAAGACACGAATTAAAAATCAGCTTTAGCAAATTACTAGCTAGGAGACTCTGGGCAAATCATTTGACTCTGCCTCAGTTTCTTCATGGAATAATAAAAAGTAGTCGTAGTTGTCATCATCCTTATCTTTGTCATCGTCGTCGTCATCGTAGTAGTAGTGTTTCTATACCACCTGAACATTTGTTAGCAATATGAAAAAGAAAAAAAGTTTGACCATTAATTAGTGCAGTACATATAGTGTTAGGCTAGGAGTCAGGAAGATTCATCTTTTCAAGTTCAAATCTGGTCTCAGATACTTGCTAGGTATGCTGCTCTGGCCAAGTCAATTAATTCTACATGCCTCAGTGTCCTCATCAGTCAAATGATCTGGGAGAAAAAATGACAAACTACTTCAGTATCTTTGCCTTCTTGGCAAATGGTTTCATGAAGAATTAGGCATCACTGAAAAAAAAAAAACTGAACTATAAAGATATAGTAGCTAAAGTAGCCATAAATCATCCCCTCCCCAAATCTAGAGTATACTTTCCTGCTAATGCCCCCACACATACATCTGTGAGAAGATTATGCACAAATAAAAGTAAAATGGCATGCTTATGAGGCATGCATGTAGGAAATATGGGACAACTACAATTTATATAATTCTTTCTTTTTATGGAATCCGGACAAAGTTCAATTTTAACCATGGCATATCTGCTGAAAAATTTGTTCTCCAAAGAATTCCATGTCTTCTCATCTCTATGGCTTGACTCTCCATTGCTAAGTCCAAGTCTTTTATAAGTCCATACTTTGTTCCTTCTTCTATTACCAAAGGTTGCTTCCTGATAGCTGATTCCTCTCTTGAGTACCAAACATCTGCAACTCTCCAGAAGGTATGCCTCTGCTCCTTAATGCTCATAATGTTACCATTTGTTAGCTAAGTCTACTTCAAAGTATCATGGCCAATGTGGAGGGAAATTAAAAAAAAATCTCCCCTTTCCTAAGAGTAATTCTCTCAAGAACCAGATTCTTTCTCATCTTTCAGCTCTCTGCTTGAATTCACTCAACCCTCTCTAGCATTCAGCTATTTAAAAGTAGGCATAACCTATTTTTAATCCTAGCTGATAAGACAGTTCCTTCTGGATTACTCAGAGAAGGCTATCCATACACTCACATTAAAGGAATATTCTGTTATTAACACTTGGTTCACATACTTATACTGTATCCTCTATTAGCTAATCTTTGTTTTCTATGATTATATTAACCATAAAAGAAGAATGATCAAATTACCTCATTATATTTCATCAGAAAATATTTACCAAACACACAATGTGAGATTAAGCCAAATCAAATTAAAAGGCATGTTCTCTTTTCAATTATTATAGCACAATTCACATATTTATTAACCACCTAAATCAGAATGCAAAAATGATCTAGTTTGAGTTTTGGGTAATCCAGATCTCTATAAAGATTTTGCTTCTTTATAAAGTCTCTAAGATCCACCTTCTACAATATAAATATGTGTCTTACTTGGGGAAAACTGAAGTATGGAAGAAAAAATTTTCTTTTGATTTAGAATCTCTCAAATTTACTCTCATCATTGATGTCTTTATTTGTCACCAACATTGTGAAGATAAATGTAATCATTAATATAATTGTTATTTCTAAGAGTTACATTTCAGTAATATTATGTTAGACAGATATACAAAATCAACATCTATATGTATGGCTGATGTTATAACGACAACAAAAATAATATTTGTTATGATCTGTGTGAGAAAAAGATAGGGTAGGAGCTGGAGATCTCAAATTATCTATATAATAAGCTACATTTCATCCTTTCTTTTATGAACTCATAATCCATGGGCATCAATACAATGTGACAGATGTACATTTTTAATTGATATCATCTGTCAACAAAGCATAATAGGAGAAACCACAGCAAAAGGTGAGTAGTATAAAAAACAAAAAAAGTTCCCTTTTCTATGTCCTTGCATTGTCAGTAATTGCTCTTGCACTTTCATCACAAAGAAAACATTCTCTTTTCCTTTGACTTTTTTTATTTCCCTCCTTAATGCATTTAAAGCCCTTGCCCTTTACCAAGTGGTATCAGAGAAAAAAAATTACAATGGTCATGATATCCTTGTTTCAGAGACTTTTCTTACAAAAGACAGGTTAATTTTTGCAGAGATTTTCATTTCTCTGGTTTGTGGCTTCTGATCAGTAGCTTTGGAGAAATTGCTACTTGATATTAATTCTTTTTAAAAAGCACTGTTGGCAGTCCTGAAGAATATAGAATATATTGAAAAAGCAAAGGAAATAGGAAAGAAGCCCAAGAAAATCAATATAAAACATTTAAAGAGCAAGAGAACCTCCATCCCATACCAGCTTTTCTCACCCTGATGTCTCCTAGAGATGGTTTTGGATTCTGCTCTGAGCTCCTTTCTTACTTTTTCCTCTAGTTGGTCTCTCCCGATTGGCTGACTCCAGAGATATGATTCCTTCAACAACTCCTTTGGCTACATTAGGTATTGCTTCTTGCTATTATTAGGCAAGTATTTCCCTCCTTCTTCTATCATTTCTTGTCTTCATTAAGAACCCCAAGGTGTTTCTTTTCTGCTTGGCACCCAAGGTATCTTTGACTGGCATAGACTCCAAACCACTTCTTTCAAGAAAAAAAATATTTTATTTATAAGTGAGCAATGTATTCATCAAAAAAGGAAAAAATCCCTAATTGTGTTTTGGTCTCATTGTTCATCAAGGAATTTGATTCATTCTGAAGTATATCACAGTTATAATAATGCTATACTTAATTGGAGATGTCCTCTAAATAAACTACTTGTTTGATAAGCTTTTGGCCTCAAAACCCAGTCAAGAGGGGGGGCACTATCATTTTTTTCCTTTTTTCCCTTATTCTTTTTTTTTTCACTTTAAACATTATTTTATTTGGTCATTTCCAAACATTATTCATTGGAAACAAAAATCATTTTCTCCCCCCCCCCCCTTCCCACCACTTCTCCCATAGCCGACACACGATTCCACTGGGTATCACATGTGTTCTTGATTCAAACCCATTTACATGTTGTTGGTATTTGCATTAGAGTGTTCATTTAGAGTTCCTCCTCAGGAGTATTCCCTTGTCCCCGTAGCCAAGCAGTTGCTTTTCCTCTGTGTTTTTACTCCCACAGTTTATCTTCTGCTTGTGCATAGTGTTTTTAAATCCCTGCAGATTGTTCAGGGACACTGCATTCTCCGTAATGGAAAAGTCCATTACATTCAATTGTACCACAGTGTATCAGTCTCTGTGTACAATGTTTTCCTGGTTCTGCTCCTCTCACTCTGCATCACTTCCTGGAGGTCTTTCCAGTCCCCATGGAATTCCTCCAGTTCATTATTCCTTCCAACGTAATAGTATTCCATCACCAACATATACCACAATTTGTTCAGCCATTCCCCAATTGAAGGGCATCCCCTCGTTTTCCAATTTTTTGCCACCACAAAGAGTGCAGCTATGAATATTTTTACAACCCTTTTTATTATCTCTTTGGAGTATAAACATAGTAGTGGATCAAAGAGCATGTAATCTTTTAAAGCCCTTTGGGCATAACTCCAAATTGTCTTCCAGAATGGTTGGATCAATTCATAACTGCACCAGCAATGCATTGTCATCACAATTTTGCCACATCACCTCCAACATTTTTTATTTTCCTTTACTGTCATATTGACCAATTTGCTTGGTTTGAGGTGGTACCACAGAGTTGTTTTGATTTGCATTTCTCTAATCAGGTGGGATGTAGAACACTTTTTCATGTAATTATTGATTAAAATTATGATTAATATCAATTTGAAATTTCATATGTTGTATAATGCACCAATTCTCATGTTGAAAAGTTATAGCCCAAAGAAAAAATTTCCCTATTCATACTTTGAGATAAAAAACTCTTAATATTGAAACTGAAATACCATGCAGAGTCTTTGCAAATTGCTTAACTTTCCCTCTAACTTTGATTAATTACCACTATTTGCAAGACCTATTAATATGATTTGATTATAGATGACAAGTAACTAGTTTTTCAGGTACTCTTAAAAAAATAAAACTGACATTGACAACTCTATTTATTTTCCTTTGCCTAAAATGTTGGGAATTAGAGCAGTTTGATAATGAAATGTAATTGCTTCAATATTGTTTGAAAATAGACTCTGAAGAATAGTCTTTTAGATCTCAGTGGGACATTGAATCAATTGAAATTGGTGCACCCTTGGGTCAGCCCAACTTACCTTTTCCATCCCTGATGATGGATAATGAAACTGAACTCACAATCAAATTTTCTCTCATAAGTGGATGATACAGCAAAAATTTCATTCACCCAGGTCAGCTGGCATGATCCAAACAAAGTACCTTATTAGATGAAATGTTCCCAATTACATGGCAGATTAATACAAATCTGTTTATCTGAAATCTACTGTTGGCAAAGCAAACTCTGCTCTGGGCACATTGCTAACACTCACAAATGAAGGTGACATTGCTGAAAGAGGGATAAAAGGAGAGAATACAAATGTGTTCTTTCAGATCACCTAGTTGTTTTATAATAGAAAAGCAAAGGAGGTAAGTAGGCTTTAGAATAGATATCTAGAGGTCAGAGCACTTACAACAGTTTCCATAGGAAATTGACTTGTTCATGAAGTCCCTTCTGCATTAGACAAATATGCCTTATTTTTATTATCTACCTTGATTAGACTCTCAACTCCTACAGGGGTCCACAAAGGATGAAGATTTGCTTATTTTCCCATAAAAATGTATAGCTGTCCTTTTCAGAAATGTTTTCTTGGGAACCTAAAAATACCAATTACTTATGACAGCCATTAGAAGCTGGAGTCAGGAGCTTTCCAACACCAAAGTGAAGTCATTTTACCCTGATAAATGCCTCAATTTTCTCCTCAATTGGGCAGACCTGTAGCCATGGAGATCTGGCTCCATTGTCCTTGAGACTACACAAGCACCCAGATGACAGACAAACTCCAGAAAGCTATATGGTATGTTTGGCATTGAACAAAATACTTAAGTCTCTCTGCCTTTCAGTTTTCTCATTTGTAACTGGAGACTAGTATCATCTATACTTCCAAACTCATACATTTACTGTGAAAATATTTTAAAAATCAGAAATGGCTAGGTAAATGAGTTTTTTATCATTACTATTAATAACAAAAGTAGTAATAGAAATTGTAGTAATCAGGCCTAGGAGTCATACAAATCTGGGCTATTGTCTTCATCCTTTATTATTTTTCACCTAACCTTTTTATGTCTCAGTTTCCTCATCTTAAGAAAAAATGAGAGTCAGTATGAGAGCATATCAATCCATTAGTCAGCCTTGAAGTCATGAAGACCAAGATTTAAGCCCTGCCTCTCACATATACTGTTTGCCTAATTGGAAAAGTCAGCCTCTCTGTATCCCTTGCAACTCTTTAAAACTATAAGTCACAGCTAAACTGCTTGAAGGAAGTGTGGCATCAAGGAATATCCCACACCAATTAAAGCAAAGGTCTGGGGGGACAGCATGAGAATAATAATAATGTTCTCTGTATATCACAAAGATGTCATTAATCAATCAACTAAAATTTACTAAACACTTATATTGTGCCAGGTATTATGCTAAGTGTGCAATGAGAATGAAAGTAGAGCAAGTTAAACAATTTTTATTTGTAATTTTATACTTGAATAATGGAGGAGTCAAGCAGACAGTTTAAGTGTAATTTTAAGCTTTAACAGATGAGATTTTTAGATACTCCATACATATGGAAAAATGTGAAATGAATCTGTATTTATTTTTCAATCAATCCATTCATCTATCTATATTGATATTGTGATAAAGGATGAAAAGGTTTGCAATTTGTAAAACTGGTGCAAAGAACTGAGAAATGCAAACCTAGGAATGATTGACAGTATCATGTGACCAAAGGTAACATGGGAGCCAGAGCTTGAGGGATCTAGGTGAAGATTCCATCTTTCCAACTGACTTTCTCTTCCGAGGAAGTTTAGATGAAGGCTGAAGATTTCCTTGTGATTAAACTGTGGAAGGAGCTTTTCCCTGTATCTGGCTGCTGGCAGCATCCGTCTTACTTGGACATCAGGACTTACTTGGACATCTAACAACAAAGAATCCTGGCTCTATTTGATTTTGGGCTCCTGCTGTGAGAATTGGGGTATTAGTTTAGCAACACAGTTAATATAGTTTAGTTAGTTTCAAGAATAAGAATAGGTATACCGCTATGCCCTTCTTCCTTTCCCTTCCCAAATAATAAAGCAGATTTATTTATATGTTTCCCTCTTGTGCTTCCTTTATTCAAATCCTATCCTAACAGTTTGGCTAAGCCAGCTAGGTTAAGATTATTGTGTGATTGTTTTTTTTTGTTTGTTTGTTTTTGTATTTAGCTAGCTAGAACCTTAGGGATTTACATAGAATTCTAAGGCTTGGCTTGCTGGAGGGAGTTACTAAAACTGCACCACAGACCTCAGCAGCCATCTTGGAGTAGCCATCTTGAGAGAAAAACTGCTTTGATTTCTGAATTCTATTTTTATTTGTTTTGGTATATGTATGAGTTACATTGTACCAATAATATTACAATGGACGCTGGCATGTCTGTAGACAGGTTTACCATTGTACTGTTCGTGTTCTTAAATTATTTTCTGTATGTTCCATATTTTGTATTTGTAGTATTCCCTGGTTACTGTCATTCTGTTTTCATGACGGATTGTTTTAAACTAGCAACAGATTTGAAGCTGTGTGACATTATGGCATGTGTACCCCTAACTGTAATCTGTGCCTGTGTGGTCTCTAAGACTTGTGCCTCTGTGTGCATTTGCGGTAAGCTCTCAAAGATCAGGTGACCTGGTTCAGAAGGGATGACATGAAGATGATGGTTATGCGAATGAAGATTCAACTTGATACCCTCAGCCACTTTATTTACAAGAATATGACTCAAGGTTTTACACAAGGTAACCACAGATTAATCACTAATGGGAAACAATTAAGTAGGCTAGAAAAAGAGGAAGCAGCAGGAATAATTTCTTTGTGCCCACTTAGAGATTTGCCAGTGGTAAGACAAAATGAAGTCCATGAAGTGAAAATGCATAAGAGATTTTCTTCCAGAAGACCTTGAAACTATCAAGAAGAGAACCCTTATTTTTAATGATGAACCTAAGAGGGTGATTAAGGAGATGTGTAGGGCAATTGGTTTGTATGATCCAGACTTCAATAAGTTTGCCCTACTGATGAAGGAGGTCTTGACTAAGAGAGAAAGAACCAAATTTATACAGGAGCCTTGAACAGATCCTTTATTGCAAACTTGGCCAGACGATTTGAAGTTAGGTACATCTGATGAGGGGGTTTATGAAACATTAGTAGAGGCAAGAGATGCAGTTCTGGAGGTAATGGCGAGGTATACCAAAAGACCGAATTCATGGTCAAAATTTGAGGCTATCAAACAGAAAGTCTCTGAAGCTCCTGCAGTTTTCCTGGAAAGGATAACTGAGGCAGCTGAAACTTTATTGGGAATGGATCCACTGGAAGAAAATTCAATTGCATGTATTAAGAGGGTCTTTGTTAAAAATGTTGTCCCAAAGATCATGCAGTTTTTAAAAAAAAATTACTGTGACTGGGAAGAATTAGACCTCAATGATCTATGGAGAAAGGCCATATATTTGATTACTGATTGGGAGGATAAGAATGATGAGAGGGATACTGTTGTTGAGGACTTAAATAGAAATTTCAGGAAGCTGAAATGAAGGCCAGAGACAGTGAAATCAAAGAAATAAAAGCTGTGGCTGCATTGAGATCTGTATACTATATCCAAGGTATACTAATAATAATTATAAACCAAATGAGAGGAGATCACTCCCTAGATGTTATTTTTGTGTGATCGATTTGGACACCCGTACAGGGACTGGCGATTTAGGAATCAGGTTAAAAGACAATTAAATAATGGGTATAATAGAAATAATAACTGGAGTAGTAATAATAATTACAATAATAATAGATAGAATACTAATAATAACAATACTCAAAATAGGTATGCCAATCAATGTCAAAATGCCTGTTGCCAGGGACAAGAAGCACCTGATTTAAATACTAGGCAGTCTTAGGTAAATGCTGGAGCTAGGCCTAAATATAGCCAGGTTGTAAAGGGTCATCAGAGTAAGAATAATGCACAAGTGGCTTGGGCAAATTCATTGCTTTTAATAAATGCTTATTTAATTGTATTGCAATCTATCCTAATATGATGTCTTTATTAGGGCAAAATGGTCAGTAAGCTGACTGCACTCAAAGTGGCAGCCCATAACCAGTCAAGAAAGAAGATGGATTCCAGTGTTCAAACCTTTATTCATGAAAAAATATTAATATAGATTTCTAAGATCAATTTATTATACCTTAAGCAGAGGCACTGAGAAAATTAAGATCAATTGTTATGATAATATGACCAAGACTACAGAACATTACAAAAATATTTTCTGATGTATGGGTAAGACAATCAAGAAAATAATGACAAATCTGTGTATTTTCAAGTATTATAATACAGTAGATAAGCATTTTATGAAAATGTTTCACCCTATAAGATGCCTCTCTACTCTTGAGTAAATGGAATGGCTCCGTATCTTTTTCTTTACAATTTTGTTCCTTATCTACTATACATTTTCCTGTTCCCTTTATGTGAGGGATCTCTTAGTCCATTTTGTTCTACTTAAGGTTCTTTCACAGAAGAAAACTAAATTCTACAGGCACAATTTCTGGATTTATCTTATCAGAAATGATAATACACTTATATTTTTGTAAAACTTTAGGGCTCCAAATTTTTCAGTACTAAGCACAAAACAATTTTCATTCCTTTAATTGGTAATACAATTTATTCAAATGTTTAATCTCATCTTTTTACACTATTATGAATCTAAATTGTATATTATTTACTAGCTATAGCTAAACTTAAAGTTAATCAAAATCCTAACAAATCCGCAAATATTTTTTATGTTCTGGGAGTGTTCCCACTTCAAATTCAAATCTTAGATTTTCCAAAGGAAAAAAAATCATATAGCTTTGCATAACTGGAATTGTGTCATGTAGAAACAATATAAATTGTTCCTTCAAAAGAAAACAGATCAAGAGAAAATAGTGAGGAGAAAAACAGAATGTAGGGAAAACACAACTAGCAATTATAATATTAAATGAAAATATGATTAATTCACCCATAAAACAAAAATAGATAGTAGAATGGATCAGAAATCAAAACCTGACAAAATATTGTTTATAAGAAACACATTTATGGGAGACACATATAGAATAAAACTACAGAGCAGGAGCAGAAAATACTATGACTCAGCTAATATGAAGAAAGCAGAATTAGCAATCATCTGTGACAAAATTAAATGTAAAATATTTATAATCAACAGAACAAAACAGGGAAACTACACTATAGTAAAAATAAGACAATAAAGCATTATCAATTGAAAACACATTTGCACCAAATTTTATAGCATGCAAATTTTAGAGAAAAAAAAGTAAATCAATTTTAGACAATAAACAGAGGCCTCAGTGCCAAGATGGTATCTAAGTAGCAGCAAAATCTGAACCACACTGAGAATCCATCTAAACCAATTTTAAAATAGCACCTGAAAATGACTTCAGTAATAGATGGAGTAACGTGGAATCTTCTGAGGAAAATAATTTCAAAAGTAGGCATAGAGAGTTGTTTTTCACAGGATAAGGGGGAGCTGGAATTTTATAGGATTAAATTAATATCCAATATTTCAAGTATTATTTTTATAAAGTATATTATCTGACAAAACAGAACCATGTAACTAAGTTTATTACCTGCTCAAGATTTCCTACTTTACCAAAGCTGTGACAGTAAAGAAAGAGATTGAGAAATGGAACGCCACTAAATTTATATCCTGTCTACATCAGTACATAACAACAGAAAGTGAGTAGGGATGAGAGTTGTGACAGGAAATACTAAAACCTTACTCTCAAAGGAATTCACTCAGGGAGAGAATAATAGCCAGAATCATTAGGGTATAACATCCTATCCTACCCTGAAGAAAAGTAGAACAAGAATAAGAAAGGAGATAGTGGGGGGGGGAGAGAGAGAGAGAGAGAGAGAGAGAGAGAGAGAGAGAGAGAGAGAGAGAGAGAGAGAGAGAGAGAGAGAGAGAGAGAGAGAGAGAGAGAGAATGTGTGTGTGTGAAAAGTAAGAGGAAAATAAAAGGGTGGTGGTGGGAAGGGGAGTAATATAAGGAGGGAGGGAGAGTAGGGGAGGGATTAAAAGAAGAGAATAATTACATGGAGGGAAAGAGTGAAAAGAGAAATTGTAGAATTAAAAGGAGAAAACAAGATGGAATGGAATACACAGATGGTAATCATAACTGTGAATATAAATCAAATTAACTCATCCATAAAACAGATGCAGATAGAGTGGGTTAAAAAAACAGTTTCCTATAATATGTTGTTTACAAGAAACACATTTGGGGACCCAAAGAATAAATTTAACAGGATGAAGCAGAATCTTTTGCACTTCAACTAAGATTTTAAAATGTAAGACTAGCAATCTTGATCTCAGACAAAGCTCAAGCAAAACTAGATCTGAGTAAAATAAAGAAATCTTGATAAAAGGTAGTATAGATAAAGAAGTACCAATATATATGTACCAAATGGTATAGCCACAGAATTTCTAAAGGATAAACTAAAGAAGCTTAAGAAAAAAAATAGACAATAAAACTATATCACTGGGGAACTTCAACCTTTCTATCAGAACAAGATAAATATATTTTTTAAATTTTTAAGTATTTTTCACTTTCATAGGATTCATTTTCTTTTTCTCTTTTTTTCCTTTTCCCCTCTCAGAGGCAAAAAGCAATTTTACTGGGTTGTACAAATGTACAAACTTGATAATTATTTCCATATTATTCATTTTTGTTATAGAGCAATCTTTTAAAGCCTAAACCCCAAATCACATACCCATATATACATGTGATAAGTGATGTCATATGTTTTGCTTTTGCATTTCTACTCCAATAGTTCTTTCTCTCAATGTGGTTAGCATTCTTTCCCATAAGTCCTTTAGGAGTTTCCTGGTTTGTTGTATTGCCACTAGTGGCAAAGTCCATAACATTGGATAGTTCTACAATATTTTACTTTCTGTGTACAGTTTTCTCCTGATCCTGCTCATTTCACTCTGCATCAGGTCATTGATGTTCTCCAAGTTCTTATGAAAATTCTACAGATCATTTCTTAGAGCACAATATTATTCCATAGCCACCATATACCACAATTTATTCAACCATTCCCCAATCAGATGCCCTCTCATTTTACAGATGTTTTGTCACCAAATGACTGTGGCTATGAAACTTTTGTACAAGTATATTTCCTTATTATGTCTTTGGGGTACAAATCTAGTACTGGTATTGCTGGGTGAAAAGAAATATAATCTTTTAAAGCCCTTTGGGTATTAGTCCGAATTGTCTTTCAGATTGGTTGGATTAATTTACAATCCCAGCAGCAATGCATTAGTGTCCCAATTTTGCCATATCTACTCAAATATTTATTATTTAGCTTTTCTGTCACATTGGCCAATCTGCTAGTTATGAAGTGGTATATCAGAGTTGTTTTGATTTACATTTCTCTACTTGGGAAATATTTATAACACTTTTTTCATGTGATTATTGATATATTTTTATTTCTTCATCTGAAAACTCTCTAATCATATCCCTTGACCATTTGTCAATTAGGGAATGGATTGGTTAAATCTTGTGTAATTGACTTAGTTCCTTATAAATTTGAGAAATTAGACCTTTGACAGAGGTTTTTGATATAAAATTTTCCCAATTTCTTTTTTCTCTTTCTTTTTGATTTGATTTTGATTCCATTGGTTTGTTTGTACAAAATCTTTTTAAGTTAATATAGTAAAAATATTTCATTTTATATTTTGTGATGTTCTCTATTTCCTGCTTGGTCTTAACTTCTTTCCTCAGATCTGACAGGGATACTATTCTACATTCATCAAATTAGTTTATACCTTCATCTTTATGTTTAAATTATTTACCAATTTAGTGGGCTCTATTTGAAAAACTGGGATCCTTGAGTTTATTGAACACTAGTATGCTGAAGTCATCCTACCCATGAGCAATTAATATTTTCCAATTATTTAGATCCAGTTTTATTTGTGTAAAAACTTTTTTTTAGTTATATTCATATAATTCCTGAATTTGTCTAGGGAAATAAATTCCCAGATATTTTATGTTATCTAGAGTGATTTAAATGGAGTTTATCTTCCTAACTCTTGCTTCTGAGTTTTGTTGGAAACAGAGAAATGCTGAAGATTTATATGTTTATTTTTTGTATCATGCAACTTTGCTGAAGTTATTAATTTTTTGACTAGCATTTTAATTGATTTCCTAGGATTCTCTATGTACACCATCAAATCATCTGTAAAGAGTGATTGTTTAATTTCCTAATGCCTACTCTGAATCCTTCAATTTCTTTTATTTCCTCTAATTGCTACCACTAGCAATTCTAGTACAATTGGAAATAGTATTGGTAATAACAGGCATCCTTGCTTATCTCCATTGCAAATGATATTTGCTGATGCTTTTAAATGAATACTGTATATGATTTTGAGGAAAGACCCTTCTATTCCTATATTTTCTAGTGATTTCAATAGGAATTGTATTTTGTAAAGCTCTTTTTCTACATCTATTGAGATAATGAGTGATTGCTATTAGTTTGGTCATTGATATGGTCAGTTATGTGGATAATTTTCCAAATATTTAACCAGCCTTGCATTCCTGGTATAAAGTCCACTTGGTCATAGTGAATAATCTTTATAGTAACTTCTTGTAATCTTTTAGCTAATATTTTATTTAAGATTTTTGTATTCATTAAGGATATTGGTCTATAGTTTTCTTTCTCTATTTTTGGTCTTCCTGGTTTGGGAATCATATCATAAAAAGAATTTTGTAAGGCTCCTTCTTTGCCTATTTTGTCAAATAGTTTGTAGAGTATTGTGATTAGTTCTTTAAATGTCTGATATAATTCACTTGTGAATCCAGGTGGCCCTGGGGATTTTTTCTTTGGAAGTTCCTTGGTGGCTTATTCAATTTTTTTAATGAGATGATATGGGATTATTTAAGTATTCTATTTCTTCTGGCAACATAGGAAATTTATATTTTTGTAGATCATCCATTTCACCTAAATTTCCATATTTATTGTCATATAATTGGGAGAAATAGCTCTTAATGATTTTCTTAATTTCCTTTTCATTAGAGGTGTGATCTCCCATTTCATTCATAATACTGTTAATATGGCTCTCTTCTTTCTTTTCCTTAATTAGATTAACCAATACTGTATCTATTTTATTTGTTTTTTTTAAATATCATCTCCTACTCTTATTTATTAGTTTAATAGTTCTTTAACTTTCAATTTTCTTAATTTCTCCTTTAATCTTTGGGATTGTCAATTTTGTCTTTACCTAAAAGTTTTTAATTTGTTCTTTTTCTAGTTTGTTCCCTTCTTCTTTGACTTTTTGGTTAATATAGGTACATAGGGATATACATTTTCCCCAGACTGCTGCTTTGGCTGTTTCCCATAAATTTTGATATGTTGTTTCCTCATTATCATTCTCTTCAATGAAATCAGCAACTAGTACTTTGATTTGTTCTTTAATCCACAAGTTTTGGAGAATTAAATTATTTAATTTCCAATTAATTTTTAATTTGCCTCTCTATCCTCACTAATTATAATTTTATCACATTATTATGTGATAAAGTTGCATTTAACTTTTCTGCTTTTATGAGTTTTTTTTTTTTTTTGCAAAGGTTATGCCCTAGTAATTGGTCAATCTTTGGGAAAGTACCATGTGCTACTGAAAAGAAGGCATACTCCTTTTTATCCCTCTTAACTTTTCTCCATATATCTATTAACTCTGATTTTGTTCTAAAATTTCATTAATATCTCTTACTTCTTTCTTTCTTTTTCTTTTTGATTGATTTATCTAGATATGATAGAGGAAGGTTGAAGTCTCCAATTAGTATAGTTCTACTATCTATTTCCTCAAGCTCCAATAGTTTCTCCTTTAAAAATCTGGTTGCTATACCTTTTGGTGCATATATGTTGAATACTGATATTACTTTGTTGTCTATACTGCCTTTTATTCAAGATGTAATTACCTTCTTTATTTCTTTTAATGAGATCTATTTTTGCTTTAGCTTTATTAGAAATCATGATTGCTACTCTTGCTTTCCAATTCTCATTGATACCCGATAAATTCTGTTCGAGCCTTTTACCTTTACCTTGTTTGTGTCTACCCACCTCATGCATGTTTCTTGTGAACAACACATGATTGGAATTTGGTTTTTAATCCATTTTGCTCTCAACTTCCATTTTATGGGTGAGTTCATCCCATTCACATTTAGACTGATGATCACCATCTGTGTATTCCCCATGATTTTGACTTCTTCTTTTAATCATGCTCTTTCTTCTTTTGCTATTTCCATCTATACCAGTATTTTGCTTTTAATCTGTCCTCTTTTTGCTCACCTTTATTTTACTCTCCTTCCCACCACTCCCTTTTTATTCCCCTCCTATTTCTATTTATGATCTTTTGCTTGCCCCCTAAATGAAATTTCCCCTCCATTTTAATGTCCCACCTCCCTGTACCGCCCATTACTTATTCCCTTTCTACCTCTCTATTGGGTAAAATAGAATTCTATAACTGAATGAATCTTGCTGTTCTTCCTTCTCAGGACTGATTCAACTGAGAATAAAGTTTAATTATTATCTGTCACCACTCTCTTCCTTACCTTCTTATAATAGTTTCCTGCCCCTTTAATGTGTGTCATGCAGTACAATTTACCTTATTTTACCTCTTCCTTTACAATTCTCTTAGTACAATCCTCTTTTTTCCCTATTTAAAAAATAACATCCTAAACAGCTTAATACCACAAACTTTGCCTATTTACATTTCTTCTCTCTATTATGATAAGAAAAATAATTTTTAAGAATTACATATTTTTCCATATAGGAATATAATTAATTTGACCTTATTAAAACCTTTTACAATTCTTTATTCACTTTCTTGTTTACTTTTTTATTTTTCTCTTGAATTTTGTACTTGGATATCAAATTTTCCATTTAGTTCTGGCTTTTTCTTCAGGAATGTTTGGAAATCACTGATTTCATTAAAGAGAATGACAATGAAGGAAGAACATATGAAAATCTATGGATTATAGCCAAAGAAGTACTGAGGAGGGAATTAATATCTTTTAATATTGATAAAACAAAGAAAAAGCAGATGGATGAATTTGACATACAACTAAAAACAGAAAAAGAAGAAGTCAAAATCCCCAATTAAAGACTAAGTTCGAAATTATAAAAATCAAAGGAGAAATATGAAATTTGAAGTAAAAGAGCCATTTAACTAATAAATAAAATTAGGATTTTGTTCTATGAAGTAAAGAAACATCAAATTAAATTGATAGAGTACTGGTTATTCTAATTTTAAATATGAAAGAAGAGAATCAAATTACCAACTATTAAAAATTAAAAGGATGAATTCATCTCTAATCAACAGGAAATTAAAGCTGTCATTACTAACTATTTGAAATATTATATGACAATACATCTGACAAACTAGATAAAATAGAATGCTATAAGGGATAATAGACAGGATGATCTAAAAAAGACTCTCATGGTCTGATATAGAGTTAAATAAATAAAACCAGAAAAATATTGTACACAGAAATAGCAATAATGTGGAATGATCAGATATTATAGTCTTAGCTATTTTCAGCAATACAAAGATCTACTACAACTCTGAGGGACATAGAACAAAAAAAAGCTATCTACCTACAGAGAAAGAATGTTTAGAGTCAGAATTCAGATGAAAGTTTATGATTATTCTATTGTTTTTTGGGGTCTGTTTGTGGGTTTGGGGCATATAAGATTACTCTCTTACAAACATGAACATTATGGAAATGTTTTACATGATTATACATATATAACCCATTTCAAATCACCTGCCAGCATTGGTAAAGAAAGGGAGAGAGGGAGATAAGTTCCATCACATAAATTACAAAAAGTTAAGTGGAAATTTATTACATGAAATTTGTAAAAAATTAATTAAAAATTTTAAATAATAAAACAATAATAGTAGGGGACTTTACTCTCCTACCTCTCAGAAATAGACAAATCTAACCAAAAATAATTTAAAAAGTCACAGAAATTAATAGAATCTTATATAAGTTAAATATGATAGATATCTGGATAGAATTGAATGAGGACAGAAAAGGGTATGCTTTCTTCTCAGTGGTACATGGTCCTTTATGAAAATTCACCATATATTAGGTCACAAAAATTTTATAATTAAATGTAGAAGATCATAAATATGAAAAGCAACCTTCTCATACCCAAATTCAATATATATATATATATATATATATATATATATGATATGTATAAGACGGGACAATGGAAACAAAAAATAAAAACTAATTGGAAATTAAATAACCTATTTTTTTTAAAATATATTTTATTTGATCATTTCCAAGCATTATTCGTTAAAGACATAGATCATTTTCTTTTCCTCCCCCCCACCCCCCATAGCCGACGCGTAAGTCCAGTGGGCATTAGATGTTTTCTTGATTTGAACCCATTGCTTTGTTGATAGTATTTGCATTAGAGTGTTCATTTAAAGTCTATCCTCTGTCATGTCCCCTCAACCTCTGTATTCAGGCAGTTGCTTTTTCTCGGTGTTTCCACTCCCATAGTTTATCCTTTGCTTATGAATGGTGTTTTTTTTTCTCCTGGATCCCTGAAAGTTGTTCAGGGACATTACACCGCCCCTAATGGAGAAGTCCATTACGTTTGATTATAGCACAGTGTATTAGTCTCTGTGTACAATGTTCTCCTGGTTCTGCTCCTCTCGCTCTGCATCACTTCCTGGAGGTTGTTCCAGTCTCCATGGAACTTCTCCACTTTATTATTCCTTTGAGCACAATAGTATTCCATCACCAACATATACCACAGTTTGTTCAGCCATTCCCCAATTGATGGGCATCCCCTCGTTTTCCAGTTTTGGGCCACCACAAAGAGCGCAGCTATGAATATTTTTGTACAAGTCTTTGTGTCCATTATCTCTTTGGGGTACAGACCCAGCAGTGCTATGGCTGGGTCAAAGGGTAGATATTCTTTTGTCGCCCTTTGGGCATAGTTCCAAATTGCCCTCCAGAATGGTTGGATCAGTTCACAACTCCACCAGCAATGAATTAATGTCCCTACTTTGCCACATCCCCTCCAGCATTCATTACTTTCCTTTGCTGTTATGTTAGCCAATCTGCTAGGTGTGAGGTGATACCTCAGAGTTGTTTTGATTTGCATCTCTCTGATTATAAGAGATGTAGAACACTTCTTCATGTGCTTGTTAATAGTTTTGATTTCTTTATCTGAGAACTGCCTATCCATTTCCCTTGCCCATTTATCAATTGGAGAATGGCTTGATTTTTTGTACAATTGATTTAGCTCATTATAAATATGAGTAATTAAACCTTTGTCAGAGGTTTCTATGAAGATTTTTTCCCAATTTGTTGTTTCCCTTCTGATTTTAGTTATATTGGTTTTGTTTGTACAAAAGCTTTTTAGTTTGATGTAGTCAAAATTATTTATTTTACATTTTGTGATTCTTTCTATATCTTGCTTGGTTTTAAAGCCTTTCCCCTCCCAAAGGTCTGACATGTATACTATTCTGTGTTTACCCAATTTACTTATGGTTTCCTTCTTTATGTTTAAGTCACTCACCCATTTTGAATTTATCTTGGTGTAGGGTGTGAGGTGTTGATCTATTCCTAGTTTCTCCCACACTGTCTTCCAATTTTCCCAGCAGTTTTTATCGAATAGTGGATTTTTGTCCCAAAAGCTGGGATCTTTGGGTTTATCGTATACTGTCTTGCTGAGGTCGTTTTCCCCCAGTCTATTCCACTGATCTTCCTTTCTGTTTCTTAGCCAGTACCAAATTGTTTTGATGACTGCTGCTTTGTAATATAGTTTGAGGTCTGGGACTGCAAGGCCCCCATCATATGTGTTTTTTTTCATTATTTCCCTGGATATCCTTGATCTTTTGTTCTTCCAAATGAACTTTGTTATGGTTTTTTCTAAATCAGTGAGGAAGTATTTTGGTAGTTCAATGGGTATGGCACTAAATAGATAAATAAGTTTGGGTAGGATGGTCATTTTTATTATATTGGCTCGTCCTATCCATGAGCAGTTAATGTTTTTCCAATTGTTCAAGTCTAGTTTTAGTTGTGTGGCGAGTGTTTTGTAGTTGTGTTCATATAGTTCCTGTGTTTGTCTTGGGAGATAGATTCCTAGGTTTTTTATTTTGTCTAAGGTGATTTTGAATGGGATTTCTCTTTCTAGTTCTTGCTGCTGAGCTGTGTTGGAGATATATAGAAAAGCTGATGATTTATGTGGGTTTATTTTGTATCCTGCAACTTTGCTAAAGTTGTTGATTATTTCAATTAGCTTTTTGGTTGAATCTCTAGGATTCTTTAAGTAGACCATCATGTCATTCGCAAAGAGTGATAACTTGGTCTCCTCCTTGCCTATTCTGATGCCTTCAATTTCTTTATCTTCTCTAATTGCTACTGCTAGTGTTTCTAGTACAATGTCAAATAGTAGAGGTGATAATGGGCATCCTTGTTTCACTCCTGATCTTATTGGGAATGCATCTAGTTTATCCCCATTGCAGATGATATTAGCTGTTGGTTTTAGATATATACTGTTTATTATTTTTAGGAATGACCCTTCTATTCCTATGCTTTCTAGTGTTTTTAATAGGAATGGGTGTTGTATTTTATCAAAGGCTTTTTCTGCATCTATTGAGATAATCATGTGGTTCTTGCTAGTTTGCTTGTTGATGTGGTCAATTATGTGGATGGTTTTCCTAATGTTGAACCAGCCCTGCATCCCTGGTATGAATCCTACTTGATCATGGTGAATGATCCTTCTGATCACCTATTTTTCAAGAATGAGTATGTTAAAGAATAAATTATTGAAACAATAAATCACTATCTTAAAGAGATTGCTAATAATAATATAACATATCAAAATATATGGGATGCAGCAAATGCAGCAATTATAGTAAAATTTCTCTCTCTAAATATTCATATTAATATATTAATAAAAGATTGCAGCACAATATCAATATATTGATAATGTAACTGGAGGACTGGAAGGCTTGTAATATATTCTAAAAGGCAAGCAAACCTGGTTTACAATCAAGAATCAAGTAGTCAGAAACCGACCATATTTAGATGAAAGTATAGTTATTTAATATAATAGAAGATTTCCAGGCATTCTTGAAGAAAATATCATATTTAATCAGAAAATCTGATGCCCAAATACAAAATTCAAGAGAAGCATAAAAAAAGATAAATAAGAGGAAAAAATCTAAAGGCTTCACTGAGGTTAAATAGTTTATAGTCCTACATGAAAAGATATCTGTAAATCTTAAAAATTATCATTAGCATAATAGTAACAAAAAGTATACACAAAGGATGTGGTAGTAAATTGTTTAGGATGATATGTCAAAAATATAAAATTAAGGTGAAAAAGAATAATACTAAGAGAAATGGAAAAAGAGAAGTAAAATCGGGTGAAATGTAACACATAAAGAAACATGGGAAGAGAGGAGGCAAGATCAATGCTGTGGAATGGAGGAAGAGTTTGGTGACTGGTAACACTTAAACCTTATACTCACTGAAATTGACTCAGATAGTAAAGAACAGTCACGTTCATTGGGACATATAATTGCATCTTACACTATAGAGACGTTGGAGGAGAATAAGAAATAGAGAGGTAGAGTGTAGAGTGGGGAGTAATACAGGGGAGGAGAGGTCAGGAAGACAATACAAAGGTCCTACAGTAAGAGGGAAATAAGAAGGGAGATGGTGGGAAGGGAAGTAATATAAGGGATATGGAATGGGTGAGATTGACTAAAAGCAAAACGATGGAGGGTAGGGAAAGAATGAAAGGAGAAAAGTCAGGATTAAAGAAGGAAGTCAAAATAGAGGGCAATACAAAGAGAGTAATCATAACTTTGAATAAAAGTGGAATAAATGTACCCATAAAATGGGAGCAGAGAGCAGAATAGATTAAAAACTAGAATATTACCATGTGTTCTTTTCAAGAAATACACTTGAGACAGGTCGACATACAAAGGGTAAAGGTAAAAGGATGAAGGAGAATCTATTGGGCTGTAACTGAGACAAAGAAGGCAGGAGTAGCCATCATGATCTTAGATGAAATTAAAACAAAAATAGATTTTATTTAAAAAGATGAGGAACATAATTACATCTTGAGAAAAAGCAGTATAAACAATGAAGAAATATCAGAACTCAATAGATATGAACCATATGGTAGAGCACCAGGATTTTTCAAAGATAAGCAAAAGGATCTTAAGGAAGAAATAGATAGTAAAACCATACTATTGGGGAACCTCAACCTTCCCCTAAAAGAACTAGAAAAATTGAATAGAAAAATGAATAAGAAAGAAGTAAGGAAAATGAATGAAATGTTAGAAAAAAATTAGAGTTAATAGATATCTGGAGATATTAAATAGGGGTAAAAAGGAATATGCTTTCTTTTCAGCAGTATGTGGTGCATATGAAAATATTGATCATGTACCAGGGTATAAAAATATCACAAACAAATGCAGAAAATGAGAAATAATAAATGCAAATTTTTCAGATCATAATGTGATAAAAATATACTTAACAAGGGCCATGAAAAGGCAAATTTAAAATTAATTAGAAACTAAATAAAACCCAAAACTAAATTTGAAACTTCTTCAAAATTGGTGGATCAAAAAAGAAATCATAGAAATAATTACAGACTTCGTGAAAAAAAAATTGACAATGGGGAGACATCATATCAAATATATGGGATATAGCCAGAGCAGTACTGAGAAAAATTTATCTCTCTGATTGCCTAAAGCAACATGATGGAATCAAATTAACACTATCAAAGATGAAAAAGTTGATCTCACCTCTAGTGAAGAGGAAATTAATGTAATTATTAAGAACTATTTTGCCCAATTATATTGCAATAAATGTAATAATCTAGGTGAAATAGGTGAATATTTACCAAAATATAAATTGCCTAGATGATCAAAAGAGGAAATAGAATGCTTAAATCATTCCATCTCAGAAAAGAAATTGCACAAACCATCATGGAACTTCCTAAGAAAAAATGCCCAGGGCATTATACCACGAATGCAAGAATTGCTTAATATTGGGAAACCCACCCACATAATTGACCATATTAACAACCAAAACAACAGAAATCACATGATTATCTCAGTACATGCAGAAAAAGCCTTTGACAAAATTCAACACTAGAAAGTATAGGAATAGTAAGGTCATTCCTTGATATAATAAACAGTATATATTTAAATCCATCACCAAGTATCATCTGCTATGTGGATAACTTAGAAGCCTTCCCAATAAGATAAGGAGTGAAACAAGGATGTCCATTATCAACTTCATTATTTAATATTGTACTAGAAATGCAATAGCAATTACAGAAGAAAAAGAAATTGAAGGGATTAAATTAGGCAATGAAGAAAGTAAACAATATCTCTTTGAAGATGGAAGGTATAGTATACTTAAAGAATCCTAAAAAAGTCAACTAAAAGGCTAGAGGAAATAATTAACTTTAGCAAAGTTGCAGGGTACAAGATAAACTCAAATAAATCATCAGAATTTCTATATATTTCCAACAATACTCAGCAGTGGGAGTTATAAAGAGAAACTCCATTTAAAATCACTCTAGACAGTATATAAAATATTTAGGAATTTATCTACTAGGACAAACAGGCATTATATGAACCCAAATACAAAACACTTTTCACACAATTAAAAATAGATTTAATTAACTAGATAAGCATTAATTACTCATGGGTAGGATGAGCTAACATAATAAAAATGACAATACTACCAAATTAATTTATATATTCAGTCTCATACCTATCAAATTACCAAAGAACTTGTTTATAGAATTAGAAAAATTGTAACAAAGTTCATCTGGAAGAACAGAGATCAAGAATATCAAGGGGAATAATGGAAAAAAAAAACATGAAGAATGGGGACATAGCAGTATGAAACAGAAGGGTGAATCAATTGAATAGCCTAGGAGTAAATGACCTGAGCAAGCTAGTGTTTGATAAACCAAAAGATCCATAGTTTGTGGACAAGGACTTGCTACTTGACAAAGATTTGCTGGGGAAATTAGATTTAGGTCAACATCTTATACCCTAAACAAATAAAACCAAAATGGGTAAATGACTTGCATATGAAGAGTGAAATCATAAATTAGATGAACATAGAATAGTATACTTGTCAGATGTATGTCAAAGGATGAAATTTAAGACCAAGCAACAGATGGAGAACATTATAAAATGTAAAATGAATGACTGATTATATGAATATTATGTACAAGAATATTCATAGCTGTGCTCTTTATGGTGGCAAAAAAATTAGAAAATGAGGGGATGCCCTTCAATCGAGGAATGGCTGAACAAATTGTGGTATATGTTGGTGATGGAATACTATTGTGCTCAAAGGAATAATAAAGTGGAGGAATTCCATGGAGACTGGAACAACCTCCAAGGAAGTGATGCAGAGTTTAAGGAGCAGAACCATGAGAACATTGTACACAGTGGCTGATACACTGTGGTACAATTGAATGTAATGGACTTCTTCATTAGTGGCAATGAAGTGGTCCTGAACAAGTTGGAGGAAATTGCAAGGAAAACCACTATCCACATTCAGAGGAAACACTGTGGGAGCAGAAACACTGAAGAAAAGCAACTGCATGAATTCATTGGTTGAGGGGGAAACTATTTGGGGATGTAGACTCTAAATGATCATCCTAGTGCAAACACCAACAACATGGAAATAGATTCTGATCAAGGACACATGTAAAACCCAGTGGAATCACACATCAGCTATGGGAAGGGGTGGGGAGAGGAGAGGGAGGGAAAGAATATAATTCTTATAACCAAGGAATAATGTTCTAAATTGACTAAAATTTTCAAAAAAAAAAAAGAAGAAGATACTTAATCTGTTGAAATATATTTCAGTATCAGTATGTTAACTTGCATGCAAATAAGTCTCAGACACTATCTGTATGTGACTCTGGGTAAATCATTTAATTTATGCTTGACTCCTCTTCATCTGTAAAATAGGGAAGGACCACAGTATAGAACTGGAACTCATAAAATATGCTACTTTGGAAACTCAAAAAACATACAGGCCCATGGATTAAAATATAGAAGTTCAGATTGAACAGTCCCCACCCTCAAAGATGAACAGGACCCAAAAAACATACAAGTCCAAAGTCAAGAAATATACTGGAAAAATGAATAAACAACAAAAAGGGCACCAGACTATAAAAAAAAACTAAACCTACTATGATAACAGAGAAGCTCAAAATAAAACTCAAAGGAATACAATGATTTGGAAAACTGGAAAACAAATCTTTAAATAAAAATTCAGATTGGACATATACCCCACATTGATTCCTAGAAGAGTTAAAAATAAAAATGAGGAAAAATCATGTAAAATTAAAATAGGAATAATAATGGAACAATTGAGAAAAGAAATGGGAGCTTTTGAGGAAAATTATTAAAAGTCAATTCATACCTTGGTAAAAGAGACAAAAAAAATGCTTAAGGAAATAACTGATAAAAAACAGAATTGATCATTATACCATGTGAGTCTTACAACAACCATGGGAGATAGGTGCTATTTTTATTTTCATTTTACAGGTGAGAAAAATAAGGTAGATAGAGGTTACTTGAATTTCCCAGGGTCAACCACTGAAGAGAAACCATTACAGTATCTTTATCAAGAATGTGGCTCAAATGAGTCAGATATGATTAAAAACAACAAAAAAAAATTCTAAGAAAAATGTGGACCTGCAGAAAGCCTCACTACAGGAAGTAATGCATAGCACCATTTTCTAGGAGGTCCTTTTGAAAGAATAGTGGAAAGAACAATATATTTGGCATTAGATGACCTGGGTTCAAATTGTGGTTGTACCACTAACTATGAATGACTGACTGAGTCATTTCCCTCTGTAAGCCTCATTTTCATCCCCTATAAAACAAGATGCATGGACAATTTTTCCTGAAAGGTTGCTCCTAGTTCTAAATCCATGCTTCTGTAGTGCTAGTTATGACTGAGATTTCACAAAGACCTTTTAGAAATATCTAGTTTTTAGTTTTAGTTCGGTTTTCAGAATTCAATTCTCCCCATTTTAAGACATTTTCTTTTAATTTTGTTCTCTCTGTTTTTAAATAAGGGTTTAGTATATTGGCAGGGGGTGGGGGGATGCATACTATGCAGGGATTTTCAGAGGGCACAGGTAGAAGGAGGGAGTGGAAAGTATGAAACAAGAGAGTAGCAGGGCCCTTCAGATGATAAGGCAGTCATTGACATTACATATATCATTTATAGGTGGTATTTAGAAATAATCAATGACATTGTGGAATTCTAGTGAGACAGATGTGTTCAAAAAGTTGGAAATCAAGACACAATCTATGCATATTCATCTATTTTTGGAGTTTAAATTCTTTTTTGGGTTTAGATTAGTTTGAGAAAATAAACAATTTTGGCAAAGACTGAGATTCAGAAGTGTGATGAGGCCCACATCTAAAACAGTTTTGAAACCTTAAGGTATTATATAAATGCTACCTATTATTATCATTAGCCTACAGTCATTGGGCCTTCAGTCTTGACTTCATTTCCTCTTCCTTCTACAGTTTTTCTACTAAGCTCACGCCATGTTTATAGATGACAGAAGTGCTATGTAAATACTTAACAATTGGGCAATTGGAAGGCAGAGTGGACAGGGAATATATACACATAATTTGAAGTTTGCACACTTATCTGGACAACTAATAAAACAGTAAATAAAACTCTAATTTAAATTGATTTTGTAAACAATGAACATTTAATTTTGGATTCTTAAAAACCTGTTAAAGTTGTCTACAGAAAGAACCTATTAGTTCTTTTAGTGACTTCTGGAAATAATGTGGACTTGCAGGAGGAGAGTGAGCTGAAGAAGGACTCACCACAGAAAGTATCATCTGCTGGAAGCTTTATTCTACCTTTCAACAAAACTTTTTTTTTTTAATGTTGTGAGTAGTCTTTATTTTAAAATAGGTTATCAATATCAGTATACTTTAGAAAAAAAATATGTTGAGATTTTCTAGCCTTCCTGGAAAAATGAGTGAATTGGATGGAAAATGGGCAAGTTCCTAGCCTAATGAGGCTTTGAATACAGAAGAAACGGAAGAGAAGAGAGTAAAACTACTTCATGTGTACTTATACTCCTGAGCTCTGAGACTTAGTCCTCCTTCCTTTATTTAGTCAATCAGAAAATTAAGAATACAGATTTACCACAGTATAGCAAATTGTGCCTCTAGAATATATAAAACAAATCTTGCAATAACTCTTCAGGAACTTGGTGCCATTTGACAACAAGAGATCTGTGATATCATGGTTATACCAGTGTTTTGAAGGTTAATACAGCTTCTGAAGGTAAGTGGATTGCTACAAAGAAGGACAAATCTGCTTCAAGAACTAAGTCGTATATTCTCATTTGTTGTTAAAAAGAAAGATTGAAACTTGCCAATATTTTCAAAGTTGACATCTATAAAATAATCAAGTTCTTTTGGTCATCCTGCAGGGGAGACATTTTCCTTTTAGATTAAAAAATGTGCTGATTGACTAATCACCAAGTGAATTATTGCCAAGTCAATAATTAAGTTTTCAGGCCAGCATGTTCTGTTTCATATTTCAAACTAACAAATCACATAGGGATATCCATTTTAAACTCCATGCCTGTGAGGCCTTGCATGTCAAACTTTGGATTGCATGAATAGCATACTTTTAAAATAGACCTGAAAAGTTAAATCCTAATTTGATTTTTGACTTTGACTAGATGTTGTACCTGGTTGAGATTTGACTTTTCAGTGTAAAATATCAACAACTACACATGGTAAAAACCTTGTCCTCAAGTCAGTAGAAAATTTATACACTTATCTAGAGGCAAAATGGTTTGACTTCAATATAGCTCTCAGAATTTATTTATTTTAAAACACTTACCTTTTGTCTTGGAGTCAATGATGTGTATTGGCTCCAAGGCAGAAGAGTGGGAGGGGCTAGGCAATGGGGGTCAAGTGACTTGCCCAGGGTCACACAGCTAGGAAGTGACTGAGGCCAGATTTGTACCTAGGACCTCCCGTCTCTAGGCCTGGTTCTCAATTCATTGAGCTACCCAGTTACTGCCAGCTCTCAGAATTTAAAAACATATTAACCTCATATTGAAATCAACATGAAATCAATGGATCCTTAATGCAATAACCTAGATGAACTATGAATCTCCTTAGCTTTGCCTATTTACAGGGCTCTTCTCTGTATTTTAATAATGATCATGATCAAGGAAGAGACTGGAATAATTAGAAGAACTTTACTTGGTATGTGAAATGGGTTTTCAATATTATTTTGATAAGACTGGTGAAGGCCACTGCTTCATACAATAGAACCAAAACTGACTAGCATCTTATGGATTCATGTTTTACCTCTGATACTTATTTTCTGAGTAATTTTGAGGAAATGAAATAACTTTCCTGCTCTCATTTTCATTATCTACAAAATGAGTTTAAAGTTGATATCATTTAAAATTCTTTCTAGCTCCACTGCTATGACTTTATGACAAATCATGCTAGATACGTATGACTATCCTCCTTATATCCTCCTTGTGAGAGACCCATATGCTTCCCCTAGTACCCTGGGGACCAACAAGGAAGCATTGTCTTATCTTGCCTGTAACCAGAACTTCTTGATAGGCCCTGGCCATTTCCAAGCAATACTAGATATGGTATGTATGCAATCTTAGACTCATTTTCACTGCTTTACATCCTTTATGTGTTACCTCTTTTCCTATTAGTATATAGATTACTTGGGAGGCAGAACTAAAATGGCTGTAGAGTAGCAGGAACTCTGGGACTCTCCTCATTACCAATCACTACAAAGCATCTGAAATGCACAAAAATAAAAATCAGACGAGTAAAGGGACTCTCTCAAGGGGTTCAGCCTTAAATGTATGCAGTATTTCTGGATTTCCACACTATAAGGGGACAAAATTACACCCATAAGTGTAAGTTGATCACATCTCTCCTATACCACTTATCATGTCAGTGTCAGAGTGACGGTGGAGCAATCTCTAAATTCTCAGGGGCTGTCTGAGGGCACCACAGACTTATCCCTAAGGGCAGTGCAAGGCCTTGCAGAGAGACTTAGGACCCAAGGTTGATGAGTGAAGATCCTGAGCATCAGAGTGCAGAGCTTGGGCACAAGCAAGACTGGCCACAGTGGAACCAGCTGCAACTGGAAAATAGCCTCAGGGCAAACCAGTTTAAAGTGCAAACTGTCTGGAAGTTACTAACAATGCAAAATGCATCAAGATAGCTAAGAAAGTTATGTCCGCCAACATGCAGGAACCACAATCCACAAGTAGCAAAATAATTAAGCAGCAACAGAAAAAGCTATTGACCCTACATAATTTCTATGAAGAAAAACATAAAAATACAGAAACAACAGCAAAGTGAAAAAGAAACACATACAGACATTAAAGAATGGAAATTTGTCACAAGCACTCAAGGAACTCAAAAAGGAGTTCAAGAACCAAGTAAGAAAGTAGAAAAATGGGGATGAGAAATGAAAAGAAAAAAGAAAAAAAACAATTTAAAAGACAGTATCTCTCACATAGAAAAAGAGGCACGGAAATCAAATGAAATAATAAGAAAATTGGAGTCTAGAATTGACTTGCTGGAAGTCGTGAAAAGCAGTATAGACCAAATTAAAGAAAGGAAATCCGAAGATCATAGATGAAAATCAATCTTTAAGAGCTAGAATTGGGAAAATAGAAGCTAATGATTTCACGAGACAGCAAGAATTAATGAATCAAAATCAAAAGAATGACAAAAATAGAAGGAAACATAAAATATCTCATTTAAAAGACAACTAACTTAGAAAACAGATTCAGGAGAGACAATCTGAGAATTATTGGTCTACCTGAAAGCCTGGGGGGAAAAATAAAAGCATTGACATCATATCGGAAGAAATTATCCAATAAAACTGCCCTTATATTCTTAAGCAAGAGAGCAAAATAGATATTAAAAGAGTCCATAGATCATCCTCTATATTAAATCCTCAAAACACAATCCTGAGGAATGTAATAGTCAAATTCAAGAGCTTCCAAGCCAAGGAGAAAATATTGCAAAATGCCAGAAAGAGACAATTTAGATATCAAAAATGCCTAGTCAGGAACTGGCAGCCTCCACACTAAATGACCACAAGACTTGGAATATGATATTCAGATGGAAAGGGAATTTGGTCAACAACTGAGAATGACCTACCCATCAAAACTGACTCTATACATACAAGGGAAAGTATAGGCATTTAACAAAACAGAAGATTTCTAAAAATTCCTAAAGAAAAGATCAGAACTAAATGGAAAATTTAATGTACTTCTACTTCTACAAAATTTAAGAAAACCATATAAAAGTAAACAATAAGAAAAAAATTAGTGCTTCAATGAGGATAAATTAATTATATTTTCATATGGAAAAATGATAGTAGATAAAAGAATTATTCATAGGCAGAGGTTGTGATCCTAAGGTTTTTAAGATAATATGAAAATGAGGGGAGGAATAGAGGATGGTACTAAGAGAAACTTGAAGGAAGAAGAAAAATTAGATAAATGATAGATACCACATGAAGAAGCACATGGTGATGGGTCAGGGAAAAATACTATTATAAGAAGGGGAGGAAGAGTGTGGTAACAGGTAATACGTATATCTTGCTTTCAGTGGAAGCAGTTCTGAGAGGGAAGAGCAGCTAGATTCATTGGGGTATAGAATTCTATCTTATCCTACAGGGAAGTTGAGAAGGAATGATAAAGGAGGGAGTCAGGCAGGAAATATGAAAAGGGAAGGAAAGGTGGGGAGGGAACAATTACAAAGAGCATAAAAACATTAAAAACAAATGCAAAAAAGCAGAAATAATAAATGCAACTTTTTAAGACCAAAATCCCACAGAAAGTATACAATTAGTAAGAGTATGTAGAGAGACAAATAAAAATTAATTATAAATTAAATAGTGTGATTTTACAAAATTCATTGGTTAAAGAACAAATCATAGAAACAGTTAATGATATCATAGAAGAGAATGACAATGAGGTAAGAACATATCAAAATCTATAGGATGGAGCCAAAGCACTACTTGGGAAAACATTTATCTCCCTTAGTACATAAAGCAACAAAATTGAGAGAGAAAAGATCAATAAATTGGATTTTCAACTTGAAATAATTAGGAAAAGAACAAATTAAAAATCTCCAGATAAGAACTAAATTGGCAAACCTAAAACATCAAAGGAGAAATTAATAAAATGAAGTAAAAGAACCATTGAACTAATAAATAAGACTAGGATCTGATACTTTGAAAAAAAACAAATAAAATAAAGTACTGGTTAATCTAATAAAAAAGATTGAAGAAAATCAAATTAACAGTATCAAAGATGAAAAGTATAATCTCACCTCTAATGAAGAAGAAATTAATTTAATTATTAAGAACTGTTTTGGCCAAGTATATGGCAAAAATATATGACAATCTAGGTGAAAGGAATTGATATATACAAACATATAAATTGCCTAGATTAACAAAAGAGAAAAAAGAATACTTAATTGGATCTCAGAAAAATAAATTGACCAATGCATCAAAGAACTCCCTAAGCAAAAATCCCCAGAACCAGACTGATTCAAAACTCAATTGTAGGGGGCGGCTGTGTAGCTCAGTGGATTGAGAGCCAGGCCTAGAGACAGGAGGTCCTAGGTTCAAATCTGGACTCAGATCCTTCCCAGCTGTGTGACCCTGGCCAAGTCACTTGACCCCCATTGCCTAGCCCTTAACACTCTTCTGCCTTGGAGTCCATACACATTGACTCCAAGATAGAAGGTAAGGGTTTTAAAAAAAAGTGAATTGTATTAAACATTTAAAGAACAACTAATCACAATATTATACAGAATATTTGAAAAAGTAAGCAAAGAAGGAGTGTTACCAAATTCCTCTTTTTTTACACAAATATGGTATTGATTCCAAAGACAGGTAGATCAAAAACAGAGAAAGAAAAGCACAGACAAATCTCCTTGATTAACACAGATGCAAAAATCTTGAATAGAATATTAGTAAAAAGGGGAGGTGGAGTAAAGATGGCAGTGTAGAGACAGCGAAAGTTCATACCTCTGAAAATCCTTCCTTACAGATTAAAAACCAAATGCTCCTAGGGTACTGAAAAACAAACCTAACAACAGGACAGAGCAAAGGAATCCTTCTGCTGTACTCAAATTAAAAGATAAGCCCCCCAAAAGCTGGAATTTGAGAATACTTGGGTTTAAGGGGAATGAAGATGGAAGGTCCCAGGGCCCCTCCCACACCTACAGTACTGAGCCTCCAGCAATGGCTGGAATCTCTGGGCAGGCAAGGGAGCTAGGTTGTAGGGAGTTTCTTGTGGGCAAAGCTGTGCCAGCCTCAGGGCTTGGAATATGGGCGGCTGGGAAGCAGCTTGAGGAGAAGCATAGAGGAGGCAGCCTAGTTGCAGCAGTGGAGACACACCATATTGTCCCCCTTCCCTAAGTGTAGACCTCAGAGCACATCCAGATATGCAAGTTCAACTCAGCTGGACTTAATCTCATCATGTCTTCAGAGGGCAGGGAAGCTCAAGCTCTAATACCCCACCCCCACAAACTACTCTGAGTACCTTGCCAAGTTCCAAGAGTAAAGGCTGACAGAAAAGCCCAAACCTAGAGATCTAGCACACATTGAAAGGAGCAAGAGTGAGGCAACTACAGAGGGAAAAGAAGGGGCAAATATGAGCAAACAACAGAAAAAGAAAAATGAAATTACAATAAACAGCTTCTATCCATGCAATGAACAAAGAACAAATGCAACAGACGATCAAGGAACACTAAACAAAAACACAGAAACTCCAGCAAATTGTACACAGGTTTTGAAAGAACTCAAAATACAATTCAAAATACAATTAAGAGATGCTGAATACAACTGGCAAAATAACTTAAAAATCAAGATAAGTCATAGTGTCTTGAAAGCCCAAATTAATCAGCTTGAAATTGAGGGGAAAGAGATGAAAGGTCAGAAGGAAAAGGATGACCAAAAAATCCAGGGATGACATTCAGTCTTTGAAAACCAGAATACTACAATTAGAAGCAAGAGACATCACAAGGCAGCAGGAAACTATAAAACAAAATCAAAAGAATGAAAAAATTGAGGAAAATATGAAACACCTCATTCACAAAACAGAAGATTTAGAAAATTGTTCCAAGAGAGACAACCTAAGAATCATTGGTCTACCAGAAGATCATGACAAAAGAAAAAGCCTGTACATCTTCCTACAGGAAATCATCCAAGAAAATTTCCCCAACATTTTAGAACACGTGGGAAAAGTGGAGATTGAAAGAATCCACAGATCAACTTCTGTATTTAATCCCCAACTGACAACACCCAGGAATATCATAGCCAAATTCAAGAACTATCAGACCAAGGAAAAAATGTTACAGGCTGCTAAGAAGTCATTCAAATACCATGGAACTACAGTGAGAATAGCACAGGATGTGGCTGCATCTTCTACACTGAAGGACCAAAAGTCATGGAATATGAAATTACAGAAAGCAAGGGAACTAGATCTACAACCAAGAATCAACTAACCAGCAAAACAGATTATAGTCTTACATGGAAAGTATGGTCATTTAATAAAATAGAAGACTTCCAAGTATTCATAAAGAAAACAGAAAAACTGAACAGAAAATGTGATGCCTCAAAACAGAAACCAAGAGAATCATCAAAAGGTAATTAAGAAAGGGGAAAATTAAATAAGAAAGAAAAAAAACACTTTTTTAAAGGACCCAATAAGTTAAAATTATATGTATCCCTATAAGAAAAGAGGATATTGGTAACTCTTAAAAATTGTTATTATCACCTGGGTAGCTAGAAGACTTATACTTAGAGGGAACAGTGATAAAAAGTATAGGAGGAAATTCCAAGACATAAATATGTATATAGATAAACATATGCATAAATATATATATATATATATATTACAACAAGAGTTTAAAAAGAGGTTAATACTAAGTGAAAAGGGAAAATAAAATTTATGTCACAAACAAGCTCATCACGGGAGGGGGGAGAACATCAATACACTGGAAGGGTAAAGAGGTTGGAGATAGGAAATATTCAATTCTTACCTGCATTGAAATTGACTCAAAGAGGTAAGAACAATCAAATACATTGGGGCAGAGAATTGATTTGTGCCATATAGGGAAGGAGAAGGATAACCAAAAGACTTGTGGGGAGGGAAGCAATACAAGGAAGGGAGAGAGTTGGGGTGGTTTAAAAAGACCGTAAAGAAAATAAGAAGGGAATAAGAAGGGATGGGTGTAGAAAGGGAAGTAAAATAAGGATAGGAATTAGGGGGGATGATTAAAAACAAAACACTTGTGTAGAAGGAAATAGTGAAAGAAGAAAGAGAAGGACTAGGAGGAGAAATCAAAATGCTGGGAAATACATGGCTGGTAATCATAACTCTTTATGTGAATGGAATGAACTCATCAATGAAATGCAAGCGAATAGAAGAGTGGGTTAGAAATAAAAACATTACCATATGTTGTCTACAAGAAACACACATGAGGAAACTAGGCACACATTGGGTAAAAGTAAGATAATGGAGCCAAATCTATTGGGCATCAACTGAGAAAAAGAAGGCAGGAGTCACAATCTTGATATCACTTGATATCAGACAAACCAAAGTAAAATAGATTTAGTCAAAAGAGATGGGGAAGGTAATTACATCCTGATAAAAGGCAGTATAGACAATGAGGAAATATTAGTACTTAACATGTATGCACCAAATAGCATAGCATCCAAACATCTAAAGGAGAAACTAGAGGAGCTCAAGGATGAAATAGATAGAAAAACTATACTAGTAGGATACCTGAACCTTCCTCTATCCAAACTAGATAAATCAAACCAAAAAAATAAATTAGAAAGAGATAAGAGAAGTGAATGAAATCTTAGAAAAATTAGAGTTAGTAGATATGTGGAGAAAAACAAAGAGGGACAAAAAGAAATACACCTTTTTCAGCAGCACATGGTACATTCATAAAGATTCACCATGTACTAGGGCATAAAAATATTGCAAACAGGTGCAAAATAGCAGAAATAATAAATGCAATGTTCTCAGATCACCATGCAATGAAAATAATAATTAGCAAGGGTACATGGAGAGGCAAATCAAAAATTAATTGGAAATTTAAAAAATATGATTTGTTGTGGTTAGTTAAAGCACAAATCATAGAAACAATTAATAATATCATTTAAAGTACATGAAAATGATGAGACATCATCTCAAAATCTATGGGATGCAACCAAAATAGTATACACAGTGTGATAGAGACTGGCACTAGAGAAAAAGTGCCAGACTGAAGAGTATGTGAAATTGATCACCTCACTGGGGGAGGGGCCCCATGAGTGAATTTCCTGAGGGAGAAGACTCTGGCTGGAGAACAGTGAGGGTCTCTTGGTCTTGAGACATCAAAGAGAGAAGGTGGATAAATATGTTTTCCTGAGGGTTACCCACTTTTCCTGCTGGTGACTAGAAATCTTTCCCCCCAACACTTCCCAAATGATCAAATGATTGCTCATGGGTAGGACAAGCTAACATAATAAAAATGACAATCCTCCCCAAATTAATTTACTTATTTAGTGCCATACACATTGGACTAACAATTTTTTTTTACTGAATTAGAAAAAAAAAACATAAAGTTCATTTAAAACAACAAAAGATCAAGGATATCCAGGGAAATAATGAAAAAAAAAATTGCAAAGGAAGTTAGCCTTGCAGTCTCAGATCTGAAACTATA
Organism: Monodelphis domestica; assembly: GCF_027887165.1. Taxonomy (NCBI): domain Eukaryota; kingdom Metazoa; phylum Chordata; class Mammalia; order Didelphimorphia; family Didelphidae; genus Monodelphis; species Monodelphis domestica. Next base: position 283,752,261 of record NC_077233.1, on the reverse strand, counting down.
TTATAAAGCAGCGGCCATTAAAACAATATGGTACTGGCTAAGAGACAGAAAGGAGGATCAGTGAAATAGTCTTACGGTAAGTAACCTCAGCAAGACAGTCTATGATAAGCTCAAAGATCCCAGCTTTTGAGACCAAAATACACTATATGATAAAAACTTGTGTGAAAATTGGAATATAGTATGGGAGAGATTAGATTAGAATCAGCATCTCACACCCTACACCAAGGTAAACTCAGAATGGGTGAATGACTTGAATATAAAGAAGGAAACTATCAGTAAATTAGATAAACACACAATAATATACATGCCTTATCTTTGGGAAAGGAAAGATTTTAAAGCCAAGCAAGAGTTAGAAAAAAAAATCACAAAATGTAAAATAAATAATTTTGATTACATCAAATTAAAAAAGTTTTGTACAAACAAAGCCAATGCAACCAAAATTAGAAGGGAAGCAACACATTAGGAAACAATCTTCATAACAAAAGCCTTTGACAAAGGTCTAATTACTGCAATTTATAAAGAGCTAAATCAATTGTACAAAAAAATCAATTCATTCTCCAATTGATACATGGGCAAGGGGCATGAATAGGTAATTTTCAGTTAAAGAAATCAAAACTAATAATAAGCACATGAAAAAAGTGTTCTAAATATCTCCTAGTCAGAGAGATGCAAATCAAACAAATCTAAGGTATTACCTCATACCTAGCAGATTGACCAACATGATAGCAAAAGAAAATAATGAATGTTGGAGGGGATGTGGCAAAGTTGGGATATTAATGCATTATTGGTGGAGTTGTGAATTGAGGGCAATTTTGAACTATTCACAAAGGGTGTTAAAAGACTGTATCCCTGTGATCCAGCTGAAGCTCTGCTGGGTTTGTACCCCAAAGAGATAAGAAGGAAAATGACTTGTACAAGAATATTCATAGCTGCCCTCTTTGTGGTGCCAAAAAATTGGAAAATGAAGGGATACCTTTCAATTGGGGAATGGCCAAACATATTGAGGTATATGTTGGTGATGGAATACTATTGTCCTCAAAGGATTAATAAACTGGAGCAATTCTATGAGAACAGGAATTACCTCCAGGAATTGATGCAGAGTGAAAGGAGCAGAAACAGGAGAACATTGTACACAGACGTACACTGTGGTACAATCAAATGTAATGGACTTCTCCATTAGTGTCACTGCACTGATCCTGAACAACATGGAGGGATCTAAGAGAAAGAACTATCCACATTCAGAGGAAAAACTGTGGAAATAGAACCACCAAAGTAAAACAATAGCTTGATTAAATGGGTCGAGGGGATATGGTTGGGGATGGAGACTCTAAATGAAAATCCTAATGCAAACATCAACAGCATGGAAATAGGTTCTGATCAGGGACACATGTAATACCCAGTGGAATTGTGCATTGGCTATGGGAAGGTTAGAGGGGAGGGAGAGAAAGAATATGATTCTTGTTACTAAGGAATAATGTTCTAAATTGACTAAATAAAATTAGAAAAAATATATAGTAAAAAGACTCCAGCAAGTGATCATGAGTATTATTCACTATGATCAGGTGGAATTTATACCAGGAATGAAAAGATGGCTTAATATTAAGAAAACTATACATATAATTGTCCATATCAATAACCAAACCAACTGAAATCACATGATTATTTTAATAGATGCAGATAAAAAACCTTTGACAAAATACAATACTCATTTGTATTGAAAACACTAAAAATATAGGAATAGATCAGCCTTTCCTGAAAATAATAAACAGTATATATTTAAAACCATCACCGAGTATCATCTAAAATGTGGATAAGTTAGAAGCTTTCCCAAAAAGATCAGGAGTGAAGCAAGAATGACCATTCTCACCTCTATTATTTAACATTTTAATACAAATTCCAGCAGTAATAATTAGAGAAGAAAAATAAATTGAAAGGATTAAGGTAGGCAATGAGGAGACTAAACTATCACTCTTTGCAAATAATACGGTGGTCTACTTAATAGAGAATTAACTAAAAAGCTAATGGAAATAAATCAACAAATTTAGCAAAGTTGCAGAATACAAATAAACTCACATAAATCAGAAGCATTTCTATATATTTCCAACACAACTCAGCAGCTAGAGTTAGAAAAAAAATTCTATTTTAATCCATCCAACACAATATGAGATAGTATGTCCTAAATCCCTCCTGATGAGAGAAATGCAAACTCAAACAACTATGAGGTATTATGTTATACTTACCAGAAAGGCCAATATGACAACAAAGAACATTAATAAATCTTTGAGGGTATGTAGCAAAATTGGGACACTAATATGCTGCTGGTGTTGTGAAATGGTCCAACTATTCTGGAGGGCAATTTGGAACTATGAACAAAGGGTTTTAAAAGACTGCCTACCCTTTGATCCAGCCATAGCACTGCTGGGTTTGAACCCCAAAGAGATAATAAGTAAAAAAGCTTGTACAAAAATATTCCATACTCTTTGTGGTAGCAAAAAGAAATTTTTGAAAATGAGGGCTCTCCATCAATTGGGTAATGTCTTCATGAATTGTGGTATATGCTGGTGATGGAATATTATTGTGCTGAAAGGAATACATAACTGCAGGAATTCCATGTGAATGGGTAAGACCTCCAGGAATTAATGCAGAGCAAAAGGAGCAGAACCAGGAAAACATTGTACACAGAGATTGATATATTGAGGCACAATTGAATGTAATGGACTTCTCTAATACCTGCGTTGCAATGATCCAGGACAATCAAGAGGAACTATCCAGAGAAAGAACTATGGGAGTAGAAATTAAGAAGAAAAACATATCATTGATCAAATGGTTAAATGGGGATATGGTTGAGCATGTTGACTTTAAATGAACACTCTATTGCAAATAGTAATAATATAGAAATAGTTTTTGAACAATGATAGATATTAAACCCAGTGGATTTCCCCATCGGCTCTGGGAGTGGAGAGGAAGAAGGGGTAAAAAAGAACATGAATTCAGTAACCATGGAAAAATATTCTAAATTAATTAGTTAAATATATTTCTTTAAACCTTAAAAAAAATACAAATTACTTGAAAGATAGAAATGTCTTGATTTCTTGAATTTGTAACCCCAGTATTCAATACCATGGCAGGAACATAATAAATAATGAAAAAAAAAAGATTACCTCCTCAATTATTCAAATTTCACCCAAATAATATCTAATTGATGTCAGTCATTAATATGAATCCAGGACTGGCTTAATTTAGAGCATACAGAAAAATATTTAAAACATTTCCTTATATATAGAAAATTATAAATTCTAATGGAGGGACAAAATTTAAAATAAATTGGTACTTACAAGGTATATATGGAATAGATGAAAGTAATCCAAAAGGGGAAGGCATTAGCAGCTTGTGGATGGTGAGCAGGGACTACAAAATTTCTCCAGAAGGACACAGGATTTGAATTTCATATAAAAGGAGATCAGGGAAACTAAGAGGGCATTTCCAGTGCAAAGATGAAAGATATAGAAATAAGAGGAACTGTCAGGAGGACAATGTAGCTGGATCATGATGGACGGGTAAGTAAAGTACAAAGTTAGGAAGGTGCCAGATTATGAAAAGATATAGATGTCAAAGAGAGTAATTTATATTTGATGTTGGAGGTGACAATGAGCTATTGGATCTTAGTAAGCAGGGGGTAGTAATCTGTTTAGTTGTGTGCTTTAGAAGAATCAACAGCAGCAGTATGGAAAATAGTTCACAATGGGAAAAGACCTGAGATAAGGAGACAAATTAGGTCTCTTCTGTATTCCTAGTGAGACATGACAATAGACTGAACTTGAATTATGGATATTTGAGTGAAGATAAAGGAATGAATATAAAATATATAAAATTAGACACAAAAAAACCTTGCCAATGGAAAGAATGAGAGTGAAAAGTCACACATGCCACCAAAGATGTGAAAATGAAAACTAGGACTTTTTTGGTGTTCTCAAAAATAATAGGATAATCTGGAAGGTGACAGTGTTTAGGGGAAAACTTAATGAGTCTTGTTTTGGATTAATAAGCATGAGATGTTTATGAAAAATAGAGTCTCAGCTATCCCAAAAGCAATTTAAAAAGTGACTTTTCACACTTTTTGAATTCCATCCAATACCAAAGATTATGCCTCAATGTACAGATTTGAGAATCATTTATGTGTGAATGATAATTGAATACATGGTAGCTAATGAGCTCACTAACTGAGAGAGTTTAGAGTGACAAGTGAAGGGTGCCCCAGCCAGCGCCTTGGGAAATGCCAGTGAGGATGGCATGGGTGAAAAATCAGCAAAAAAAAAAAGGAATTATGAAGGAATGATCAGACAAATAGGAAGAAAACTAGTTGGGATCAGTGTCTTGAACGTCTAAAGAGGAAAGCATATCCAGAAAAAAGGTACTTTGGGGAGCGAAATTTCAGTTGAAAAATGGAATTGAAATATATATTTTAAAGCTTTAAGAATAAGAGGAAATGATGAATAAGAATTTAAAATAAATGATATTCTCAAGGAACAGGAGGAGAAATACTGGAAGAAAACTCGGGAGAGATCAAGGGAGAAGTTTTTACTTTTTATGCCTGGGGAGATAAGGATATATTTTTGTTCATTATGGAAGAAACAAGTAGACAGGAAAAAACATGAAGATAACAGAGCAGATAGCAGAAATGATTTGTTGGGCGGGTCAGGAAGTGAAAGAAGTGACAGAAGATGTAAGAAAGAAATGTAAGACAAAAGGAAATTTATTTAATTAAATTAAATATTTGTTGTTCATTGAATGGCAGATTTCATATGAAATAAACTTGTCAATTTCTTTAACTCTTTAACTTCTTACTGGGAAAGTTAAAAATGCCACAATTTTAGATGGTCCTAGGATTTGTATAGTAAGATCTCATTCAATTCTTATTAATCTTGCATTTGTGATCATTTAGACAAGAAATATACCAACACTTTTATTAGCACAATTCTTGATTTTCTTCTATCTTTATCTAGATAGTTGATCAAAATCATACTACAAAGAATATTACCTGGGGAATATGTAAATTATTCAAGAGAGCAAGATAGCTTTAATCCCTGAACTATTTGAAAGACATCTTCATAAAAACAAATATATGATATTAAATATAATCAACATTATATATATATATATATTTATATGAATATATCTCTTGACTAAAGTAAGTCCCCTTAGAGCCACCTATTCTTTCACTCTTTTCTGCTTTTGATTGTGTATACATATTAGATGAATCTCAAACCTAGGATAGTATCAGTTCTCTTCCAAGTGAGCAGGTCTAGAGAATGTTTTTAAAACCCTACTTTCCATCCTAGAATCAATATTAAGTATCATTTCAAAGGCAGAAGAATGCTAAAGTCTAGGCAAACAGGGTTAAGTGACTTGCCCCAGGTCAAAGTGCTAGGAAATATCTAAGGGCAGATTTAAACCCATGTCCTCTAGATTCCAGTAAATTCTTTTCACTGGGCCACCCCACTGCCTCCTGGGAGAATTTTCAGATATAATCTGCTTCTTCTATTCTTAGTCATTTGCTTATTTATACATGCTAGAGTAACTGGGAAATACTATTTCCTCCTACTTTTTTCCTGCACCTTAATTGTGACTGAAGGAAGCCAAACAGCTCTGTTGATTGGGTCTACTATAATTTAATTTAGCTAATCTCACCTGGGCTTTCATCTCAGCAAGCCAATTATTTCTCTTCTCCCTAACTATTTGTTCATCTCATTTACCATAAAGATTTCTTTGTTTCTCTTCTTCTTAAAGATCCTACTTCCCCACCCTTTCTGCTGACAAGCTCAGTGATCATTTATTCAGTGCTTACTTAGTGCCAGGTGCCAGGAATACAAATAGAAGCAGAAGGAATATTGCCTTTTCCCCAAATGAATTTACTTTCTAATTGGGAAAAATATAATAAGAAGATAAAAAAGGGGGGGCAGAGTCTATATAGGAAATTTTAGGAAAGTAAAGTCAGACATGCAGTATGGGGAGAAATAAAAACTTGGCTGCCCTAGTCCTTTTCTTAAAAATTCTAGGAGGATACAGGTAATCAGAGGAAAGGATCTAAGGGATGGAGGTACTTCTTGTGTGAGAAGTTGAGAGTGAGAAGTTTGTTCCATGGTAGTTTTAAAAGTCCAGAGAGTTAGGATTGTTACTTGAAAAGGAGGGAAACTTCATACTTTATTTTAAAATTTTAATTAAATTAATTTAATTAACTGCCCATCTTTATACTTCAGAATCCATCGATATCATTCCCTTTTCTTTCTTCCTTTAGAAAAATCCTGAAAAAGTAATCCTCCTCCCCACCAAAGACAAGCTCTCTATAAACCATCTCTTCTGCTCTAGTACAACTATCCTCAAAATCATATTTTCATATTTATACTTAATCTCTCTTTATCTATTTGTTCCTCCTTGTTCACTATAAATACAGAAAAGTTTCTTCTATTTAAAAACAATCCCTACTACTTGACAGTTTATTATATATTATTACTTCATTTCATGTACCCTAAGTCAAACTGGACTTGATTATACAAGACCCTTGATCTCCTGTCTCTAGGCTAATATATATTTAGACCACAATTTCTGGAATGTACTCCTTCACTTCTATTTGTTAAGATCTCTGGTTTCCTTCAAATATCAGCTCAAGTTACTTCTCAGACAGGATCTTTCCTCATTATTCATAGATTCAATATTTGCAAATTTGTCTGTCAGTTGTTTTAAATATTCAAATTAATACTTGTGTCACTTTCTCATTCATTCGTGCATATGGGCAGTGTGGTGAAAAATGTAAGTCACCAAAGCTACACATTCCTAGCTGAGGCTGAACAGGGAACTGCTCTCCCTTTCTGTTTCTGCTCTTATTCTGTAAACAGGTGTCCTTTTCATACTCTGTTGGGTGCTGAGTTTTGTTTTTTTGCATATTTGTGCTTGTTTGGGCCATTTTTTTTCTTTTTAAACTGACCCTCAGGCTTAAAGATGGAGTGCTGTCTGGTTCCTAAGTGCACAAAGTTATAATGTGCTTAAAGGAGAAAATACATGTCAGATAGCTTTGTTAAGGCATGTGTCACTGTACCATTGGCAATGAGTTCAACATTAATGAGCTAACAGCATGTCTAGGAAAAAGAAAATAAATTTGATGATCGATACATCAGGTCACTCTGGAAAGTACTAAAGTAAATGGTGTGATCAGAGATTCACAGGAACCAAACCCTATATTCCTCCTAAGAACAATGGTTCACTATTCAATGAAGGCTCATGGATATTTGACAAAACATAACCTCTCCGAATGATGAGAATCAACCATATGTATGCATGTATAAGCATATATTTTTCACCTTACAATAAGAGCTTTCTGAAGGTAAAGGCAGATCCATTTTTTGTGTATGTAGCATCTAGCTCAATGCTTGACACATATAGATGCTTAATAAGTGCTTTCTGATTGGAAGCTCTTTTCATGTACCATAATTTTTTTTTGCATTCTTTTGATAAACACGCTAGATTTGTCACTATTTGAGAAATTAAAATTGGAATGCTTGGGATAATAGTTCTTTCTCATCATCCTTCTCTGTGTCCTTGTCCTATAATGAATAGACATTTGTAAAGAACTATTTTATTAAATGTAAGTAAATTCAAGATACAGATGAATACGAGTCAAAAATAATTAAATAAAATTGTAATTTGAGGGATTTTGAGGGATTATTTTTGCTCTGAAAAAAGTCTAAATTTTCATTTCCATCCCCTTCCTCCTTTTTTAATTTATCCTACCCTCCTATCCTTCTAATTCCAGCTACCCCTTTTCTGTTACCCCCCCCCAGCATCTTTCGATGTCTCTTTGACTCTGTACCTCTTTGCATGTGCTCTGCATGGCTCTCTCTTTTCTCTCTTTATGATAACATCTTTGTTCTGATAATTATCTAAACAGTCTAGTTTCAGGATGAAAATTGCTTTTCTAGGAATTTCCAGGAGACTCTGGCTTAATAATTCTGTCATTCTTAGTTCCTATGCTTAGACTACCTCAAAGTTTTACCTCATATCAAACCTACTTGGGATAACTAACTCTTTATCAATTGTCATATGATTTATCTTATCGATATAATGCCTTTTCTCCTTTCTTTCTCATTGGTTGGCTATAGACTTTGGTTATCTCTTTATTTGTGTGTAACACATACCTCACAACACCTACTCTAAAATTTCTGCCTCACTGTTGATTTGTCTCCAGTCAATTTTTGTCCCATAAAAATATTATCATTGCAAATATCTACCTTTGTATTTAACAAATAGCTCATATCTACTGTAAGGGATGTTTTTGCAAACAAAATTTATGAAAGATGGCTATCAAAATAATTTAGAAACACAAGATGATGCTCTGGGAGGAAGATTTGACAATAATAATTCAAATTTATTAATATATTTGGATTTCCCTGCCTAAATTAATTTACTTATTCAATGTTATTCCTACCAAACTACCAAAAACTTTTTTATAGAATTACAAAAACATATTACAAAGTTCATCTAGAAGAATAAAATATTCAGAATATCAAGGGAACTAATAAAAAATGTGAAGGATGGAGGCCCAGCATTACCACATCTTAAACTATACTATAAAGCTGTAATCATCAAAACAATATGTTACTGGCTTAGAGATAGAAGGGTCAATCAATGGAATAGATAGAGTAAATAACAGTAGCAAGCTAGTGCTTGATAAACCAAAGATTGTAGTTTTTGAGACAAGAACCCATTATTTGACAAAAACTGCTGTGGTAATTGGAAAACAGTATAGGAGAAATTAGGTCTAGATAAATTTCTTATATATTATACCTAGATTAATTCAGAATGAGAAAATTACTTAAATATAAAAAGGGAAATCATAAATTAGGTGAACATAGAATAGAATACCTGCCAGATCTATGGGAAAGGAAGGAATTTAAGACCAAGTAGGAGATAGAGAACAATGCAAAGTGTAAGATGAATACTTTTATTATATTAAAATAATTTTTTTCTGTTCAAACAAAAACAATGCACCCAAATTTAGAAGGGAAACAACGAATTGGGAAAAAATATAACAAAAACCTCTGACAAAACTCTAATTTCTCAAATTTATAAGGAGTTAAGTCAGTGAAACAAAATAATCAAGGCATTCCCCAATTTACAAATGGTTAAGGGACATGAATAAGCAGTTTTCAAATAAAGATATCAAAATTATTAATAAGCACATGAAAAAGTGTTCTACATCACTCATAATTAGATTAATGCAATTAAAACAACTCTGAAGTAACACCTCACACCTAGCCGATTGACCAAAATGACAGTAAAGTAATATAAGTAATGTTGGAGGGGTTGTTCCTAAGTCAGCACATAACATGAGAAGGAAAGTGGGATGCTGAGAATTGAAGTCCAGTGGAGTAGGTTCTAATTACACACATGGAAACAGGTATCAAGTGATGATATTTGTACAACCCAGTAGAATTGCTTGTTGGCTCTAGGAGAGGGAGAGGAAAGAATTTTATATCAGCATTTTAAAAACCAAAAGACCACATTCAATACCCATATAAACAAGTAAAAAATCAAATGTTTTCATCCTGCATTTCTATTTCCACAGTTCTTTCTCTCAGTGTGGATAGCATTCCTTTTCATAAATCCCTCAGCATTGTCCTTGATCAATGCATTGTTATCATTAGCAAAGTCAATTACATATATTGGTCCCACAGTATATCAGTCTGTGTACAATGTTCTCTTGGTTCTGCTCAGATAATTTTACCAGGACATAATCACTGTGCATGCTATAGGTTCTTGAAGCCACCAAGGACAGTCAGGTAGGCAGCAAAAGAGAAAGAGTGAATCAACATCCATTAAAAAGGGATCAACAAATACTCACACCAAAAGTGCTCGTGTTTCCTGAATATTCCATATACTCTATTCTTTTATATCCTTTTTCAAAAAGTGAACTGATGTCTCCTGAGGAAAAACAGTAATAAGAACATAGGTTCTCAGTATTATGACCCCTAAGACCCTAAGGATTCTTCATCCTGTGAATGCAAGTGCCCCGAATATGGAATGCCTCCAGTTATCTAGACTATTAAAATATATAAGCACCTCAACATTCTCCATACAGTGAAATGAGAAGGAATTCAAAAGCTAAGTCCTGGATTATAAACATCATCCAATGCCTACCTTTGATATGAATATTGATCAATTTTTATATAATATCACCTACCGAGTGAAGAGTGTTTACTATTGCTCCAGTTTACTGTCACCAGAGAAAACCTTTTGACATCAAAATAAAATGAGCTATATCATATACAGGACATGACTTTCTGATAAAAGACATTTTAAATTTCCCACCTACTTTTTATTTTGATCCGTAATTAATTTTCTAGGTGTCCTTGATAGAGCAAAATACTATCATTCAGATGTTATCCATTAGTTTTTAGGAGATAAAAGTAAATGGAAGAAACATACCCTTATATATCCTGTAATAAACCTTTACACATTCAGGGTCTTCAACATGATACTTAACACTTTACAAAAGGGCTTTCCAACTGGGGTCTTCCTAGGCCTATTAGATGATAACCAGACAGTGATCTGGCCCAACATTTTTGACAAGCACTTAGAAAATAAGACAGATGATAGGTTGGCCTGGTTGGCTGGATATTAACAACAACCTTCAGTAAGAGTTCTCCAGAGGGAGAGAGCATTTGGAGAAAGGCATCATATTTTACAAGCTGTCAATAGTGAGGTGTCCTCCAGTGTCAGACCTCTGGAACATAGAACCACATATTTTATATGAATCTCACTAAGCACCAACACTCAGAATTATTTGGATGGGCTTGGTGTTTGTTTGTTTTTTAATTAGTGAAAAGTGAGTATATCAAAAGGCCTTGGGCACAGGGTGAGAAAAGGAAAGGAGGGATTAAGAGTTCTATAATTCACTTGGATTCATTTTACATTTCTATTGCAAGCACTTTTAAAAGTTAACCATTTATTTTGCTTTCTATATTTCACAGAAAATTTATAATCCTAAAATCATAAATCGTTTTAAAATATGTTAATGATTTATAATATCCCTCTTTATACACATTCTTTTTCTATATGAATAAAATAAAAATAAATATACTAGGAATTCTAAAACACAGAAGACATTATGCATCTAGTAATTGATGTAATCTCTGTACAAACTTTTAGATTTCCCCCTTCCAAGTGTACTTAATGATCTTGAACCATTGCTGTTTTCATACAGTGTACAAAATCTCTCCTGAGTTATCTGAAAAGAATAATTGAAAGAATTTAATTTTCAGAGTTTTAATCTCAACAAGGTTTTCTATCATAACCTAATAGACATATGAGGTCTTTGAGAGTAGGAATTATTTCATTTTGTATTTTCATAGTCTTGAATTGTATTTGAAAATATGTAGATAGGAAAGCAGACAACAAAAGTTTATAAGTATTTACCAATTGTCATTAAATGCAAGCAAAAAGAAATATAGTTCTTATCCTCAAGGAGTTTATTTTCTAATGGGGAAGACTCAAAAGTCAACTGAAAAGTTGTGGGTGAAGAAAATATCCCTTTGTAAATAAATGGGGGTCAAGTTCACAGTAAAAAAGATAGTCAATCTGGGTCTCTCCCAAAATGGTGGTCAACTCAGAAATTAGAGAAGAGTTGTCATGGTTGAGAGCTGTTTCAGGGTGGGACAGTCCCGTGTAATTTGAGTTGTCATAATGTAGGAAGGCAGCTAAATCATGATGGTAAAATCTGAAAGTTCAGAAATACAGGAGAAAAGGGATTAAGCATTTTTTTTTGCAAATATTAATTTATTTAATTCAACCAATGAGCCAGGAAGGAAAAACCATCAGAGAAGTATCAGAGAAGTGTCATAAATAAAAATTAATCTGGAGACCTATTACTGGATTTATAAGCATTAGGGGAGAGGAGAGAGAGAGAGAGAGAGAGAGAGAGAGAGAGAGAGAGAGAGAGAGAGAGAGAGAGAGAGAGAGAGATCTCAGCCCTTATAACTTTAGGGATAGGTCTGATTCTCTTTTTAGCTGGCTGAGGCCACCATTTGCCAGAGGTGACCAAATGAGATAAGGAAAAGCATAGAGAGAAAAATGCCAGCCCAGGGTGTAAGGCACTTCTAGAAGTAAAGAAAGCAAAATCCCAAAGACCATTTGTTTCCTGAAGCATAAAGCCCCCTTTCCTTCCAGAACTCACTTTTTAACTATTCTAGCCTCTCCCTCAATGGCTATATTGCACTGGTTCTGGCATGTAAATGCTTGGGATAAGAAGGATGATGCCAGGGGATGCCAGGGTACACAGTCCTCATACAGGTTAGTATCAAAGTCTCCTGAATGAATTACTTTATCTAAAAGACTCCAAAATGCAGGAAATTAATCAAGAAGAAGAAAAATAAAGAAAAAGGTAACTGAATGGCCCTGTGAAGAAGCAAAATGCAAAACAGAAAGCAGGACCAAGATGGCAGAGTATATGCAGCAAACTAGTTGACTCTTCCAACATTTATCTCTAAAAAAACTTTAAAATAATGCACTAAATTGAAATTCAGAGTGTCATGGCTAACTAAAGTTTTGTTTGAGAGATTTCATAGGCCAAGACAATTTAAGAGATTAGGAGGGACTTATGGGGGTAAAGCCAAGATAACAAAGTAATTCAGAGCAGCTCTGTGTCACCATGAGTTTGCTCTCTGACCAAGATTAAAATATCGCCACAAAATGAGTACAGGAATGAAAGAACCAAAAAGGAAACAGAGTGAAACAACTTTAAAGAAAAGAAAAACCCAAAAGGTAAGCAAAGAACATTCAGGACACAAGGGTGAGAGGAAAGCAGAACCAGCAAGAGGCTCTAGCAAGGAGTGAAGAACAAACCAAGAACAAGCCACACACCCCCATCTGCTGACCAAGGTTTGGGAACATATGCCCAACCAAAATCCAGATTCTGAAATTCTGCCTGAGCAAATTGTGGTACAAGTCAACCTAGACCCCTTGAAATTTCTAACCTATGGAGAAATCCAGAGCACCAGCCCAGGTAATTCTGGGCTTGAAATAAGAACCTAGTTCACACTTTGGGATGGTTGATAGTACTAAGTACTGACCTTTTTTTCCTAAAGCTCAGGGCAGAAACAGATCAGTCCAGGGTTTGCCTGATTCAAGCAAGTACATAGCAGCCCCTGACCTGATCAAGATCAGAGTGAGATCAAAAGCTAACACCTAAGCCTGAGGAAAAACTTTACAGCTATCAGAATCTCAAGGGTAAATTGAATCAGCAGAATGAGGTGGCTCTTAGAACTTTCAGCCCTCAGACTATCACATCATCCCCCAATGCTAGCTATAATTAGATAGGGGAAATGAGCAAACAACACACACACAAAAAAAACCCCTAACTCTAAAGAATATTTATGGAGACAAAGAGCAAGGTACAGACAATGGAAGCAAAGGAAACACATGCAAAGTCCAAAAGAAAAATATGAATTGGACACTGATTCTGGAAGAACTCAAAAAAGACTTAAAAAACCAATTAAGAGAAGCATGAGGAAAAGTGGAAAGAGAAATTTAAAATGAATGACTTTAATTATATAAAATTAAAAAAAAATAGTTTTCTACAAACAAAACCAACACAATCATAATTAGAAGGAAAGCAACAAACTGGGAAAACATTTTTATAACAAAACTGAAGAAATCAAAACTTTCTATAAGCACATTAACAAGTGTTATAAATCCCTCCTGATTAGAGAAATACAAATAAAAACAACTCTGAGGTACCACCTTACACCTAGCAGACTGGCTAATATAGCCACAAAGGAAAGTAATAAATGTTGGGGGGATGCGGCAAAAGTGGGACTCTAATGCACTGCTAGTGGAGTTATATATTAGTCCAACCATTCTGGAAGGGAATTTGGAATTATGCACAAAGGGCTTTAAAAGAATACTTGCCTTTTGATCCAGCCATACCACTGCTGGGTTTGAACCCTAATGAGAGAATAGGGAAAAAATATTTGTACATAAATATTTATAGGCATGCTCTTTGTGGTGGAAAAATTTTGGAAATGAGGGGATGACCATTGATTAGGGAATGGATGAAAAAATTGTGTTCTCTGATGTTGATAGAATCCTATTGTGCTGAAAGTAATGATGAACTGGAGGATTTATATGTGAACTAGAAAGATCTCCAGGAATTTTTGTAGAACAAAAGGAGAAGAACCAGAATATTGAACACAGAGACTGACACACTGTGGCACAATTGAATGTAATAGACTTTTCTACTAGCAGCAATGCAATGATCCAAGAAATTTCTGAGAGACTTATGAGAAAGAACACTATCCACATCCAGAGAAAAAAACTGTTGGATAAGAAACTTAGAAGAAAAACATATGATCAAACATGTGGTTCTATGGAGATATGATTAGGGTTATGATGTTAAAAGATCACTCTACAGCAAATATGAATAACATGGAAATAGATTTTGAACAATGATACATGTACTCCCCAGTGGAATTGCTTATCAGCTCGGGGGTGGGGGTGTAGAGGGGTGGCGGGAATGAATCATGTAACCATGGAAAATATTCTAAATAAAATATTTTTTTAAAGGGAGAGATTTAGAGGACACATTTGTAACAACAGATTGGTGATGGCCCAGCGTATACCAGCAGTAGGATCTGGTGGTAGAAACAGCTACAGTAGCACCATCAGGAGCTCTCAGTCCAGCCAGACATGGTTAGGGGGTCAGAAAACTGGTAGGAAAGAGATTATTGGAGACCTTTTGTTGGCAATGATAGAGGGCTTAGCACTTTGGGGCAACTTCATTGCCCATGAATAATTCTGGGTCATAGTTCCAAGAAGAAGAGAAACACTTGTCATTAGTTATAAGGAAACAGAGAACTTCTTCAAAAGGGCAAAGAGTTGAACTATTCCTTGTGTCTTCTTGATATGCAAGGGATTTTTCTGGATGAAGATAAGTGCCCATATCAGGAGAGCAATGACTACATCTCTCCTTCTACATTACCTTAAAATATGAAAAACCATCAGAATTATCTCTAAAAAACAGTCATATAAAAATCCTAAATCTTGAAATAGTGCCTCCCCACTTCCAAATGAAAGTGTCCAACTTTAAAATGAATTTCAAAGTGAAGAACTAGGCTGGAAAAATGAGTACACAATAAAAAAAGAACTTGAAAACAATCACTATTAAGGTGAAATGGAAGATTAAAAAAAAACTCAAAAGAAGACATGAAAGTAAAAATATATCTACAAGCAAAGCCTCAAAGAAAAATGCAAATTGGACATCAGTCTTATAGTAATTCCAAGAAGAGCTAAAGAATGAAATAGAAATATTAATAGAAATTTTTTAAAAATTTATTTATTGAATCAATTTTGAACATTATTCCTTGGTTACAATAATCATATTATTTCCCTCCCTCCCCTCACCCCAGCCTTCCCATAGCTAAGGTGCAATTTTACTGAGTATCACATGTGTCCTTGATAAAAACTTATTTCTATGTTGTTGATGTTTGCACTAGGGTGATCATTTAGAGTTTATACCCCAAATCATATCCTGATTAACACATGTGATCAAGCAGTTGTTTTTCTTCTGTGTTTCTACTCCCACAGTTTTTCCTCTGAATGTGGATACTGTTCTTGTAGATTCCTCCAAGTGGTTCAGGATCACTGCACTGCCACTAATGGAGAAGTTCATTACATTCTATTGTACCTCAATGTATCGGTCTCTGTGTACAGTGTTCTGGTTCTGTTCCTTTCACTCTGCATCACTTCCTTGAGGTTGTTCCAGTTCACATGGAATTCTTCCACTTTATTATTCCTTTTAGCACAATAGTATTCCATCACCAACATATACCACAATTTGCTCAGCCATTCCCCAATTGAAAGGCATCCCCTCATTTTCCAATTTTTGGCCACCACAAAGAGCGCAGCTATGAATATTCTTGTACAAGTCTTTTTCCTCATGATCTTTTTGAGGAATAAACCGAGCCATGCTATGGCTGAATCAAAAGACAGACTGTCTTTTAGTGCCCTCTGGGCATAGTTCCAAATTGCCCTCCAGAATGGTTGGATCAATTCACAACTCCACCATCAATGCATTAATATCCTAACTTTGCCACATCCCCTACAGCATACATTTCTTTCCATTGCTGTCATGTTTGCCAATCTGCAAGGTGTGAGGTGATACCTAAGTGTTGTTTTGATTTGTATCTCTCTGATTAGCAGAGATTTGGAGCATTTTTTTCATGTGCCTATTAATAGTTTTGATTTCTTTGACTGAAAATTGCATATTGATGTCCCTTGACCACTTATCAATTGGAGAATGGCTTGACTTTTTGTACAAGTGATTTAACTCTTTGTAAATTTGAGTAATTAGACCTTTGTCAGAGGTTTTTGTTATGAAGATTGTTTCCCAGTTTGTTATTTCACTTCTGATTTTGGATTCATTGGTTTTGTTTGTACAAAAACTTTTTAATTTAATGCAATCAAAATTATTTATTTTACATTTTGTGATTTTTTTCTAATTCTTGCTGGGTTTTAAAATCTTTCCTTTCCAAGAGATCTGACATGTATACAATTCTCTTTTCACCTAATTTACTTATAATTACCTTCTTTAGATTCAAGTCATTCACCTATCTAAATTTATCTTGGTGTAGGGTGTGAGATGTTGATGTAACCCTAATCTCTCCCATACTGTCTTCTAATTTTCCCAGCAATTTTTGTAAAATAATGGATTTTTTCCACAAAGCTGGGATATTTGGGCTTATCATAGACTGTCTTGCTTAGGTCACTTACTCCAAGTCTACTCCACTGATACTCCTTTCTGTCTCCTAGCCAGTACCAAATTGTTTTGATATCCACTGATTTATATTATATTTTGAGATCTAACTGCAAGACTACCTTCCTTCGCATTTTTTTTTTCATGATTTCACTGGTTTCCTAAGTATTTTCTATTGTCTAGGGTGATTTTAAAAGGAATTTCTCTTTCTAATTCTTGTTGCTGGAATGTGTTGGAAATATATAGAAATTCTGATTACTTATGTGGTTTTATTTTGTATCCTGCAACTTTACTAAAGTTGTTGATTGTTTCAATTAGCTTTTTAGTTGATTCTCTAGCATTCTTTAAGTAGACCATCATATTATTTGCAAAGAGTGATAGTTTAGTCTCATCTTTGCCTGTCTTAATCTTTTCAATTTATTTTTCTTCTCTAATAGCTACTGCTAGTATTTCTAGTACAATGTTAAATAATAGAGGTGATAATGGTCATCCTTGCTTCACTCCTGATCTTATTTGGAAGGCTTCTAATTCATCCCCATTGCATTATATTTAGGAAAGGCCCTTCTATTCCTATGCTTTCTAGTGTTTTCAATATGAATGAGTGCTATATTTTGTCAAAGGCTTTTTCTGCATCTATTGAGATAATCATGTGATTTTTGTAGGTTTTCTTGTTAATATGGTCAATTATGTAGATGGTTTTCCTAATATTGAACAATCCTTACATTTCTGGTATGAATCCTACC
Source organism: Monodelphis domestica (assembly GCF_027887165.1). Lineage (NCBI taxonomy): Eukaryota > Metazoa > Chordata > Mammalia > Didelphimorphia > Didelphidae > Monodelphis > Monodelphis domestica. The sequence continues at coordinate 283,734,717 of NC_077233.1, read as the reverse complement.
TGGTCATAGTGAATAACCCTTGTGATCACTTACTGGAGTCTTTTTGCTAGTATCCTATTTAAAAAATTTGCATCTATGTTCATTAAAGAGATTGGTCTGTAGTTTTCTTTCTCTATTTTTGACCTGCCTGGCTTTGGAATAAGTACCATGTTTGTGTCACAAAGGGAATTTAATAGAACTCCTTCTTTGCTTATTCTGTCAAGTGGTTTGTATAATATTGGGATTAGTTGTTCTTTGAATGTTTGATAGAATTCATTTGTGAATTCATCTGCACCTGGTAAAAAGGTCCCAAAATACTGAAGAAAATAATGCCATATAAAAGAAAATTAGCCAAATGTTAAAAGAAGCACAAAAATTCCTTGAAGTAAAGAAAACATTGAAAAGGATAACTGGCCATATTTTTTTTTCTTTTTAAGGTAGCTCACTATAGAAATCAATCCCTTAAAATTAGAATTGAGCAAATGGAAGCTAATGACTCTATGTGACATCAGGAAAGAATAAAACAAAGTAAAAAATCAAAAAGGAGAAGAAAATGTTAACTATTTCATTAGAAAAATGATTTGGAAAATAGATCCAGGAGAGACCTGAAAGGCATGATCAAAGAAAGAGCCTTTAATCATATTAGATAAAAATTACAGTAAAGAAAGAAAACTATCCCAAATTCTTAGATCTTCATGGCAAAAAAAGAATTGAAAAATTCATGAATCATCTCCTGAATGAGATATCAAATAGAAAGAAATAGGAATATTTTATCTTCATTCCAGAGTTCCCACTTTAAGGTGAATATTGTACTTAGTGAAAAAGAAACATAGAGCCACAGTCAAGGTCACATAAAATTTAGTTGTTTCCGTGTTAAAGTAGGGAGAGAGCTTTAGATACTATAACCCCAAATGTAAAAGAGCTATGATTGTAGCCAAGAATAAGCAAAACTGATGGGAGATTGACTTCCCCAATATATTGTAAGCTTCTGGAGAGTAATGATTGTTTTTCTTTTTCATATCTCTGTCCCTAGTACATTGTCAATTGCTTGGCTTAAACCTCGTATTTTTATAGTTGAAAAATTAAGATTCAGAGGATTTCTCAACAACATATAAATAGACTTTTGAGGACTAAAATTAAAATATCCTGACTACAATCCAGAAAGATAAAACAAATTTGGGGGAAAAAAATCTCAGGTAAAACTCTTTAGGCAAGAATGCAATAGTTGTTTTGTTTTGTTTTGTTTTTAAAACTAGATTTGTATTTCGATATAATTCAAAAATATTCCAGATTTGGAGTAATGAGATAAAATAATTGATATTTTCTCATTTGATTTCACATCTAACCTAAATTTGAACTTAGCCTCATCTTTTCTACTGCTTTAATCTTTCTATGCCATAAGCCATTTACCAGGATTTTTTTTTACAGTTCTCTTTTCAGAGTTAAAGACATAATACAATCTTTATGAGGTTAGGATGGATAATATTTTATCTATAGTGAGTTGGCTTTAAAGTACTTCATAAATCAAGACTTGAGAAAAAACATAGAACTTTGAAATTCTAATCTTTGCCCTCTTAGGTAGAGAGAAAGTAAGGGGAAAGAAATGAAAGCACATTACATCTTCCCAGAAAGTATTGGTTTTGTTTTAGGAAATGCCAAAATATAGAGGAAGGCAAGGAAATAATTAGAGAAGAAGGCATTTGCCAGGAAATATCTTATTTGGGCTTAATGTATGGAAGCAGACAAATTAAATCTTTTTTTTAGGAAATCAGAATTTATTTAGTTAGTACAGTTGGAGAAAAGTAAGTTGTAAAGGGAAACAAAAGCTCCAATTCTATTTTGTCATTTTAATTTTAGAATATGTTGTTCTGAAGCATTAACTGCTAATTGATTTCATTAAAATTCATTATAATTGCATTATTTGTGGATATAAATTTAGTTAAGAAAAATGTGATACCTCTGAGTCCTTCAAAATTGTTTTCTCTGAAAATTTATTTCCTTTTCCTCATAACTTTTCACTTTACAAAAGATATTTTATAATAGGATTATAGATTTGGCTCTGTAAAGGACATTAGTGGTCAAAGAGTCTAGCTAGATTATTTTTCAGATGAGTAAACTGAGCCATGGAGAGGGAAAGTGATTTACTGAACTCGGATTGGATTTTAGATCTTCTGACCACAAATCTTTGTTGTCTTCTGTCCTATACTGTTTCTCATCTGTCTTCTAGATTGAATTCTCCCTCATGACATAAAACAAACAAAAATATTTGTAATGGGTAAATATTTGATAATATACACAACTGTAGTCTTTATAGAATCTAGGACTTCTTAATTCCATCTCTCAACTACTGTTTCAGGTCCCTAGGGAGGAGACTGGTGACATCTTTCTTGCAGCATTCAACAGACATTCTAAAAGTTCTAGGTTGTCTTTGAGTGCTAAAGAATAGGGGTGAATTGAGAGTTTTCTCTCAGTTAGAGATTTTTTTTCTGATATCAACAGTTACGATATTATTTTTCTTTTATTATTCCTTGAACTTAACAATAAACAGTTATCTCATATCTAACAAGGTAACTACATCACTAGTTTCCCTCCATCAATGTTTGTTCAATAGTAACTAGACTAAGTGTTGGAAAAGAAGCAGAAATGCATATCACATCTCCATTGGTTGGGTGTCAGGCAGTTGGCTGCTATTGATACTGCTCCTACACCTCTCTTCACCTAGAAATTTGCCTCCATCACCAGGAAAAGGGGCTTTCCTGGCTTCCTAAATTTAAAAAGCTTTTTAAAAAATTTACTGAAATGCTGTTTAAGTATCTTGTGCTAGTGAAGGAGGTCCTAGGGTATCATATTCCTAATTAGGCTTTTTGCTTTAAATTTCTAGTCCTAGTTGGCCTACAGGAAATATAAAACCATTATGGAAAACAATTTGGAATTATGTCCAAAGGGCTTTAAAATAATGTTTACCCTTTGATACAGCAATGCCAATACTGGGTTTGTACCCCAAAGATATAATAAGGAAACACATTTATCCAAAAATAATCATAGCCACATTCTTTGTGAAGACATAAATAAGATGACACTTCTGGAATAAGAAGGAAAGTGATCCACTAAGGAAAAATCTTCACCTCTAATGTCTGATATAATTTTGATATCCTCCATATAACAGATATACATATATGTTTCTTTATGTTTATGTATCTGTGTGTATATACATCTAAAAGAAATATATATAAGACCAAAATCTATTCTCCATAGATAGGTAGGCAAAAGTTATTTAATAACAGGTCTTGAAATAATTGCAAACTTTAAGCAACTACATGAAGGAATGCTCCCAATCACTAATAACAAGAGTAATGCAAATCAAACAGTATTAAGGTTTCATTGCCCACTCAGCTAAATGGCAACAATGACAAAAGATGGAAACAGTTAATTTTAGAAGGGCTGTGGAAGACAAGCATACTAATGCACAGTTTATGAAGCTGTGAGTAGGTGTATTATTTCTAAAAACATTTTAGAATTATGCCAAAAACAGTATTCAGATTGTGACCCAGTGATGCTATTGCTCAGCATATATTTTGTCATTGACAAAAAGAAAAGCTTCATATAAATTAATGCATTTATAACAGTACTTGATTTTATCAAAGAACTGGATAACTATTAATCAACTGAAGAAGGGTTGAACAATTTTTGATATAAGAACATAATAGAATTTTAGTCTGCTATAAGGATAAAGGAAGATATAAATATAGAGAAGCATGCAAAGACATACGAATGGATACACAGTAAAGTAAGCAGAATATATTTTATATTGTGAAATATACACAACCCATTGAGTAAATGAAAATAATAATCACAAAAGAATCATAAATAAATATTACAAAATTATAAAGAGGTTTAGATCCAAAGAAGAGATGTGAGAGATATCTGTTCCACTGCATTGCATAGATACTAATTCACAATTGTAAAATATTGGACCCAAGATTATTTTAAAAACATATTCCTCAGTTTCACTAATTTTTCCCCTTAAAAATATTTGTTATTCAGGACAGTTCCTCAAAAGTGAGAAAAAGAGAAAGGATGCAAGAAAAAAATTAGACAATACAAAGCCAAAATATGTTAATAAAATCAATTTTAAATTAAAATCCTCTGCATTCATTGCTTTTCTATTCAACACATTTTAATGCCTTTTGTGGTGAATGCCATTCAACAAATAACCTATTTTCATTTTAAAAGATCTGGTTTTTGTGTTTTTATCTATGCCAAGGTCAGAAGAAGCCTCTTCTCTTTCCAGGTTTCAGAATATCCTTGACCTTCTCAATAGGCAGTCAGTGTGCCAAAGTGCTTTGCCTAGAAGGGGAGTTTCACATCTGATCTTTGGAAACCTCACACTTTCATTACCGATAGATAGTTCTAAAGAAACAATATCCAATCATTTCTCAGACTGACACTTCACTGGCTTGATAATGATTTCAATAGAAGAACAGCTGTTTCACATTACAAGGCTTTCTGTTAAAGTCACCCAGGTACTTCCATTCCAATTGTTTTATGGATGTGCTAGAATTATGGCAAATTGCCAAAGATAGCATCCTCATGGTTCTTTGAAATAACTCTTAAACCTGAATAAAGAAAAAAAAATCACCCATGGATATCAGGGTGCATAGTCTTGACTGCTTTGCACATAACTCTGCAGCTGTGCATTCCTGGCGCTATATTTAATAATAATAAAAAAACTCCACAAAAGAATCAGTTGCTGCAAGCTGGAAGATGGTTGGCCATTTTTAGCATTTGGCTGCTGCCATTGCCAAAATTCACCCATCCCAAATGAGCTTTGTATGTCTCATAATCAGCAAAAACAGGCTATTTCTTCTTATTGGAATTCAACCTTTTATATGCTGAAACACCTGCTCAAAAATAAGCAACCTCCTGGTACTTCCTTTACAGAGGGAATTCAATGCTTCTTTGGTAATTCCTAGTAGCAGTGATTGTTCAGCACAGTTATGGCTATTCAGGGGTCATTTATAGGAGATGCATATTGAAATTAGTGTGTATTATATATTCAGGTATATGTACATATACATACTTATTAGTCTATATATTTCCATTAATGTTTAAATATTGCCTATATCTTAACTATTAAATGAGAATAAACTTTGAAAGGTCTTTGTAAATTTTAGGGGATCTTTTCTTCTTTCTTTGTCTCCTGATTAAATAAATTCTAAAGAACATCTGATGAGAAAATGAGGCACAGAACTTAACTTTTCATACACAACAGCTTGCAAAAATCTCATATTAGAAGATATTACTATTTTTGCATTTTCAGATGAAAATATTTATGAAAGGATATGATAACTTATGAAATAAGTGGAAAATAAATCCTTTTTCTTTAGGAATTGCTGAGCAAATGGATAGAGGAGATGGATTCCATTGGAAGGGGGAAAAAAGGGTGCAAAGCATTCTAATGTCTCCTTTAAAAGGATATGCAAAGGTTTTACTCTGAATGAGCTGTCTATTTAGAGCCTAGTGAAATCTGTGGAATGAAGGATACCAAATGATATTAGCTAATCTCTCTTAGAGTGCTTGCCCTTTTTAAGGGAGTCCCCCTGCTATGTGCTAATGGGGGCATATACTTCTAACAAAGTAAAAAAAGAGTATTTGAAATAATATTTGGTAATTAATCCTAAAATAGAAGTAATAATCATATGCAATATTCTTTCCAAATGGATGGAACGTTTTATTTGATATGAACTAGATCTTAATTAAAAATGCCTACTTTTCCCTTTTCAGCTCATCTGTGTCTGATCCTTTATAAAATTTAGTTGTCATATTTGCCATTAAATTTCTAGTGATTGCTATCTTCTCCGTATCTGTGCATATACTTTGTACTATAGTAAGTACTTATTTTGTCACTCTTTAAAACATTTATACCCTTTTATTTCACATTTAGGTCAAATGATTTCCCATGTTATGGGACATTCAGCTTGTCTCTTCATTTTAAATATAGGACCATGTACTTAATGGAACTCAATAAAATATGTGATTTTCTTGGACTCCAAACATTTCCAATCATATTTTCATTCCTAAGAATGCAATATTTACAAATTGCCTGATCCCCTTCATATGAAAAGTCTAATTGCATCTATTTAACAATTAATATGTAATAAATGTAAGTATAATATAAACAAATGTCTTTTAAAATATTTCCTATTTACTCTAACAGTTTATAAAAGAGTTGTTATAGCTTAAATTGACTTAACATGATTAAATTATTTATTTGTTTTAACGCAGCTTTTTGATGAGTGAAATTTTAGCTTTAAGGCTAGGTTGAGCTGGCATCTTAATATAGACACTTCATTGAAAATCTTATTTTAATTATTGCATTATGTAGCCTAGACAACTACTGATGATCTTATTTGCCAAGTTCTTTGATTCATTCATGACTTTGGTGATGATCTGCATTGATCTTTATTGGTTCTTACCATGATACATTAATTTAACTAGAGTATAATTGTAAATATTTTCTACACAACAGTATAAAAGCCCAAAATTTTAGAAGTTTACATAGTAATACTTTCCAGTGACTAGAGTGCATTTCAAGGAAATAGCATGTTTGTTATTGTCATTGCTCTTGTTGTTGATCCTGATAGAAATAAGTAACAAAAACTGTAATGTAGCCTAGGAGGGTAGTGCTCCCCTTACATATAATTTCTACATTTTGGATCTTGACTTACCTTCATGGCTTAACTCTAATAGCATTTCCTAGATAAAGCCAATTGTTAATGGTGTCATTCAATACAACCAGTTTCAGTATAATATGTATTTCAAAAATGGAAATTTTTCCCCTCAAAAACAGCTGCATACAACAAATAAAAATGAACTTCTAATTCCCATTTCTCTAAGCAAACTTTAGATCTTTGTCAAAGTGTCATATTTATTGTGTATCTTCTGGTACAGTAGTAGCTATGGGAATGGGAGTATTGGTCCATACCCACTATCTACCACCTATTGCTATAGCTTCTGCTCCTGATTCCAAGTCTCCTGGCTCAGTGGCTTACCTAGCTTTTGTAGTATTTGCCAAGCCATGCCAGTAGAGATTGGGGGCAAAGGCAAGGGGACAGTGGAAGGCCAAGGAATCCATCACCATTCACAGTAATATTTCTGAACAATTTAACATGCATTGAAATGAGACACCATTCTTTTTGGACTCCTTTTTGTTTATTTGTTTGTTTGGTTTTGTTATATGTCACTGAAGAAGTAGTTGAGCATTAGGACCCTAACCCCATTTTCCTGGTAATCCCTGTGCTTTTTATTTTCATGATTTTGCATAGCATGGTGATATGAGAGAATGCATTGATACTATTATTGAACAAATGACATCTCTCCATTAGCTTTTGAGTTCCTTGAGATCAAGAAATGTTTTGATTTAGTCTTTGTGTCCCTAATGCCTGGGATAAGGCCTTGAACATAAAAGATGATTTGTAAGTATTGGTCAAATTATTTTGAATCACAGTTTTTGGCATTATAGTCAGAGCCATTGGGGAAGACAATAACAGAACCTGGGGTACCATAATGGAATGTAATAAAATGAGGTTACATATCTCATGCTTTATTTTATGAAAATAGGTTTCAGGTTTTACATAGAATAGTCCTTTATTGCTTTTTCAGAAATATTAACATCTGAGGATCAGAATCTGAAAAGGATAGATTGTCTGGGCCTGCTTTTTACTTGACACTTGTTTTCTTTCTGCTATTTAGTGGAGGAAGTAACAAGGAAATAGCTACTGAAAATCATCTCCTCTATGAGGACTGATTTCACTAATAAAATACCATCCATTGAGATATACCAAAGAATAGTTATGGTGAGAGTATGTGTTTCTGACTAAGTACTAGAAAATAGGGATAAAAAGACAGGAAAGATGTTTATGGGATTTCTTGTAAGAAACAAGAGAGTAATATCATCTCCCTCTTCTTTTAAGTCTTATTTTGGTTAAAGGTATATAACAATAAAATGACATCTTTCATTAGATATCTCATCCTACCTCTAATCTGTTTTTTTATCTTTGCCATCTTTAACATTATATATTCTATAAGATAGAACCACTAAGTTTTCTACATAACTTTGTTATTTTGATAACCAATTTTTGTCCTGTAGCTTGGTAAACCATAAAAAAGTTTTTACATTCTGATCTTCTATTATATAATCTTCTGATTTAACCCCTTGAATGTTTTAATTTGCATATAGTCTATTACTCAATGCCTATTCTCCAGGGTAACCTCATAGATACTATCTCTTTGTAATTTTCTCGATCCTTTTTTTTTTTGAGACAGAACCAGGAAAATCAAAAGAAATCTAATCAAAGTAAATGAAGAAAAGAAAGAAAGAAAGAAAGAAAGAAAGAAAGAAAGAAAGAAAGAAAGAAAGAAAGAAAGAAAGAAAGAAAGAAAGAAAGAAAGAAAGAAAGAAAGAAAGAAAGAAAGAAAGAAAGAAAGAAAGAAAGAAAGAAAGAAAGAAAGAAAGAAAGGAAGGAAGGAAGAAAGAAAGAAAGGAAGAAAGGAAGAAAGGAAGGAAGGAAGGAAGAAACAAAGAAACAAAGAAAGAAACAAAGGAAGGAGAGAGGAAGGGAAGGAAGGAGGGAGGGAGGGGAGGAAGGAAGGAAGAAACAAAGAAACAAAGAAAGAAACAAAGGAAGGAGGGAGGGAGGGGAGGAAGGAAGGAAGGAAAGAAGGAAGGAAGGAAGGAAGGAAGGAAGGAAGGAAGGAAGGAAGGAAGGAAGGAAGGAAGGAAGGAAGGAAGGAAGGAAGGAAGGAAAGAAGCCAAAGTTTCAGTATAATCCTCAGCAGTGTATGGCTTCAGAGAATGGGAGAACAAAAAAAATGATTCTAGGTTCTTCTGTCCTTACCACATAGCCTTATTGTGAATAAATTGACTTTAACTCTCAGATTGGAACACAGAGAAAAATCCCTGCCAGTCCAACCACCACACAGTAGTTAAACAACAACAACAACAAAAACAACTATATATATATATATATATATATATATATATATATATATATATATATATATATATATATACTCTATAACAACTATATATATATATACTCTGTTCCTACAGCCTTCCAGAAGCAAGTATCCTGCATCTTTCAAGTAGGTTAAATCATCTAAATGGTTTAGCCCTATACCAACTCCCTGTTATAGATAAAAATGGATAGTTTACAGTTTTGCAATTGGAATTAAACTTCATACAATCTTTCACCTGAAATAATCTTACTTCATGGGAAAAGTTCCAAGGAGGATTAGAAGTGTGGCCCCTCCTTCTAATTTAAAAGTGTAAGAACTATGCTGATATTAAATTAGCTGAAGAATCACAGTAGTAATCCAGATCAATGAAACACAGCTTCACTCACATTAATCCATTGCTGGTGGAGTTGTGAATTGGTCCAACCAATCTGGAGGGCAATTTGGAACTATGCCCAAAGGGCACTAAAAGACTGCCCTTTGATCCAGCCATAGCACTGCTGGGTTTGTACCCCAAAGAGATAATAAGGAAAAAGACTTGTACAAGAATATTCATAGCTGCACTCTTTGAGGTGGCAAAAAATTGGAAAACGAGGGGATGCCCTTCAGTTGGGGAATGGCTGAACAAATTGTGGTATATGTTGGTGATGGAATACTATTGTGCTCAAAGGAATAATAAAGTGGAGGAATTCCATGGAGACTGGAACTACCTCCAGGAAGTGATGCAGAGTGAGAGGAGCAGAACCAGGACAACATTGTACACAGAGACTGATACACTGTGGTACAATCTAATGTAATGGACTTCTTCATTAGTGGCAATGCGGTGATCATGAACAACTTGGAGAGATCTATAAGAAAGAACACTATCCACATTCAGAGGAAAAACTGTGGGAGCAGAAATACAGAAGAAAAACAACTGCTTGAATACATGGGTTGAGGGGATATGGCTGGGGATGGAGACTCTAAATGATCATCCTAATGCAAACATCAACAACATGGAAATGGGTTCTGATCAAGGACACAGGTAAAACCCAGTGGAATTGCATGTTGGCTATGGGAGGGATGGGGGGAGGGGAGAGAAGAATAGAAAATGCTTTATGAAACCAAGGAATAATGTTTGAAATTGAAATAAAAAATGTCAAAAAAAAGAAATATGATACCATAAACAAGTTAGGAGACTATTAAATAATTTATCCCACAGACCTATGGATAAGGAAAAAAATTAGGTCTAAACAAGACACAGAGAATATTATGACATCTAAAATAGATAATTTTGACTACATAAAATTAAAAAGTTTCTACATAAACAACAGAAACAAAAGCAATTCAAACAATATTAAGAAGCAAATGACAAACTGGAAGACTATAGCAAGTCTCTCTGACAAAGGTTTCATTTTTCTAACATAGAAAACTGAGACAGATTTATAAAAGTATAAAGGGATTCCCAATTGACAAATGATCAAAGAAGATGAACAGGCAATTATCACATGAAGGTAATGAAACTATTGCTCGTCATATAAAAAATGCTCAAAATTACTGCTGATCAGAAAAATGCAAGTTAAAACAACCCAAAGGTACCATTTCACACCAATCAAATGGGTTAACATGGAAAATGGTAAATTCTGGAGGGGATGTGGAAGAAACGGAACACTAATACACTGTGTTTGGAGCTGAGTACTGATATAACCATTCTGGACAATAGTCTGAAACTATGCCCAAAGGGCCATAAAATTATGTATATCCTTTTACCTAGCAATACTAGATATTTCATCAAAGAGATTAAATATTTGGGAAAATAACCTACTTGGTTGAAAATATTGATAACAGCTATTTTTGTGGTGGCAAAGAACTAGAGGTATTTATATGTGAATATCTGAACAAATTGTAATATGTTTGTAATAAGAATACTGTTGTGTTATAAGACAAGTGATTTTGAAAAACCCTGGAAAGACTTATATGAAGTGATGCAAAACGAAGTGAGCAGAACAAGGAGAATATAATAACAATAATAATAGTGTATGATGTTCTGTTCTGAACAAGGTTCTAGGACAACTCCAAGAGACTCATGATGAAGAAAGGATAGCCAGCACCATAAAAGGAACAGATGGAGTCTGAATGAAAGTTGAAACATATAATTCTTTATTATTTTTATTTATTTATTATTTTTTTATTTTTTGAATCTTGTTTCACAAGATGTCAAAAATGGTAATATGTATTATTTGATAATATATGTTCAACTTATATCATATTACCTGTTTTCTCAGGGAAGGAGTAGGATGGAGAGGGCATGGATAAACAATATAAGAAAATAAATATAAAAAATCATATCGACAGGTAATCTGGAAAAATAGATAATTTATAAAAAAATTTCAAAAGAGTATTATGAGTAGTCCAAGGGATTCATGATTAAAACTGTAATCCACTGACACAGAAGGAAGTGTTAGAATTCAAATGTAGATTGAATCATATCATTCTTCATTCTTCATTTTATTTTCTCCATGAATTTTTCTCTAGTGTAAGCAATGTGTCTTGTTTCACAATATGACAAACATATGTTGAAGGATAACATATGTATAATCTATATTACATTGCCTTATTTGTTGGAAAAGGGAAAATGATACAAGGAAGGGAGAGAACATGAATTATGAAATGTCAAATGATAATTACTAAAAATTTTATTGATGTGTAATCTGGAGAAATAATTTCTAAAAAGAAAAAAATAGCATATGTAGCTATGTAAAATTTGGAAAAAGTTCATGTAGCACATAGTATGAATTGCATTTTGAAGGAAGATAGGGATCATATGGGAAAAGTTAGAATGGAATGCTTTCCAGGAATTAAGGACAGTCTTCATGAGCAAATATGGGAAATGAAGGTATAAACATGGATAATGGAATATGTCTGATGAGTAAAGGAAATGTCAATTTACCCGGATTTCACTAAGTAGTAAGGGAAGGAATAAATAATGAGTCTAGGAACATAGTTTGAGGCTAGTTTGAGAGAGACTTTCAAATCTAAACAATACTTTCATATGGTATCTTGGGTCAATGGAGATTATTTAGAGAGAGGACGGTACCTAAAATGACTGTGGCAATAATGTGGAGAATGGACTGGATGGGGGAAAGACTTGAGGCAGGGAGGTCAATTAGTAGACCACTGTAGTAATCTAGGTGAGAGGTATTTCTTGCCTTTGCAGTAAAGAGAAAAAATGACATTTCATGAAGCCTAGTTTTCTAGGCTCTTTCTGGAAAGGGAAAAAGAATTGCCTCTCTAACTCCTGCTCCTTATCTTTAGAATTTCAACCTATATATTGATACTTCTTCAAACACTCTAATTTCACAGTTCATCCTTTTATTCATTTCACATGATCTACTATTCTACCCAATTTCAGCCAGATGCAAAAAAAAAAAAAACACTATTTCCTTGTTTGTGAGTGCTGAAATGTTGTTATCTGATCATAATTTATTGCCATTTACATTTCCCTCTATCTTGCAATTTTGATGCTTATTCTTTGTGAACACCATTGCTTCCAGTCCTTGATCCTTCAGTTCTTTCCCAAATCATTACCCATGCCCTACCTACACTCTCCTCCTTTACCCATCTTAATCCCTTTGTGAACCAATTGAACTCTAAACTATCTTCCCCCCAAATATCTGAGGAAACTGAGGTAGTCTTGCTCTGCCAAGTTTCAGCCTTGGATTAATCCTATCATCTGTTGCTTTTACTCCTAAAAATATACTACTGCTTGAAACTGTAGAAAATCAGAAACCTGTTATGGCGATGCCCACTACAAATTTATATATCATAAGACTTCAACTAGGGATTCACTGTGGAGGGTCAACAACTTTTAAACTTTCCTACATAACTCCCTATTCCTTTTATATAGCAGCTATACCAAACCTTTTTCATTCCCACTTGAACATCTTATTGGTCCATGTCCCCACACTTGCCTCCTGTTTTATTTTTTTAAATTGAGACTATTTGCTGAGAAACCTCTTTTCTCCATTATTCCTCATTTCACATAACCTAGATGTTTCTTGTTTCTTGTCTCCTTTATCTCGGGAGAGAAGAAAGCCTTCGACTTATCAAAGAAAACCTCTGTACCTCAATATCAGGGACATTATGAATCTGGTTTATGTCCTTGCTACTGGGAAAAGGTGAAATTCAGTGAAGAAGAAGGTATTTTTGACTGTATATGTATTCTTAGAAATTTGTGTTTAAGAATCTCTCCTATCTTTTACACTTTGTTAACTTGGTGCTTGTAACCTAGGAGGCTAATATAAGATCTGGAAATAAGCCAAATTCTATGGTCTCCAAAAATAGGATTTCAGGCATAGATCATAGGATCAACATTATCAACAAACCATTACTTTGATAGATCACCCAGATGTCATAATAAAGTTGTATTTGAAAGAAAGATTTTGTATCACTTTTATTCTGATTCTAAACTCTGTTGACACTATCTTGCTTCAAGGTCTGTTGTACCCTTCATTTACTCCCAGTATGAAAACCTGAATTCTAGGTGAAATAACTGAATTCCTGTTGGAGCAACTAGTTCTGGGCATTGTGAGTAAAACTAACTGATCTGAAAAGAATCCTGCATTCATGGAAAACTAAATTTATGGTTATCATTTCTATTTTCTCAGGCATCTCCCATTCTATAACTCATGAGTCATAATTAATGTCGTGCTACTACTAAAAACAATCTGTACTGTGGTCAATTTATATCATCTTAAGCTACTTATATCACATGCCAAAATTATAGCCTCAAAATCAATTATTAATGGTGAAACCACATCAATTAATGTAAAAGATTTAGGAGAGGAAGATTGACTAAATATAGTTTAGGGAGCACTCTGATAATTAAAACACAATATTTTATACATTCCCTCAGATAAGACTAGAAATAATCACACTGAATAAATGTGCCTAAATGCTATCATTATTATTAGAAGATGACATGCACATAATTATCCAGTCCTTTGAGTTTGGACTTCAGAACATCTATATTAGACAGCTACAGATAGACAATAAGTGATCTATTTCTAGAATTCAAGAATTGAGAAGGGAAAGTAGGGAAAGTTGAATTTGTTGTAGTGGTAATATGCCACAGTGTTTTCAAGGATCTCAAACTGCTCACTGACACTAAAACAAGTTTTATATTAATATCCTTGCAATGATTTTATATGGCTGCATGCCATGGAACTACAATTTCTCAAATTTTGGATAATCTTGACTTTAATAGAGATTTGTGGCAGGTATAATTGTATTGCAGCATATAAGCAATAGTGACTTCTATGAAATAACAAAAAGATCATAAAGAAAATTCATGATTGGAAAATGAGGTAGTAGGAGGGAAAGATAGATGGAGATGGAGAGAGAGGAGAATAATAATAAGAAGAAGAACAAGAGAAAGAAAAGGAAGCAGAAGAAGATTAAGGGGAGGAGGAAGAGGGGGAAGAGGCAGAGAGAAAGAAAAAAACATTAATATAGAGACAGAGATGGAGAGAGAGAGAGAGAGAGAGAGAGAGAGAGAGAGAGAGAGAGAGAGAGAGAGAGAGAGAGAGAGAGAGAGAGAGAGAGTATTAGATAGACATTGTTGCACTGGTAATCCAAAGACCGAAAAAATGAAATTATTTCAGATGGCATACAATGTCTATAATCCAAAAAGTCTCTACACACTATAAAGAAATGAACTGAACTAATAAATCATTGGCTTATGAAGATTCTCTATTTTTTTTATTGATCAAATGGGGGAAATTCCCAAGAACTAAATGTAGTCACAAAATTTGGTAGATACAAATTCACATTTTTGTTTCTGTGTAAGAGCTCAGGCAGCTAAATTAATAATGAGAAAACCAAATTTGGCCATTTTTTCTTTCCTAATTGTTTGAGAGATGTGAATTTTCTTTTGTAATAATTTATAAAATTATGAAGGACAGAAAGAAAACATTTTGTTTTAAACACATATAATGATGGGAGAATTTTCAAAATTCATAGAAAATTACTATATATATGAATTTATAGTAACATATTTTATATACACATATTTATATAGACTTCTACATGTATGTATGTGAGTATATATACATGCACACATATGTATGCTTAATCTAGATGTAGAACAGACTTGACCTAGATTTATATCTGTCAATTATCTTGATTTTCTGCCCTAACCACAAATCTTCAATGTACTCCCAATCTCAGCCTTTAGGATTTAAAGACATGACATATATTAATAGAACTATTAAGGAAGACCGATATTAAAATTTCACTGCAGATAAAATATTTTCTCCCTCAATACTTTAAGAGGGAGTTAGAGAGAAAGATAATATCTAAGGAGAGAGGAAAAAGGATTGGGACTGGTCAAGAAATTAAAATCCCCTGTCACAAGCAGCCATATTTTTATTATTCAGTTGTAAAACATGAAGTTAAAAGGATAACTGAGTATTAAAAGAGTCTTCTTAAAACTTTATTCTATTTTGATGCCGACCCACCAAAATTAATGCTAAATCTCATTAACTAAAAGTTTGGGTGTCTCCCTCTGACTCGGGAATTGTTTGGTACCTGCCAATCCCAAGGTTGTTGTGAGAATCTAATGTGATTTACACACACATATCTGTTTGTATGTGTATTTACCTACACATATACAAATATATAATATACCTATCTATTCTAGATATAGAAATAAATAGTTCTACCTTTTACCTGCCATTAGTATCTATTCATCTTAATGTTTCTGTATATGTGTATATACATGCTCATGTATACATATATACATACACATATACATATATACACACATGATCTTTGTTATATATAATTTTACATATGCAAAAATGTGTGTGAAATCTCTGAAAACTTGAAGAAACTATGGAAGAGTAAATTGTTAAGCCTGCTATTGAGGTTGCTGTTGTTTTTGCTGAGAAATCTAGGATTTTTTTTATTTGTCGCCCTGACCAATGGTAGTTCTCAGTCCAGTACGGCTCAATAGGCACCTCATTTTGTTCCCTTGTTAATGGCACTGAAGGACTATTTTAGTTCTCAAATTTCTTCTGTTAAAACATCACAAAATCTTCTACTCCAAGAGAGAGAAAACATTTTGAGCTGAGAACTGGTTCTGTCTTTTAAATACTGTTCCCTGTGCTCTCTATGAACTGATGAATTTCTTTCCTCAAACACTTTTGGCATCCAAAAATACATATCTATCTTTTCCATATAAAACACAAAAGAGTAAAATGATATTGAGAAATCTGATTGCCTTTTTTCCCTTTCCTTTCCTGATATGTTTTGGAAATGTCAACTTCCTTTGTAGCACTCCACGAAAATTATCCAAAGCAAAATGGAGATTTTGTGTAAAATGCGTGTACTCATACACATATATTGGGGAATTTTGCTTGGAAACCTAAGGGAATGTTTCTTTGCAGTAAAAATCACCTGGCTTTGATTTGTCAACCAGGGATATTTTCCATGTGCCCCTTCCTACCCAGGAAGTTGATAAATTACCTGAGACAAAGTGCCAATGGGTAGGATAGGAGACTCATTATCTTCTTGTGAGACCCCTAGCCAAGAGGAAAGAGAAATGACAGAGATTTACCAGTTTCCATCATACCTCTGAAATGCCAGGGGAAATGGAGAGAACTTTTTGGAATTCCCCAAGCATAGGGTGTTAAAGTCCTGTGTGTCCAAGCTAAATTTTCAGAGAGAACTAGTCATGTTATAAGTCTCAGTGTTACAACTTCTGTTTCAGACTCCCAACCCTAGTCTAATGGCCCAGATCAGACTCGGGACAGTGACTTATGACCATATAATGGGAGGGCGAACTGCAAATGAAGATAATAATGTATCAATTTTACTAGGATTAATTTATCAATTAGGAACAAGATCAATTGGAGAAGACAGGACCCTTCCAGGTCTAACATGATCTTAAATTTTAATTTATGGTTATATAAAATAGATGTTATTCTGAGTTCATCTATAGAGGGTTAAATTTAGATCACTTTCAGAGTGCTTTCAAACTTCAGGAAATCACTTTAATAATAACAACAATATCATATTAGTTGTTCCTTGCAACAACCATGTGAAATAGCTATTATTTATTGTCTCCATTTGATAGATGAGGAAATTGAGGGTGAGAGACAGGAAGTACCTTGCCCAGGGTTGCACTGCTAGTAAAACTTTGGGGCGGAATTTGAATTCAACCTTAATTTCATTAAGTCCAACACTCTAAACTTTGTGTCACTTAGCTGCTTAGAGAATAATAATTATTATAATTATAGTTAACACTTATATGGTACTTACTATACATCAGGCACTATGCTTAGTGTTTTGCATTTGATGTTCATAACAACCCTGGGAAGTAGCTGCTATAATTTCCCACAATTTGCTGATGAAGAAACTGAGGCAAGTAGTGCTCAGTGACTTGCCCAGGATGACACATTTAGTAATTGAGAGAGGTCATATTTCACTCAGATCTTCCTGACTCCAGGTCTAGAATCCTATCCACTACAGCTGATATATATCAGCTGTACAGCTTTATCAGAAAGTTAAATGGTGTGAAATTTTAGTGATTAGGCATTTGACAGTTCACTTCCATTTAATTCTGCCTGATAACTCCCAACACTTGGAAAGATAACAAGTAGGTAAAGTGACATAGGTAAGACTGAGTTCCGTCAGTCCTTTTGTCAGTTACCATCCTCTTTCATTCAGCTATTTCCCCTGCCTTCATCATCTCATTCAGAAGATACCACCTCTACTGTGATTTAGCTCTCACCACTGATGGTACCTCAAATGGAACCTCCAGTTCCTCATGTCAGGGTACTCATTTGCCCATGACAAGCAAAGATCCAACAAAAGGGAAAAAGTACTCGAGGTTCCTAGATAGTTGAGGTCAGATTCCATGTCAGATTGCCAAGTTGCCATGATAAAGGGGATAGAAACCAGGAGAGTTGTGCAACTCAAATGAGATAATGGATGTAAACACTTTGTGTTGTGTGTTTATGTGTATGTAGACATTGACCAATATCCATATCTATTTCTACCTATATACACATGTGGCAGATAATAATTATTATCTTACAAACACTTGACTTCCATGATTCTGGTTATAGATTCATTCTCTGAATCTTCTACTGTATTCCAGCTGCTGTCAGGCAATGCTTTTAGAGCAACAGAGCAAATGCTGATAAAGTTTAGCAAATTGATTCCAGAGAAAAATATGCTCAAATACTTTTTAAGTTTAAACTGCATTATTAATAATTTCTTAAGTCCAAACAATCAATAAAAAATGAAAACCTAATTTGTATTGACCACCAATTTTTGAGGTACAGATGCTCACATTGAAAATATAACAACAGGCTTTTATAAGCTGGTTAGATCTGGTTCCAGAATATCCATGGAAGAGAATGGTGAACTTCCTTATACCTTGCTAGAATCACATAATTCCTCTTGGAAAGCCATATCTGAGCATATGCCATGTAGAATCTATATTTTATCTGAATAGATACAACTCCCTCCCAATCCCAGGAGGAGTATGGGATCAATAAAGGTGTTAATCAGGCTTAATCTAGGTATACTAAAACACCTATTAGAGGCCACAAGAAATATACACAAATAAGTGTAACAGAATTCAGCATATATCTATTTAGTATCTGCATTTGAAAGTCAATGTGTTTAAAAATGAAATGATACATTTTCTTAAAGTAATATAGCATCATATGAACACAAATAAAAGGGAAAATACTACAGTGACTTCATGGAGGAAGTCTTACATGAGCTAAGATTTTCTGAACTAGCTGTATGAGAACAGATGGAATTAAAAAGCATATTATATATATGCATTATACAATATACTATGTATATTTAACCTGATAGTGTTGTGTGCATACATATACATATATATTTTTATATATATGTAGGGGAGTATAATTTATTAGGCAATGAATGTCTCAAATAAATGGAATGATGTGTTAAGCCCTGATTTGTAGAATTTATTGATTTCAGAGGTATATACACTCAAGCTGAAAACTTTAAAATATCTGATTCAATCTTTCATGCTCCCAACTCACCTTGGATTGGATTTACCTTCACATCCAATTAACAAAAGTAAGACTAGAACCCTGTGCTCTGAATTCTCAACTCAATACATTTTTTTCAATATATCAATCTTCTATTTCTACTTCAGAGAGATCAAAGAGGTGTTAAAAAAAAGACAGAAATTCTTTGTGAGAATCTTGTTCATGGCTTACAATACAGTTTAACCAGAGGGTAAGCTGTTGTGTTCAGAATTCAGGTACCTCAGTTTCTTTAAACAATATTTTGTTATTACCTTTTGATTTTATACAATATTGACTTCCCAATACCTTTTTTATACAATTTTATACAATATTGACAATACCCAATACCAATACTTTCTTAATACCAGGGAAAAAAGTAAACAAATATAATGATTGATAGCATAAACTTTACAACTTATTATCCACCACTGAGTGAGGGAGGAATTAAGATATACTGAGAGAAGAGTGATGTGCTCAGCTTCAGTTTCCAGAAAAATAATAGAGATCAGTTGTTTTTATATGATTTCTGCAGTTTTAAGTTGTACTTCTATATTCATTTATATCACCAGAATAATCATGTATATATTTATTCAGTTTCTACTTTCTTCACTAAGAATTACTCATACAAGTGTTCTTGTGTGTCTGTGAAATCCTCACAGCTGTGATTCACTATGATATTCCATTACATTTGTATCACATTATATTTCTCTGGGTCTCATTATTTCTACTAGAAAATTTCTCACTTTCACCTCATTCATTCTTTTTTTTTTTTGTAAAAAAGACTCTTCAAACTTGATTAATATTTCCTCATTATTTTCCTCTTCTCCCTTTTCTTCCTCTTCCTCCTTCTCAGAACCTTGATTTACTGATGACCAATAGACCCATTTACAATTGATTCTTTGAGAATATCACAAAGTATATATATATAGCATTGTTACTCTTTCTCTAGTTTTTCATCCTTGACTCTTAACTTTATATTTCCTTGACCTGGTCTCAGAAAGATGTGAAAACTATTTTCAACACAATCTACAAGTCTTCCAAAATTTTTGGGACTTATGATGGATCAATGCCTTTGAAAGAATGCCAAGCTTTGTTGCCACGAGGAATCTGGGTATAACCCATAAAAGTCAGGACACTTGCATGTATATGCCATGGATTTGCAAGTGTTAGTTCCATAAAATTCATGACATACCTAGAGGGAATTAATCTTTTGAGAACCACTGTTCTAACACCTGCAGAGTCATAGCAATCATAGCTACTAAACCAATGTTTAGCTCTTCTAATTCATGTAACCATTGTTAAAAAGGAGAACATATACACTCTTTCTATTGTGTGTAGATTTTTAATCTCCTTGAGATCAGATACAATTTGATAGCTAAATCATTTGGCACAGTGTCTTACATAGTAGTTCCTTCATAAATGTTTTCATATATATTTAAATATATATATATATATGTGTGTGTGTATGTGTGTGTGTGTGTGTGTATGAAGAGAGAGACAGAAATAGAGAGAGAGAGAGAGAGAGAGAGAAAGAGAGAGAGAGAGAAAGAGAGAGAGAGAGAGAGAGAGAGAGAGAGAGAGAGAGAGAGAGAGAGAGAGAGAGAGAGAGAGAGAGAGAGAGAGCTCATATAGATGTAGGATCTTTATTTCTGGCATTGACCTTCTTAGGAGCATATGCCTCTTATGATATCAGTAGTTTAGGGAAAGTGTTTAACTTCCTTTCTTGCCTGTGACATAGTTTTTATAGGTCATTTCCATTACATGGAAAATGTTACAGTTTGAATTGGAGCAAATTGCAAGAATTTCTATGTAACATCTAAGGAATTCTGGCAAAAAAGAGAGAGTTTTTTGGGGGGGAGGGGATAATTCCTCCCAGCCTCAACAAAGAATGTAATACCCTCGGGTACTTTAAAAAATCTTGTTACTCATAAGAAAAAAATCTCTAAAGGTTTTTATCACTCAACATGAAAATATCTTACTTATATTCCTTGACCCATTTACACTCACATATTGCCTATACAGCAGCTTGTCACAGTCAATTTTCCCTTGTGCATAGACAACTGTTGGTGTTTTCTTTCAAAGTATATTTTCTTGTAAGCGACTCTTAGAAGTAGTAAATAAAATCAGCTGAGAATTAATATTTTATCTAGACATGGCATGGACAACTGAGGTGAAATATTCTGAATTTAACATTTATAGTTTGAAATTTATTAGAATCAAAGCAGATGTGTCATTGTTATACCTTGCTAAACTCTGCATAATTTACTAGAATGCAAAGTGTATTTTTATGAGAATGGCAATGCCAAATGCTTTGCAGATGTTAAAATAGAAGCATTCCAGAAATTGGAATCAACATTTATTAGCAAATCAGATAAAAATACAGAAGGATTTCTTTTCCTCTGTAACTGTTTATCAAGAGGGAAAAAAAGTAATGCCATGAAAGAGAATCAGGAATGTAAGGTGCTGGGAGGCAATGGGAAGAAAAGTAGGTGTACTTCTTTGTTTTTAATTTGGGAAAGAGAAGATTTAGAAGAATGAGAAAAAGAGAAAATTATAGAAAAAAACATACAGGAGGGGGTTCTACTTTTTCCAAAGATAACCCTTGAATTCCTTGTCACTACTTGGTATGTTTCACTCAACACCTTGCTAGCATAATTTTGTGCAATGATCACATTTTATCCCATTTTCATGGGTAGCACCACATCTACCTCCACGTTGTCTGAAAATGTCTGTGAAGACAGCCCTAACTTCCTATAAGCATGTCCATTAATCCTTTAGATGTGCTGAATAATCACAGTGCTGTCCTAGAAGTTGTTATTTCCTCAAACACTCCTATCCTGGAATATGAGCAAGAAATAGGGTGAATGTAATCCAAAAGATAGAAACATGGTGAATCTGTGCTTCAGTGAATTTGCCTATTTTCCCTATTCTAGCAATGAGCAACCTCTTTTCCCCTCTGAATTCAGAAAGTATTTCTGAGGCAAGTCAAATACCAATACTTTCTTAGATTGGGTTAGACCTTTGCATTTGTAACTCATTGAATAGTTAACTAAAAGAAAGATTTACTTTGCACTATCTCCACATTGATTTGCAATGAAGATAGAGTGAAGAAAAATATATTTTGATACTTTGACAGGTTTCACCTCCTTTAACTTCCTGTGGGAAAGTATCTAGTCATCAGGTCATTCAGAGCCTTCCAAATCTGAGAAGACTTGTTTCTATTTTAGTGTGATGTTTTGTGGATTTAGATAACCAGGAAGTTGCATCAAGGGAAATGGGGGGGATCCTAGGAGCAGTTGTGTCTTTTTATAGGGAAAATTAATTCCTTCTTCAATAAAGAAGGAACCATAGATCTAATCCATGTTGGTGTGAATTTTAGATTTACTCCATCCTGCTTTGTCTAGCAACCAGGAATGTCTATACCCCTACTTAAAGGTTAAGTGTTGAGGAGGATGGCCTATGACCTACATGTGCTAGCAATTGACAAACAAGAAACAACTGACAGATCCCCTGGGCTGTCCTAAGTCAAGCTTAAGCTACCATTGGTACATGTGAGATGCAGGAAGTGATGTAAAAAAAGTCTATATATTCACATCACTTCCTCTTGCTGGTCTCTTTTTGCTCTTTTTGGTGGTGGAGGTGTTGAGCTCTGGGTCTCTCTCTGGGTATTTCACAGAGACGTGGCTCTGGGTCTTTGTGCTGGGCAGTGTTTTGGCAACTTGGCATCTTGGCATGCCTGCAGCTCTTGTCCAGGTTTGGTGGTGAGTGTCCATGGTGTGGTAACTGGGAAAAGTTCAATAGCATGGGTCAGGTGAGGAGTCTTCCCTGAGCTCTCTCAGAGTTTAGGCTGATTGTTTTTTTTTTCCTTTACTTTTCCTAAAATGCTATCCTCCTAGGTGGCCCTTCATCTCAGAGGAGGCCTTGTGGCTGTGGTCCCTGAACTCCCCATAGTTTAGGCTAGGCCAGAGAAATCTTATACCCTTTCTTTCTCTTCTTCTTACTTCTTTCCCTCTATATTACTTATATATACCAACATAAAATTCCCAAACTGACTTGTGTATTCTTATTGGGATTTCAATTAATCCCTGATGACCATTAGCATAATATATTAGTCAAAAAACCCTAAATTTATCCTTTACATTGGTGGTAGGGGTGGTAATCACCCTCAGAGTACTTATATTCTAATGCAAGGGAAACAGACACAGAGAAACATACATGTGTGTACAAGACAAATATAAAATAGATATAAAAATAATTTCAGAGTGGCAGATATTATGAAAGAAGAGAATTAGTAAAGATC
This sequence comes from Monodelphis domestica, assembly GCF_027887165.1. NCBI lineage: Eukaryota > Metazoa > Chordata > Mammalia > Didelphimorphia > Didelphidae > Monodelphis > Monodelphis domestica. The sequence goes on along the minus strand of NC_077233.1, from coordinate 283,711,368 downwards.
TGCTATAAAGAGTAGCTTTTAAACTGAGTCTTGAAGGAAACCAGGGATTCCAAGAGATGAAGATGAGCTGGGGGGTGGGGGAGAATCAAACATAGGAAATAATCCATGCAAAGGCATAGTATCATGTAGAATTATAAAATTTTATTGAAGAAAAATATCTTAAGATCATATAATCCAGCTCCCTGATTGTGTACATGAAGAACCTGAAGCTCCAAGAAGTATATTGATAAAGGCTGCATAGATGTTCCTTGACAGAGTCAGAACTAGAATTCAAACTTCTTTCCCAATGTATCCTTCTTTTTACTATGCTAACTCCTACTTCTAACTGATATGTTGTGCTATATTTGCTTATTACTGTGCCACATATTTTAGCTATAGCCTTCTAGCCAGATTGTATGCTCATTTAAGAGTTGTAATTTATAGTGAAAAGAAATGTATCTCCAAAAGGAGATATGTGGATAGAGAAGGACCCAGATGAATTGGTGATGAAAAACCCACCTAGGGACATTCCCAGGACCAGTGAAGCTCAAAACCCTTGAGATTATGTGAAAACACATGTTTATTTTGCTTATTAAGGTTAGGGAACTGATAGTTAAGATACAGTATGTACCGGAAAATACAAAGATCTACCTCCACCCACTTCCTATGCTCCTCTCATGAGGAAACCCTTCTGATCTTCTTAAGCCCTTCTTATAAGCTCTCTGATCTTTCTAAACCCCAAAGCCATCTGAAAAACTTTCTAGACAAGGGATTCCAGATTCTTAATCAACTGACCTTAATTGTCTCTAAAGGGGCTAGTGAGAATGGACTCACAAATGGATTGAGTCCTTTTCCAAGCCTGGGGTTGACTTCTTATGTAAAAAACCCAAAGTCCCAGATGTTAAATCCTTTTGTTTACCTTAGACAAATTGTCACAGTCAAGTTGTTCACAGTATTAGAGGAAACCCAGGTCTCCTCCTATGTATCTCTTAATCCCAAACCCTCCAACTTACTCCACAAAACTATTTAGGTTACAGGAGCTGATGGAGCAGCCTTTCCCCTTGCCAGTTCAGAGATAGGGCATTTGTGTAATACAATTAACCTCAGTTAACTCCCCAAATCCTTCTCTGTAATGCCTTTCCTTCTAGAATCCTTTCCCTGGGTTTGTGGTTAAATTCTCCTCTCTCCCTTTCAGAGACAACTTTTTCATTTTCCCTGATCTCTTATCCATCTATCCTTCTAATAGGAAGGAGTATTTTGTCTTCATAAAAATAAAACAAATGCCAAACAAATTACAACTAAGATGAAATGTGTTTCATCTTAGGTTATATGTGGGGAAAATATTGAGTTCTCTGTCATAAATGGATTCAACTGAAAGTCTACAAAGCACTTTGCAGGGATATTGAAGAGATTATAAATAGTTTGAATCAAAACCATTAATAAATTAGAGTAGAAAGAAACGTTAGTGATCATCAATTCTAATCATATCATTTCACAGGCAATGAAACTGAGTTCTAAAAAAATTAAGAAATGAATCAATAAATGAAAAGCATGTATCATATGAACAAAAGTCTCACTCTTTGTTGTGGCAAAAAATTGGAAAATGGAGAATGACTGAACAAATTGTGGTATCTGAAGGTGATGGAATCCTATGGTGCAGAAAAGAATAATGAGCTGGAGCAATTCCATGTTAACTGGAAACCTCCAGGTAGTGATGCAGAGTGAAAGGAGCAGAATCAGGAGAACATTATACACAGAGATGGATACACTGTGGTACAATCAAATGTAATGGACATCTCTACTAGCGGCAATGCAATGATCCAGGACAATTCTGAGGGACTTAGGAGAAAGAACAATATCCACATCCAGAGAAAGAGCTATGGGAATAGAAAAACAGAAGAAAAACAATTGCTTGATAACATGGGTTGATGGAGATATGGTTGGGGATATAGACTCTAAGCAATAACCCTAGTGCAAATATCAATAACATGGAAATAGGTCTTGATCAATGACACATGTAAAACCCAGTGGAAGTGCATGTCAGTTATTGGAGTGGGTGGGGAGAGGGGAGGAAAAGAACACAAATCATGTAACCATGGAAAAATATTCTAAATTAATGAAATAAAATTTAAAAAATAAAAAGAATCAACTTTATAAATCTAATTTCAGAAGTAGTGAATCAATTATCATTCCCTGAATTAGAAGTGGAAGGGAAAAGATAGCTTTATGAGTAATGGTAGATATAACAAGATGTTTAAGACTGAAAGGGTCAGAGACAGACAGACAGACACATAGAGACAGAGACAGAATCTGAAGCACAGTTTTACTAGGGAAAGCTAGGTATAATATGTGATTTTGAGCTAACTCACAAATAAAGATAGTTCAGCCTTTGGACATGAAGATCAAAGCTGAGGTGAGTAATTCCACATATCATCTCCTGAAAGGAGGTCAGGTAGTCTGGAGAGGGGCAATATCAGGAAGATGGCAAGGAAATGACTGAGATTGGTAGATGGGCTGAATGTGAGATAATTTTGTCAGTATCACCTAGCCACAGGACCAAGATTAAAAAACAGTACTCATGAAAACAAATCCAGTGCTTCCTCTTGGGAATTATCATGTCTTTGCCGTCTCCACAATTATGATTCTATAACTCATTGCTAATTTGAATTATTTTAAACTTTGATTCTGTGAACATAATTATAATTACATAATAGAACTCTGTAATACTGTACTTCCATTCATTAACAACTAGTGTATTCTGTGGGTATTAAGGTATTGGGATTGATATGTTTAACAGGTTAGTGTGAAAAAGAGAAATTGGGAAAGCCTGCAAAAAGACAGGAATAGCTGGTACTGATGACCTGCCATTCAAATGAGAGTATTCTATTTGGAATGTGACTGGGAAAGGGCAGTTGGAGGCAGACCAACTGAAGGCTGGATTTTTTGGCTTGAAAGAGGGAAGAAGTCTATTCTCTCTTGGTTTTGGAGACTGAAAACTGAAGGTTGTCTTTGGCTTAGAAGACAGAAGAAAGGAACAAAGTCCAGCTCTCTCGCTCTCTCTGATTTGCTCTGTTGTGATAATGATTGAACTTCCAGACCTATCAGTCACTTCTCCAAATTGAAATATATTCCACCATCCTTCAATCTAAGACTCATCCTAGTATTAGGGAAATCCCCAAATCCTCTTTCCTTCCATTTCCTTATCCTTCCTTGACTTCCCCAATAAATCCCTTACTTAAGATAGAAAAGAGAAAGAGTATTTCATTTGAGACATCATAAACTCACCCTGAATAGATGAGAAAGACCAACAGAAGAAGGAGGGTGAAAAGAGGGTGAAGGGAGGAAGAGGGAGGAAGGGAGGAAGCAAGAAGATTAACAGCCTGCTCTTTAGTTATCAATTACCATTCAAAGTAGTCCTTTATTACATT